>NC_133754.1:62975000-63575000 GCF_036562045.2 Rhinolophus sinicus | reverse complement strand
CGCTCTCCTGGGTATCTACCCAAAAAATCTGAAAATACTTATCCATAAAGACATGTGTGCTCCAATGTTCACTGCAGCTTTATTTACTGTGTCCAAGACATGGAAACAATGAAAATGTCCTTCGATAGATGAATGGATAAAGAAGTTGTGGTATATATACACAATGGAATACTATTCGGTGGTAAGAAAAGATGAAATAGGACCATTTGTGACAACATAGATGGATCTTGAGAATATGATGCTAAGCAAAGTAAGTCAGACAGAAAAAGCAGAGAACCATGTGATTTCACTGATATGTGGTATATAAACCAAAAACAACAAGAGAACAAGACAAACAAATGAGAAACAAAAACTCATAGACACAGACAATAGTTTAGTGGTTACCAGAGGGTAAGGGGCGTGGGGGGTGGTAGATGAGGGTAAGGGGGATCAAATATATGGTGATGGAAGGAGAACTGACTCTGGGTGGTGAACACACAATGGGATTTATAGATGATGTGATACAGAGTTGTACACTTGAAATCTATGTAACTTTACTAACAATTGTCACCCCAATAAACTTTAATTTAAAAAATATATATATTTAATAAGTTTAGGGACATTAAATATATAAAATGTATGTTTAATAAGTCCATGTATGACTGTTACTGTGCTTCTCAGTGTCCTATCTGATTCATTAGCTATGTTTGGCTTCCTTTCCCAAGGTCACTGTATGAGACAAAAGTGTTGCTGCATTTCCAGCCATTATGTCTACTTTTTAACAAGTTGGAAAGAGGAAAAGGACAAACAAGACACGTACCCTTCCTTTAAAGCCACTACCTGAAATTGCACCGATAGTCACATAGACACCACTAGCAGGGGGAGAACTTGAGATAGATGTCCAAGTACCAAGACAACACTCATTTTCTGTTACCAAAGAAGAGGGCCGCCCTAGATGTTAGAGGGAAACTAGAAATCTTTCTCAGAATTAAAGCGATCCAGGAAGAGAACTTTACAAAGTGGGTGGTAGTGGTAGTTGCAAAGCAAACTGGATAAAGAACAAGGCTGTAGTTCAAATGGCATGTTTAAATTGAAGTTTGGGGGGTGGAGCAGTTATGAATAATGAAATCACCAAGGCATGGGGGAGAACGTCCTTGGAAATGAAGTACGGAACTGAGAGGCAAGTTTGGATGAGTCAGGGAAATGGATGCTAATGTTCCAAATGAGCACAGTGCTTGGAGTGGGGAGGAAGCTTGTCCCAGGTACCAAAGTTTTTGATGAATGAGGAGTTATCAGAGGCATGATAAATGATAATAGTAGAGAGCAGTAGAGGATGATATAACTGAATGTCATGAGCCTTGAAGGGATAGACTTTTTATAATTATATTGGTAAGATAATAATCTGAAAGCAGCAATGGGTAACACAGATGACTCTAGATCCATTGCTGGTTTGAAGATATGAGATATGAGAAAATAAACTGTCACCACCTTAGAGGGTTTAAAGGAAGTAGAACCCCCAAAACATTGGCTGAGGACAGTTAAGATAATGAGAAAAGAAATTTAAAGACTGAGAAAACTGTGTTGGTCAATGAGCTGCAGTTTTATAAAGGGAGAGTTTGGGGTTTTGGGGAAGGGTGGAGCATAGGATTTGGGTGGGCTGCAGAGAAATATGGAGATGACCTCTGGGGGAGGATTAATGGGGATCTCATATGAAAAGAGGGAGGAGAGAAAGGTGTATGCTATTTTTACAGTCACCTTGATGTGAATGGGCACTGGACTTAGTGGCCAGTCAACTGCTCACTCTAGTGGGGTGATGACAGATTCAGAAGTCAGAGACTCCATATGCTGCATAGACTGAATAAGGGTGGATTCAAGACTAGAAGGCTCACTGGTTACTTGGTTTGGGTTATGATAGTTCGAGAAACTTGGAGACATCACTGCCTATCAGTTTACTGATATTAGACCCACTAAAACTCCTCACAAAAATACTTATTTAAAAAATAAATTTAAAACGTTTTGTCTCATTACTAAAGTAATACACATTTATTGTATAAAATATGGACATGCATCAAGAAGAAATTTTAAATTACTGGTATTTTCATCTTTCTGAACAAATCCCTTTTAATTTAAAGAGCAAGGCAAATGCTTTAAATTAAAAATATATGTTAAAATTAACACTTCTGTATAAAGGTAATTAAATTTTTTCAACATCTGTACTTTTTACATTATTTTTGGATGTCTTGCATCTGTTAATACTGTACATTTATACCTTGGTTACTGGACTCCAAATAAAATTTTACTACCTTAAATGATTAACAAGATTTAGAGTTGGCATTTGCCAGGTGGCTCATAATAGCCATGACTTATTTAACATAGAATTAACGGTGAGGAGTACAACATCGGTGGTTCCATTTTCTTTATAGCAGTTGACTTTATGATGTAATGTCATTGTCATAAAAAGGCAAAGCTGAAAGTAAAGTAGAAATCATTGCCAAAATTTCTCTCATTTTACAGATGAGAAAACTGAGTTGTAGAGAGGAATATAATGTCCTGTTACTGAGCTAGTTTGTGGTAAGAATAAAACTAGAATAATGGCCTCCTGTCCACAAAGACAGTGACCTTTTTCCCAATCTCTCGCTTGCATAGTATTTTTTGTTACCGTCTGAGGATCTGTTGTTCTGTCCTGAGGGTCTGTTCAGGAAAGGGGGAAGGAACAACCCTCTGTACTGCTGTGTGATGTTTGTTGTGTTTCATTTAACTCTCCATGTGTATAAGGTTATCCTTCCTCTTACACTTCATCTGCAGTGTAAGTTGTTAGGAGCAGGTCTGCTCTGGTCCACCCATGTCTTCCCTCAGCACCAAGCACACTGTCACAGGCAGAGTAGACCTTCAGTGATATTTGCTGAATGACTGTATGATCAAATACATCAACCCCCTTTCTTCAGGCAGGGTAGGAATGGAATCTTAAAAAACAAACAAACAAACAAAAACCAAAACAAAAACCAAAACCCAAGAACAAACAAACAAAAAACACACAACTGTATTGACTTGACAGAGGGATGAATAAAGGACATCTCAGGTGGGAGCAGTGCTGCTTAACCAAGGCACAGAATGACCACCCTAAATGGTGGGACAGACGAGGAAGAAGGTTGTTAGAGGATGTGTGCGGTGGAAGCAACTGCCTTGTGAAGATTCCTTAGGGAGGACTCATGCCATTTATACAGAGATCGGAATACTCAGGTGCGTTTGGCATATTTTTGAATATTTTTATTATCCCTATAAACCAAAGTTTGAAGTATATCAGGACACAAAGCCAGTCTTTTGCTTTGTGTGAATAATGAACTTAAATGAGGCCTTTGTGTTGATTATCTGATGATTCATTCTCATGTAGCAGTCACTTCAGACTATACTGAGGAAAAAAAAAATACATTGGATGTGTTCAAGTGGCAATTTTGATTCATGGCCTTTCTTTTATGATTTATTATTCTGATATATTCCATTTGAAAAGCAAATAGTTTGATACGAGGTGATAGATTATTTTTCTTTAGTATGAAGAAAGCCATGTTGACAAGAATAGAAGAGTAACAGTGAGACAGGAGAGCGTTCTTTCCCCATGATTTATCAGGAAGTGGGGGTGACTCTAAAAGTGAAACTTTTTGGACAAAAAAACCATTTGTTGAAGACTTTTTTTCCTTTAATGAATCATTTTGATGCCAGCCTAACGTCAAGTTCTTTACTAAGCCCGGTGGAAGAATTACAAAGTAGGCAATAGTCATAGACTCTTACGGAGACACAAACCATGCTACAGGAAATAACTAAAGAACACACAGCTAATGATCAGTGAAAAGGCCTCATAACAATTGCAAACTGAAGTCAAGCAACAATATGCATGGAAGGGGAAAAAAGCAAAAACAGTGATCATAGTAGGATAAGATCTATCAGGGAAAGCTTCGGAGGAAAACGATAGGGCATTGAACTTAAACTGGATGGAAGCATTTGCAGAAAGCTGGGTCCCGGAAGATCAGGTGTGTAGATGACGTTGCAGAATCTCTGGTGTCTTGAAGTTACTTTCAGAATTCTAAAGAGAATAGAGCAAAAGAAAAGAAAAAGAGAAGGGAACATAATAGAAGAAAAGAGAATTATAAAATTGTATTGGGAGATATTCAAAGAGATTTAAATAAATGGAAATATACATTATTTTCATGGAGAAGAATATTGTGACAACATAAATTCTAACCAACTTTACCCATGTATTCAATCCAATTCTAAATAGTTCCCCAAAGCCTTTTGTGGATTTGATATGGACAAGATAATATGACTATAAAATTTATTTGGAAGAGCAACGGGCCAAGAAGAGCTAAAAACTTCTAAAGAACTGGGAAGGGTTCTTGCCTCACCATATATAAGGACTCTTTTTTTTTTTTTTTTTTTTTTTTTTAGTTTCAGGTGTACAAAACAGTGTAATAGTGTAACTTATTCCCCTCACAAAGTGATAACTCCCCCTCCCCCAATCTACTACCCTTCTGACATCGTATATAACTGTTACAGTTCCACTGACTTTATTCCCTATGCTGTACTCCACATCCTGTGACTATATATATATAGATATATATATATGTATGTATGTGTATATACATATATACACATACATACATATATATATCTATATATATATAATTATAGTTGACATTCAGTATTATTCACCTTCAGCTTCAGGTGTACAGTGCAGTGGTCAGGCACCTACACTGTCCATGAGGTGGTCTCCCTAATAAGACAAGTCCATCAGATACCCTACAAAATCTTTGCAACATTATTGATTATATTCTCCAAACTGTCTTTCATATCCCCATGGCAATCTTGTGGTTACCAATTGTGCTTTCTAATCCCCTCACCTTCTCCCTCATCCCAACCCCCCCTCCCATCTAGTAACCCTCAGTTTTTTCTCTTTATCTCTGTTTCTGATTAGTTTGTTCATTTATTTTATTCTTTAGATTCCACATATAAGTGAGATCATATGGTATTTGTCTTTCTTCATCTGACTTATTTCACTTAGCATAATGTTCTCTAGGTCCATCAATATTGTTACAAATGGTAAGATTTAATTCTTCCTTATGGCAAAGTAATACTCCACTGTATAAATGTACCACAGGTTCCTAATTCAGTCATCTACCAGTGGGCATTTCAGTTGTTGCCATGTCTTAGCTATTGTGAATAGTGCTGCAATAAACAGGGGTGCATAAATTTTTTCGAATTAATATTTTTTATTTCTCTGGATAGATACCTAAGAGTGGAATTGCTGGGTCATAAGGTAGTTCCATTTCCAGTTTTTTGAGATACCTCCATACTGATTTTCATAGTGGCTGCACCAATCTGCTATCAGTACTTTTTATAAAGCTATTGAAATGAAGAAAGATTGTGAATCCAGAGATAAACAATTGAGCAGAGGAACAGAACAGAGGGCTGAGATTCAATTATTATGTTTCAGTGTCCATTTTGGAGATAAAATATAAGGTTGATTTGGGACAAAACCCTGATTTCAATCAGCAACTTAATAAAACAAAACAAGTTTTAAGCACTTTGCTAGTTAAAATGGATCCCAATGTTCTGCTTCCTAGCAAATGCCACACATACAAATTCCATTCATTTAGTCGACTTTTTTCTAGCTGTATACTTTTAGTTTTTCAAATTTAAGTTTCCCTATTTCATCATTGATTTTAAGTATATAATTTTAAATTTAAAGAAAGTGTGAATGGCCTTGCTTAGATCTTTAAATGTCGTCTCCTTGGTGCAGCTCCCTGAGGCAAAATAACTGCTGTGTTCTCTGAGTTCCCCTGAGTATCTACAAGAACTCATAATGTATTCATTTTCAGTTTTTCTTTGTATCTGTCTTCTCTTTCAGAAAGTGAACTCATCAAGAAAAAAGGCACTGTCTTATCATCTCTGTGTCATCAGGATTGGACAGGTATTTGGCTTATGGTAAACATTCAACACATATTTACTAAATGAATGAAAGAATGAGTGGATTTCTCTGAGATGATTTAGATGAAGTGGTTTTTGAATGCAGTGACAGGGCCTGGAACAATACATTGGGAATCATTTCCAACACTGTTATAATTTAGTGATAAAATACGAGTGAGGGATGTTAAACATTATACAAGTGAAAACAAATAAAAATTCAATTCATCCAGAAAATATTTCCTTTTCAATTGCAGGCATCTTAAATGTACACCATTTGTTCTCAGTACTAAGCTGATAATTTCAGAACAGCAAGAAAAGTTATATTTTATGTTGCTGCCGTAGCACAAAATACATTAATTATATTCGTATGAGCAGGAATAAAAGGTATCTTGAATATTCCAAACAAAGTGATTTCTCAATGACAAGAGGTGAGCCAATTAAAGTTAGATACTGGAAAAAATGTTTGGCAACTGCTTTGTGATAGACATTTTTGAGAGCGCTTCCAGGAAAGTGATGCCTCTACATCATTTGTTTCTCCTAAATAAGACTAGGAGTAAAAGAGACCTGACAAGAATATTGCAAGAACCGTGTAATGAACTAGCGCAGTGCATTGGTTTGGGATACACTTGTGAATTTCCAGAAGAAACTTCTCTATCCTCTTTACATAACTAATCATTGGTTCAGTCATTTGTCCGTATATACTCCTCTCTATGCCACTATGAGTTTTTATTAAGGGAATATAACAAAAAGACATGTAGCATGTTCTCTATTAAATAGACTCTTAAAATAGGCTCTATTCTCCTTCCTAGAAATTTCTATTATCCAAGACTTCATTCTCTGTCAAGTTAGTTGCTGACTTTTATAATTCAGACTTGTGAACTCTAGATACACTTATACCTTTTAAATCATTAATTTAGATAAGTGGTATAGCTTGGGTGCTAATTCCATTATAAAGATATTTAAAACTGGTAATTCTCATTTGCTATGTTCTACTTTCCAATTATCTAAAACATGTCCATCATCAGAACATACTGTTTCATGACCTTTCTGGATACTATGGAATTCAAAAGCTAAAGTAGCATTGTGTAGGGGATATGAACAGAAACTTTGGAGGCAGACTACCTGGGTTTGAATTCCATCTCTGTCACTCACCAGCTTCTTGAGCTTGGGCCCATTACTTAACCCCTCTGCACCTCTATTCCCTCATCTATAAAATGGTAATGATGATAATAAAAGGAACTACTCATAGCTATTTTAAGGTTTGAACAATTTATTCTATATTAAAGCATTTAGAATAGAGCCTAGCACACTGAAAATTTGTAGGTATAGTTGACCCTTGAACACATGGGTTTGAAATGTGTGGACCCACGTATACACACATTTTTTGCAATAAATACCTGTACTGTTTTCAATCCAAGGTTGGGAGTTCTCGGATACACAGGGCCGACTGTATGTATGGATCTATGCCATATATAAGGGATTTGAGAACCCATAGTTTTTGGTATCCCTGGAGGTCCTGGAATGAATCTCCCATGGATACTGAGGGACAACTAAGATTTGGGGGAGTCAAAAGTTACATGCAGGTTTTTGACTGTGAAGGGTTGGAACCCTTAACCCCTGAGTTGTTCAAGGATCAACTGTATTTCTTTATTATCATTATTTTTATTTTCGTTGTTATTTTTATGGGCTTCTGCAGGATACCAGAGTGTCTTACCATAACATCTTTCAACCTACTCATTGATTAATAGATGTCTAGCTTGGGAAAGTAGAGAACTATGGTGGAATCAAACATGATTGACCTGGCATTGTAATGCATTTATTTGAAAATAAAGCAACTGTTGTGTATGGATTATAGAAGCATATATTAAAAAGGTATATGAGGGAGAAGGGATAGAAAACCATCACCTACCCCTTTTTAGTGCAACTACCCTTACACACAATACAGGACATTTTACATTTTACATTTTTTACTGTTGTAGATCAATTTACAGGAGGGGGTCAGCAAAGTTTTTTCATAAAAATCAAGAGGTTATTTATGTTTGGCTTTGTTGGCCAGCCAGTTACTGTGGCAGCTATTCATCTGGAGACGTGTCATGAAAGGAGCCCAAAACAGCATGTAAATAAATAGGCATAAATATGTTCCAGTAAAACTTTCCATTATAAGCATGGATGTGATTTGGTCAATGGGCTGTAGTTTGATAACACCTGAATTACACAGATACTGATTCTAGTTTTCATCTATTGTGTCGACTATGCTTGTTATGATTTGGGGCAGAATAAATGGACATTGATATCAGTGCTTTTTCTCCCTTCTAAGTTTCCTGGCTCATATTCATGGTCCATTAATTGCTGAATCCCAAAAGTGGGTTTGAATTTATGTTGGCTCCCTTCCTTTTGCCTCTCCAGCTCCACTCCCCACCCTTCTATACTCTTGTTGGGTTGGCATGATGATGGGTGGGGATGAATGTGAGCCTGTAGGGGGGTCAGCCAACAGGGATCCCATTTAGAGATCAAAGGAGGATGGAGAGTGAGGTCAAGGTACTTCTTCCCTTAACATACTCCCTGTAATCACACCAGGGCAGCTGTGTTTTTCCATGGAAGTACTATTTCTCTCAAGGCAGTTAACAACATCACAGCACTTTTTTCTTTGGTTTAAGGACTACTTGTTTACCTCACACCTTCAGGCTTATGAGAGATAAGCCTTGAATTACTACATTCCACCTGGTGATTTCCTCTATGTCCATACCTTTGGAAGTAGTGCCTTTGCGAATGAATTCTCCTTGAATCATCCTAATTTGAGTGTGCCATCAGTTTCCCGTTGGGATCTTGGTTGACAAAGACTCTGTCTTTTAGAATCAATCGCATAGGAACAGAACTGACAGCAGCAGTCTGAACCCCAACATGTTGTGGGTCTTAGCGTTTAATTTATTGCTAATCATCTCTCAACTTGGGATTGGAGTTTATTCAAGAAGGATAGTCAGTGTTGACTGTGCAGGTCTATGAGTCATTTGGCATGCTAGGAAAGATTTTTCAAGGATTATCAAGGAAAGGAAGTTAACAGAAAGATGCCGCAGGTGCAGAAAAATGAGATCAGAAACAACATTCTTTGGAGATACAACTGTTAATCCAATGCTCAACTCAGAAAGATCAACTTCAACTTCAGTTTTAGGCCAGGCACCCATATGAAGAGGAATTTAACCAGGACAGAGAAGAATACAACTTTGGTACTGGGACACAGATGCAGGAACTTCAGACCAAATGTTAGGTGTCTGTTGTGGCTGGGTCCATGAGTCAGCCCACTGATCTAGGCTTTTGCCTTGCCTTGGGGTGGTTCTAAAGTAGACACATGTGGAACTGTCTTCTTCAGATTCCTTCTTGACCATTGGAAGCAATAACAGACCAGTCCATAGTATCCACCAGGTATTATATCAACTCCTGTCTCCCTACCTCACCATGATGAATCTTAATTCTTTGCATACCCAACTACTAGTTGGGGGTTTATCATATTCCAGTTTCTAAGAACTAAGATGCAAGAAGGCTTGTTTTGCAAATTCTTGTCTTCTACCTAAGATCTGTTGTTGCTGTGCCATTTTCATCCAAATTGGGTTTTCTGGAATAAAGCCATTGTCATGGACTTCCAAGCTGTACTTGTCTATTCCAATTTTTACAGCCAGGTTAGTTTTCCAGCCCTACATCCTACAACTCAGAGAAGGAAGATTTGACCAACAGGTGTCATCTTGATTCACTGTATGCTGCCCATCCTAAATGCTTCCCACTCTAAATGCTTTCTGTCTTGAAGTTGGTCTATCTGAAAATGCACTGTGATTCTTGACCTTGAAAAATCCATACACACAGAATGTAAAATGCTGTTTGATTTCTAACTGTATTTGGTTAAAAACAACAAAATAGATGTGTGAAGCAGTGGGAAATTAGAAAGAGCATCTACTGAGAATATATATATATATATATATATATATATATATATATATATGTATGTATGTATATATATATATATATATATATATGTATGTGTATATATATATATATATATATATATATATATATATATATATGCATGCCAGGCCAAAAGTGATATATGAAGAGTGAGAAAAGTGCAAACTAATGGGTGGCTGGTTAAATTCATCTTCAATAATTCATTTAGAAATGAGTAGCAGAATAAAGCCAGAGAAATCTGAAAATGTCAAGAAGAGAGGCCTATTAAATGACTTTCCAACTGTTACCCAAGGTCAGGAGAAACATTAGCCTGAAACCATGAAAGTCCTGGCTCCCAATTTTCAATTTTAACAACTAGATTTAACAACTAAATCTAACAAATATATTTAACAACTATACCTTGTTTTGCAAGGTATAGTCCCCATTCTTAGGGGAATGAAAAGAAAATAAACCCAGAGATAAACAAATTTAATCCAGATTACTCTGGCCTCATCTGTTAAAAGGCATTAGTTTAGTACAAGTGGCACTGGGTGTGAATAATTCAATGTCGACATCCTTCCCAACTTTAAGGATTTTTTTTTTTTTTTAAGTTAGGTATCAAGACCGTTAATAATTGATAAAGCATTTGTAAACCCTTAGCAAATGAACACTCAAGGGACACATTAATAAAACATCTTTAAAAATCTCTGTCTCTGGGCTGATTCTCATCAAGCTCTCCCAAAGCAGAGTAAACGAGGCTCTCATCCTCCAGCTCAAAGCAGGGCACAGCTTGTTGACCAAGGTGAGACAGAGGGTGGACGGCAGTGCTTTTTAGGAAACCAAGACCATAGTTTACAGTTATCTACTCCTCTCCAGCTGATTCAGAGCTTAGAACCATTCCCCAAATAAATAAATTCTGAGCCAAAATTTTTCTGCTGGGTCACTAAATATAAATTTATATATAGACCTTTTGACATTTCTATTTGCAAAGCAAACATTCAAGATCCTAGGGGAATCAAGGGTTGTGCATTTAGGAAGGGGCAATGAAAATCTTCACCTTGAGGTCACTATGCAGACTCAGTTCAGGCTAAAGGAGCAGTCAGGGTTGCCGAATGCCACAGCTTTAAAGCAGTTAAGTGGCTTGGCTCATCCTACTCTTACTGGATAATGCAGAAGAAATAAAAATGTATTTTACTGACATAGCATCTTTCTCCTTTGGAATGAATAGTAGTGAAAACACAAGAAAGAAGCAGCTATTAGCATATCAACCTGTCACTGCCTTTGGGCAGTGAAGGGATTGTCAAAAAATTTCAATGTAGATAAGATCAACGGGCAAGGGTCAGAATTCATGAGCAGGAGGGCATCTGCCATGATGGTATAGAAAGAACTCCCCTCCTGGGTGTGACTTGTTAAAAACTATCAGGTAATTTCCCTCCTTGTGAAGGTACAGAGTGGTCATTTTAGGGGCGGTGAACAGTTCTGTCATCAGTAGCACTACCAAACATTAATTGAATACCAACTATATGTATGACTTTGTAGGCACTGAGACTGTAATGATATTAAAGGACCCAGTCTGTGGTTTCTTGAATATTTCGCTCAATTTGTGGAGGCAAAAGTCATAGCTAAACAAAGAAATGATTTTTCAAGGTGGCACAAAATTTCAAGGTATCAGGGTACTCCAGTGCTGGAATACTGAGGTGGGTATATAAAGGGTCTGCAACTGATAAAGTTGGGAACATTATAGATATAATGAGACATATGAAGATTCTCCCCATTCCTATACGTTTTGGCCTAACTTATTTAACACAGCATCTTCCTAGATTCCCATATGCTAGGTCAGTCCTGTTCAACCCAAAAGAAGAAGAAGAGCCTCTTGTTTGGAGGAATGTTAGTTGAGACATAGAGTTTGTACTTTCTGCTCCAGATTAGTTCTAGAGTCTTTAGTCTATCTCAAAAAATGTATAACGTTATTAAATCTATATCAAAATGTCCAAAGGAGAATAAGGCTTTTTCACAGTATAATTTATTCTGCTAATCCCTTTAGTTTGTATTAGGGTTAGAGTAAGGGTTAAAGTTAGTGTTGCCTCAGATTTTCCTGATTTTTAAACGGAACTTTCCAAAATGGAGACATTTCCTCATTCCAGGAAACTTTCCTCTTTAGTTCATTTATTTAATCACTCATTTATTTATTCTTCAAAAATCGCAGTGCTAAATGCTTTAATCCACCCAGCGCCAAGACCCAAGCACTGTCACCTGGACTAATGCCTTATTCTCTTAACTGATCTTCTTCCTGTCATAAAGGCCATTTATGACAAACCCTCAGCTAATATCATTCTTAATAGTGAAAAACAGAAAGCTTTCCCTCTAAGGTCAAGAAAAATACAAGGATGTCCCCTCTCACTGCTGTTACTTAGCATAGTATTGGAAGTCCTCACCAGAGCAGCCAGGAAAGAGGAAGAAATAAAAGACATCCAAATTGGGAATGAAGAAGTCAAGTTGTCACTTTTTGCAGACGACATGATTCTTTACATAGAAAACACTAAAGACTCCTCCCAAAAACTATTAGAAACAACAAACAAATACAGTAAATTTGATTTTGTACAAAATCAATATGCAAAAACCCATTCTGTTCCTGTATACTAGCAATGAACTTTCAGAAAAATAAATTAAAACAAAAAATAATTCCTTTTGTAATTGCAACAAAAAGAATAAATTACCTAGGAGTAAACAAAGGATGTGAAGCACCTATACACTGCAAACTATAAAACATTATTAAAAGAAATTGAAGAACACAAAAAGAAATGGAAAGATATTTAATGTTCATTGATTGGAAGAATCAACAACAAAAAATAATCCAATAAAAAAATGGGCAGAAGGCCTGAAGAGATACTTCTCCCAAGAAGACAAA
This sequence comes from Rhinolophus sinicus, assembly GCF_036562045.2. Lineage (NCBI taxonomy): Eukaryota > Metazoa > Chordata > Mammalia > Chiroptera > Rhinolophidae > Rhinolophus > Rhinolophus sinicus. The sequence goes on along the minus strand of NC_133754.1, from coordinate 63,562,222 downwards.
CAAATGGTCAACAGATATATGAAAAAATACACAACCTCACTAGCTTTCCTAATGGGAAATACAAATCAAAACCACAAAGAATACCACTTCACACCAGTTAGAATGGCTATCATCAACAATACAAGTAATAACAAGTGTTGGGGAGGTTGTAGAGAAAAAGGAATACTCATACACTGTTGTTGGACTATAAATTGATACAGCCACTATGGAAAACAGTATGGAGGTTCCTCACAAAATTAAGAATAGAATTACCATATGACTCAGCAATCCCTCTTCTAGGTATCTACCCCCAAAAATCTGAAAACATTTATCCATACTTATACATGTATGTCTATGTTCATTGCAGCATTGTTCACGGTGGCCAAGATATGGAAACAACTGGTGTCCTTTGACAGACGATTGGATAAAGAAGATTTGGTGCATATGTACAATGAAATATTACTCATTAATTAAATTATATTTCATAATTATGAAATATTATCTTTCATAAGGAAAGATAAAATGTTGCTATGTGTGACAATATGGATGGATCTTGAGATTATCATACTAAGCAAAATAAGTCAGACAGAAAAAGTCAAGAACCATATGATTTCACTCACATGTGGGATATAAAACTGAAAGTAACAAAGGAACAAGAACAACAAGCAAAACCTCATAGACACAGACAATAGTTTAATGGTTACCAGAGGGTAATGGGGAAGGAGAGGAAGTGATAGAAGAGAGTAAAGGGGATCAAATATATGGTGATGGAAGGAGAACTGACTGTGGGTGGTGAACGCACAATGCAATATATAGATGAATGTATTATAGAAATGTAGACTGGAAACCTATATAATTGTACTAACCAATGTCACTCCCAATAAATTTAATTAAAAAAAGAACTATATGGGGATGGCCGATGAGCTCAGTTCATTACAGAGTGGTACTAATAACAATAAGGTTGCTGGTTTCATCCCTGCATGAGCCACTGTGAGCTGCGCCCTCCTTAAAAATAAATAAATAAATGAATGAATAAATACATAAATAAATAATAAATATTAAAAATAAAACTATATGTACTAAAGAAAATAAGGAATACAGAAAAATATCTATTAAAGGCAATATGTAAAAGATATTATAAATGAGATTGAGCCACAAATCATTGGAAAGATGGCTTCTAACTAGAACAAATAAGCAAAACTCTGTGATGCAGGTGACCGTTTGGTTAGTCAATGAAGGGTCTGAGATCTGCAGTTGGATCGAGAGGAATATGCTCCTCAGATTAAAGCATAGTCAAATCTTTTTCAAGACATATGGATGATGAGTCCCAAAATACAATCACATGAATGAGGGAAGGGACACCAGATGAGGCAGCCAGGGCCCTTCCAAGGATTACATTATTTGTTTCTTGATGTGGAAAAGATATTCCCCATTATTCAAATGAAGAAATGTGAAGCACCTTTCTTGGAGATTTCAAAACAGTAAATAAAGAACTTATTTTAAGTAATTATATTGTTCTTTGAAAATAATAAGTACACATAGCATCTAGACATATAGATAGACAGATAACTAGATAGATAAATATTAATAGATCTATCTATCTTCTGGCTATGTGTGATAAACCATAATTTAACTTCTAGGAACAAGGGATCAGCTTTTAAATAATATTAAAGATAATTTCAAAGAATCCCAAATCTGATATTTCTCCTTGCCTATCCTCTCACCAATGACTATGTAAACATTCTTTTCTAAAATAAATAAACTAACTAAAATAAAGAAACAACATCTGTGACTATAGATATAAAAGTCCTGGAAATTGTTATTAGTTGCACATACATACAATTTCGAAAAAGTTCTCTCCTCCCAGATGCCATTTAAGCCCTGCCAGTATCCCAATCACTCACTCCCTGTCCCTCACCCAGATATTTCCTCTTGTAATAATCTTGCTCTTCTTGTAGTAACACAATTCTTTCCAACAGCCTCTTATATCCTTGTAGGCAATGGGCTGTGTCCATCCCTATCAGCACAAAGGGCACAATGAAAGACATCTGGAGGTCCCGCATTTAGCGCAGAGCCAAGGAGAAAGGTTTTGGCAATGACATAGCCGTAATTACTTGTGAGCACGGTCAGATAAACCACCCAATTAAACCCTTGCTGCCTTGCTTCTCTGCTGCTGTGGTCTGATCTTTTCCAAAGGGAAGTCCACCCAGCCATTCAAATAAATAAGGAGGCTAATACTGCCTTTCAGTTTCTTTGCAGAAAAATAAGCTAAGAAAACACACACACACACACACACACACACACACACACACACACACACACACCACCACCACCCCACCCCCAGAACCAGTGGCACTGAAGATTTCATGGTCTGACAAGAGTATATTTAATTAACTCTCATACCTGTCTCTCTCCCTGCATGAGACAAACAAATCAAGGAGCTTTGGAAGAATAATTAATTTAAGATGTAAAACCAGCATCAGATTAAAAAACCAAAACAAAACAAACAGAAAAAAAAAGAAAGAAAGAAAAAGAAGCAGTAGGAGTCTGGAGTGTTTAATTATCAAGGATAAGGAGCTTCAAGGCTCATGCGAAGAGCTTTGCCACCAAGCATTCTTCTGAGGTCAGGATCCAGCTGGTACTGATCTACCAAAATACATGTAATAAACCCAGAGCCCTGACATAGAGCCATATCGGAAGACAAAAAGCGTGCCTTTAAAAAACACATCTGGAACATGCAAGTAGATCTATCTCACCTTGGAAATATCTATACCTATATCTATATCTATATCTATAGCTATATCTATATCCATATCCGTATCCGTATCCATATCTATATCTATATCTATCTATAGCTATATATTTTTTCCTGCTGGTGAAAATGGGTTTGCAGTATGAGAGAAGAACAACCTTTTCATACCATTAATTTATGCATGCAGAGGGACCCTAGCCTTTCCCCCCATCTTTAATCAGCCTGAACATGGGAATGAAGTAACATTTGATTGATGAATTTGGAAGGTGTACCTGAATACACTCACTTCCACTCCTCCTGTTCTCCATTTTGGGACTGAGCCTGTTGGCAGGAACCGTCTGTTTTCTGCTAGATAGTCACCCAAAGGAAAGCCTTTGATTTCCCTTTTTATCCTGTGATGGGGATGAAGCATTAACTAGATAATTGTATCACAGATATTAAATCATGTTCTCCAATCTGGGGTGGGTTGGGGTGGGGTTGTTTATTTATTTATTTATTTATTTTTCTTTCTGGTATTAAAACTGCTGTGTTTTGCTCTCTGATGTCTATGCCTTTTTTTCCAATTATTTTAGAATTTGGGTAATGAGGCTGAATGTATTGTTTGATACCTCAAACAATTCTTTGACCTAGTGGGAGGAATGCTTGCATACCGTAATGATAATTTCAACAACGTTCTGTTTTCCTTTGTTATATTAATGATCTCTTAATATCATTTTGACTTAAGGCAAAGCAGGATAAAATTAAAAGGAACCATCATACAGCCAGGAATTATTCTTTTTAATACGCATCACTTCAAAGTTTTAACAATTGGAGAATTGTCTTAGGGGAGTATTCTCAGATGAAACAACATGGGTCAAGAAGCCCTAGATACATTTACAAGAAATATCAGATGGAGAATAAGTTGTCATTTTACTTCCTGTAGCTTCCGTCTGTTACATTTCCATCAATAATAGTTTGGAGAAATTTCTTTTTTTTTCTAAAGAGCACATTTGCCCGGCCTTCTGAAATGAGAGTTATTTACTTCCCTTGTGACAACTTTAACAATAGTTTGTTCTCTGTTCCCTATAAAACGCTCCACACACGGACTTTCTTCTGATTCTGATTTTTTCTCTCAAAACATCTTGATTCAACAGATTTTGCAGATTCTTTATGTCAAGTCAAGTTCATTCAGTTCTCCTCTTTCTCCCCAATAGACAGTGCTTTGAACTGTCTCCTGATTTCCAAGTTTTTCAACCTGGGACATTTCTTATTCCTCTTTATACACCTAACATACACAGCCAATAATAATCTCTTCCCTGAACGTAGCTCAGGTCAGAGTTTAGGACCTTAGAAGGGTTAATGACAAACTTACTATGTAGCAGAAACTTTTAGAATATTATATTACCTCCAATAATACAGAAGTATATAATACAACGTATTACTTGAATCATTCTTTATAAATGCAAAATATTAGAAATAACCCAAATGCTCATGAATAGGAAAGGAATTGAATAGACTGTGTTATCCTCACAATAGAGACCATGCAGACATCAATAAAAATGAAAAAGATCTCTATGAAGTGATATGGAGGAATTTCTTGGTTATATTAAGTGAAAAATAAAAGTGCATATGAGTATGTATGGTATACCACTTTTGTGTAAGTAAAAAGGATATAAAAATATATGTATCTGATCATTTGTACAAAAATAAATACAGAAAGTATAACCCAGAAACTAATGAGATTGGCTACCTAAAGGGAGAGAGTAGGATTGGGGTAAAAAGAATGGGGGAATGGAATGGGATTGAAAAACAAAGGGGGAGTCACCCTTTTCTGAGTATAGTTTTTGTTACAGTTCTGATTTTAGAACAGACCTAAAAATAAATGAAAGAACAAAATCAACCGAATTGCCAAGGATACCCAAAATGGAATACAAAAAAAAGAATCTAACTGTAGTACAAATAAATGTTATAAGCACATTGAAATAAGTAGAAGAAAATAACTAAATAAATTTGGAAAGTAGCTTTTTAATTATATAAGACTAAAGACAAAAATTAAAAAAATACTATACACAAATATTATCCTCTATTTTCTAAATTTGGTTTTACAGAAGTATGGGTTAGCAATTCTGAAACAACTTTATGTGTATACAAGGATCAAACAAAGACGTAAATATAGTGTGACTAATGAGGGCGACATTTTTCATTGTTGGAAAAAGGAGTTATAAATAAGAAAAGGAGAAATGTTAGGTTGAACTCCATGGTACTGGATTGGAATCCTGCTTTAGAAGACAAAAAGAATCACAATAAATTTGTGGTTTTTTAGATATATATAAAGGTGGATATATATAAAAATGTAGATATAGAATATAGGGATATATATATATATATATATATATATATATATATATATATATTAATCATCTCTGAATTTGAATTGTATCAATGTTAATGTACTGATTTTGATAATTGTACTAGGGTTATGTAAAGTGTTAACATTAGAAGAAACTGGATAAAGAAACTCTTACTTTTATAACTCTATTAAGTCTAATATTTCAAAATGAAATTTAAACAAAATGCTATACTCAATCCACTTATTAACACTATTGTGTAGGTATTACTATTTCTACTTAATAAATGAAGAAAGTGAGACCCAAATAGAAAGTACACACATTAATATTACTAAACAAATGAGATATTAGACCCAACTCTATGTGACTAATATGAACACATTCTCCTAATGAACTAAACTGCTAAATCTTTCCGTGGTTGATGAATTCTAAAGTTGAACAAGATAAACATCATCTTTGTCTTTTACTCAGAGCCCAACTTATAATGGACAATAATAATAACATACTCCTACTTTAGAGGACAACAGAGGATAGGAATAGTTGTGTAATATTACAACAAAATGGATATTGATTGATGAAATACATCCTTCCAAATTTACCTAGAATCAAAATTAACTAAACAAATTAATAAAAGGAAACAGTAGTACCTTCTGGAATCTTTATGCTCTACATTACCAATTTAGTAATTTTTTAATGCAAAGGAAGCAGCTTATCTACCTTACCTTGAAGAGCTAGCATTGTTTAGGGGTCTATTATATGCTAGCCCCTCAGCTTAGAGCATTATATACAGTATTGCATTTCAATACAGTATTGCATTTCATCTTCCCAGATTTCTATGGGTTAGGGACTGGTGTAATTACCATTATCACAGGAGGACATGTGATGGTAGGTAACTTGTTCAAAGGGAAATTTGGATCCAGACTTTCCATCTGACTTGCTCTTACCGACTGCACAAAAGGTTCAGTGTAAATGGAGGTTAAGTGCATTTTACTATAATATGCCATCTTTGTCTCTTCTTTCTTTGGTTTCTTTAGAAACCCACTGTGCTTCTAGTACATAATTATGGCTGCTGATTTCTTGAAAAGGTCAAGTAGTGCCCCTCAAGGTGCATTTTTCCATCACACACCATGCAAGCATCTCTCTTCAAGCTTTGTCATTTGTTGCTATAGATTTCCTATATTTTCAATTATGTTCTTTTTTTGGGAAGGTTAAATCAGATTTGAGGGCAATGAAGGGTTAATGAAATGATCTTGGTGTAATTCTTCATTATAAAACATCTCCCGTTTAGTGGTGGCCTTTGATGATTTTATTTGGTAATTAAAAAAAAAATAATCAAAATCTCCTGGGGCAGCATCAACAGAGCAAGGTGATAAAAGAAAGGAAAGCTGCCTATTCTTTAGCAATTTTGATCACAAGTAGAAAAACATGTTACTTGTCAAAGGTGCTATTAGAAAACTCACTGAGATATGAAAAGTGGAACCAAAAAAACAAGCAACCTTCTTTGCTTTTCCCATTGCTCAGGAATATTTGCATTTGTTTGCTTAAAATGACAGTTTGAAATGTAAGACAGGAAATGCCTGGGTGACACTAGTCTTTGTTTTTCGCTCCATGCTCACTGTATATGGGGATCCGGACACCTCCATCTCTTCCTCTCCCCCTCTCCAAAGTGACTCGATAATGATGTGATGAGAACCCTTGGAACTCAAAGTTGTTATCTCAATTAAAAGAAAAAAAAGTAAAGCAGAAAGAAGACAGCAATGATAAATATGCGGGGTTGTATTTTACCTAAAATAAAATGGATTTGCTCTATTCTTAATCTTTATTACATAGCTATTTTGTGGGAGGTGTTCTGGTTGACGCTTTGCTTTTCTGAAGAAAGAAGCATTTATGTAACTCGGGCTGTTCAAATCATGGATAAAAGGGGCAAGTTTTTGTGTGTGTGTGTGTGTGTGTTTTGCCGGGATAGAAGTATGGTACTTCATCATCCTTTGCATTAAGTTACTACATCCCCTTTTCTACTGATGAATTGTTGTTAAATAACTGGGGGCAAACCTCAGTCCATGGTAAGTCAGTGTAATGGGGAACAGTAGAGCATATAAAGGCCCAGTCCCCTTGCTTCAAGACAGGACACCTCTAAAGGGCCATTGTGGTACCGGGGCTCTGGTGGGATCAGCATTGCAATCCAGCCCCTCTCTCTGCCCAGTCAGACTTCTTATACTCTAGATCAGGTGTTGAGCTTGAGGGCACTCTCCACTGCACTCTGTGTGCACACCTCTGTCCCAGAGGCTATTTACCTTGACACTAAACCTAAGACCCTGAGCCTGTTCTAGGAAATCATTCAGTATATCTCTCTTCCTCTTTAGAGCTGCAGTGTCCAATATGGTAACCACTTGCCACATATGGTTATATACATTTAAATTAGATAAAATTGAATCAAATAAAGAAATTCATTTCTTCAGTCACACTAGCCACATTTCAAGTGCTCAATAGCCATATGTGGCTAGTATAATATTGAACAGCATAGATAGAGAACCATAGATAGAGAATGTTTTCATCATCACAGAACTGTCTATTGGTCAGTGTCTTAGTCAGCTTGGGTTGCCATATACAGATACCACAGACTGAGTGGCTTAAAGAATAGCTATTTCTTTCTCATAGCTCCAGATCAAGGTGCCAGCCAGCATGGTCAGGTTCTTGTGAAAACTCTCTTCCTGGCTTGCACATGGTCACTTTTCTGTGCTCTCACAATGACGAGAAAGAAAGTAAGCTTTCTGGTGTCTCTTTTATAAGGGCACTTATCCTATCATGAGGATGTCACCCTCATGACCTCATCTAAATGTAATTACCTCCCAAAGACCCCATCTCCAAATACCATCATTTGGGAGGTATGAATTTGGGGAGGACACAATTTTGTTTATAATGTGCAGTGCTGCTGTAGGGCACAGTAGAACTCCAATTATACTTCTCAGCTTCTGCTATATTTCTAACTCAACCTGGAACTATTTCTACAGTCTTTGGTTGCTTTTTGTCCAGCTTTGCAGTTGTTTTTCAGGACCCTAAATAATTAATTAGCTCTGAGGTAATTATAATAGTTCATTAGTTTATTAATAGTCATTATTTTACTGAACACGGGGTGTGTATAACCAAATGGGTTTGTCATTTCCCCAGTGATACCTTGCATGTTTTTTGAGGAGGGGATGTGGTAAAAATGGAGAACAGATTTCAGAGCCAGGATATTCTTGGTTCCTTATGCAATAGCGTTCTCCAAATGCCCTGCAGAAAAGAATGCTGATGTCTCTGGTATGGCAGAAGATTCACAGCCTCTGCCTTTTATGCTGGGCATCTTTTTCTAGATTCACTTTTATGGGCATTCTCCTCAATTATTCATAGTGTAGCATCTGTGGAAAGCAACTGGTGGGATTCTAGAAAGCTCTGAGAAACAGAAAGAGGGAAGAAGCTAAATGGAAGGACAAAAATTACATATATACATATATATATATATATATATATATATATATATGTATATATGTATATATACATACATATATATATATGTATATATGTATATATGTATATATACATATATACATATATATATATGGAAAATGGGATGAAGATAAGCAAGAAATAACACACCAAGCTTCTCATTTATTTCTGGGTAAACTGAAAGTAAGAGATATGAAGTTTGGATTTGAATCCTGTCCCTGTCACTTAGAATCTACTTAGGTGATTTTCTTGGTCCTTTTAGCCTTAGCACTTTGTCTACAAAATAGAGCTAAAATATATTTTGAGAATTAAATGGGAAATGTAAAATTCATTTAACATTCTACTGAGTGCAATGTAGGCTGGCTCTGCACATTATTCTATAAAGATGCACAGGAAATAAATTGTGTAGCCATTCTTCTTAGATACTTCTTTAGCATGCTTTTGTTTACCTTCAGCCATATGTATAGATATTGAGTTGTACATATTCAGGATACTAAATTGAATGGAAATAATGTAGTACAACAAAGGTGGTTTTGAATTTGGGCTCTGAAGTCAGATAGATATACTTTGAATCCTGGCTCCATACCTTACTTGATATATGACCTTTAGCAAGTTAGACTTAAACTTTCTGTCTCAGTTTCTTTATCTGTAAAGTGAAGACAATAATTGTATAATTCAATTTAGACTGTTGCTAGAATGAAATCAAGTAATGTATCTACAGATGGTCCATGACTTATGATGTTTTGACTTACTATTTTTCGACTTTATAATGGTGAGAAAGCGATACACATTCAGAAGAAACTGTACTTCAATTTTTGAGTTTGCACTTTTTCAACGGTAGTGACCCGTGGTGCCATACTGTCTCATGATGCTGGGTAGTGGCAGCAAACCACAGCTCCCAGTCAGGCACAGAATTTCAAGGGTAAAAAGCTGATAATGTACAATGTACTGTGTTGCCAGCACATTTTTGATATTGTGTTCTGAGCATGTTGAGGCCAGGCTAAGCCAAGCTGTGATGTTTGGTAGGTTAGGTGTATTAAATACATTTTTGACTTAGGATATTTTTAACTTTGATTGGTTTATTAGGACATAACCACATCGTAAGTCGAGAAACATCTGCATAGTGCTTACCTCAGTGTCTGGCAATTCCTATGCTCTCAATAAATGTTAGCAGGTGTGATGAAGAAAGAGGAAGGTGGAAAGGGAGAACAAAGGAAAGATGAGCATAGTAAACCATAGAAACATTTAGAGTAAAATTACTTCCATGGCTTCAAGGTCATTACATCAGCAACCGCCCTGTTTCTAAATAAGGTCACATTCTGAGATCCTATGATTTGAGACTTCAACATATCTTTCTTGGGAGGACAAAATTCAACCTATAATAAGGAGTCAAAACCTCGGGGTACAAAGTTTGATCCCTACCACTCTTACCACTATTTAGTCATGTGCGTTTAGACAAGTTACTCTTACTATCTTCTTTCTTCTCTAAACTGGGAATTACAATGCCAATTTTTAAAGAGCAAATGAGGTGCTTTATTGATAGGTTTCTGGTATCTAGCAGGTATTAAAAAATTTTGATGAGCACAGTGTTAGTACAAGTAAAGTCACCCCCCCCACCCCTTTTAACCAGTATACAAAAGGGGGAAATAACGAGTGTGAATTAAGGACCCACAATGTACCAGGCTATTTAAGAAACTATTTACATGTTATACCATTTATTAAAATGTAACAGGAGAAAATATGGTTACCAATTTACACCCCCCAAAATCAATCTTCAAATAGCTAATACCCATGTGATATGTATACATACAAACATACACCATTCACACACAGATAATATATGTGTGTTTAGTTATATATCTTGATGACATTGCATATAATTAAAATACTGGAAAGAAAATATTCTTCCGGTTTAGAGAATATATTTACATTCTAGTCTTGTTCTAAGTAAATCATCTTGGAAACTATATAAATTCTATTCTGTTCATTTTGCTTCCCTGAGACATGAAAAACAAAGAAACAAGATCCCAAAACTTTTGTCTGGTTTATGGTTCAGTGGAACCATAAACCAAAATAAAGCAAAATAACAAAAACCCTATAAGCTCAGTTTTGGATTCAGAATATTAGTGCTGCTGGTTTTGGTTCTTAGTTCACAATTTCGTCCCATGTAAGTCCCCCATAATTATTACAGCCCTTTTGGTTGTTGTAAAGGATGGGTGTTTTTCCTGTTATAGAATGATTATTTATTTACTCTATTACTTAGAGAGACTTGTGGATATAGCAGTAAATTGAAATCAAAATGATAATTTAAAATGTCCTCTGTGTGGTTGATTCATCTCCAACTTCCAATGGACTGTGACAAGCGCTGCAAACCCATTTGTGCCTCCTACACTTGTGTATGTCCTCACAAGAGATAAATGCCCAGTCCTATCTGGATAGTGATAAATTGGATCTTTGTGTCATTGGTAAATGAGAAGGTAGGGGCCCAATAAAGCTTAAGAAAACAGCAGATTTGTACTAGATGCCTGAATGAAGCTAGAACAGTTAAAAAGAAAAAGAAAAAAGCCTTGTCCTGTTTTCAAGATGTGTGTGCATTGTACATAGAGCATTTTTTTCTTTTTTTTTTTTTTTTTTTTGACAAAGGATCATTCACGAAAGGCACTGCATTGAAGAAAGTAAATAGCACATTTGAAGTAAAACAAACCTGCTTGAAGTACTAATATCTATTTTGACACTTTGGCCCTCAAGAAGAATGTGAATGCCCCTGAGTTTTGTATCAATGAGATCTTGGCCTCTATGCTAATTGTATAAGTAGCCAAAATTTTCAGAATCATAACTTTTTAAAAGATTCAGAAATTAGTTTTTCCCTCATTCTCCTATTATTATGTCATATAAGTCAATTAAAAATATTATACATAGTTTATATTCTCACTGGCCTTTTCCACTCCTTTGTTTACATTCACTGGCTCACTGTGGCTATTCATATAATGTTCACCATTTCCTCTTTGACTTTTTAGGTCCGTTGGTACTTTACTTTTGTAATTTCATATTCATTGCTTTCTTAGGTTTCTCCTACAATAGACAACAGTCTTTTTCCTTACCCCTGTTTGGTTTATTATTTTTATCTGAATCCCTGATAATTTTCCATACTTATCACTTATACATATAATAGTTGGTTTTCCATGTGTCTGCCTTTTCTCCTTTCTCTTTGGGCTTCCTAAAATCTCATCCGATGCTCATGGTGAGTCCCTATTACGAAGAATTAAGTTGGAATGACTATAAATGCCTATTTGCACATGGTAAAATAAATATTGTGGGAGATCATCAAGGCTTCTGTCTAATTCTGTTCCTCTCCAGAGCAAACACCCATAAATTATTTGGTAAGGAAAAATAGTCTTGTGATCTCCCAGGCACTAGGGAAAATTCTTAATGGAAGGGAGAGAAAGGAAAATGGAGGTGTTAAGTTCCTCGGGTGAAATGCATGGTGTATTGAGAACCGTAAGCTGGGGAGAGTAGCATGAGTTAAAGCTATGCAGGTGGGGGAGTGTATCTTGCAGGTCTTTCCAGGCCACTGGAAGACATTTCAGAGCATAACAGAAAATTAATTGAAAGGGGTTAGGTAGGAGAATGATGTTACCCAGTTCATTACATTTTCAAAAGATTCTTCTGAGTGTCCTGAGGAGAAGGGATGTAGAAAGATGACAAGGATAGAAGTGAGCAGGCAGATGGTCAAAGAAAGTTAATGGTTGCTTTAGCAAGAGGAAAGGAGACCGTATGCATGAGTGTATGTGAGCATTTTATAGTCCAACACATAATACAGTCCAAAAACTTCTTCCAACTAGAAAGCAAAAATATGAGATTGATGTTTCCAGGTGTGTTTCCTCTCCTCTCCTCTCCTCTCCTCTCCTCTCCTCTCCTCTCCTCTCCTCTCCTCTCCTCCTTTCCTTTCCCTTTCTTTCCTTTCCTTTCCTTTCCTTTCCTTTCCTTTCCTTTCCTTTCCCTTTCTTTCCTTTCCTTCTTTCTTTCTTTCTTTCTTTCTTTCTTTCTTTCTTTCTTTCTTTCTTTCTTTCTTTCTTTCTTTCTTTTTCTTTTTCCTTTTTTTTTTTTTTCTATAGGAACTGCTATTTTTGGAGGAAGAAGTATCCAGAAAATCAACCAGTTGTGATTGTTGAAACACTAAGGATGTCTCTTTTGTGTTCCCCCAGTCTCGGTGTCCTGTAGTAACTTGGATGATAAGATCCTAAGCACAAGACTTTATCTAGATTCCAGGCTCCAGGATCCAGCTACCTTATTAACCACTGTCTTTATATCTTAGATTTGATCACAGAGTTTGCTTTTTGTATTTGCTTTCATCAAGTGTGGCAAGTTTTGCTGTGATAATGAGGCCCTTTCTCCCGCCTCCATCTCTCTGCTGAAGCTCACAGGCACCACTGCCACTCTTTCTCTGGCTTCCAGTGCCAGTCCTATCTCTACTTTGATTTAACTCATCCCATCTTGATTCTAACAACAATTAGTGAGCTTTCCCTCTGTATCCCTGCAATTCTGTCTTCCTGGAAATATTGGTCCAAGCCATCCAATATAGGTTTGAAAAAATGATCAAAGAGAAAAGATAGAAAAGCAGTCACAAAGCAGCAGATGTCTGAGGTGTTCTGTGCATGAGAACAATTGGAGTGACATACTCTGGCAGAAGGTAAATACTTTCCTATGTTTATTCAGACAAACCATTCAATTCCTTACAGGTGCTCATTCATTTCTCATCACTTCTGTTTAGCATGCTTCCTGCTAGGATTTCCTTTTATCCTTGTTATTTTTGCGATGTTCCCCAACCATTGTTTTTTATGAATACCAAATTCTTTGTTTGTAAATTCTTTCTCCAGTGACATTACTCTATTTCTTTTAAAAGTCCTACAAAATAACCAACTTATATTTCACTTGTGTCCTTCGTGGTTCTTCTGCATCACTGTTTTTCATCCTGTTTTTTAAAACTTGGTTAACTTAAGAAGGTATCAGAGATAAAGGTTCAGAGAGATTTTTTTATCTCATCTTCCTGACCTGTGGCACCTAACACTTTTTCCAAAGCACATTCTAGGTCTTCATTGAAAGTTTGAAATTCAATATAATGCAGTTAGCTATTTCTTTGTGTGTGTGTGTGTGTGTGTGTGTGTGTGTGTGTGTGCGCGCGCGGGGGGGGTAGGGGGGTAATTTTTTAGAAGAGTGGCATGTATAAATCTTGAGTTTCATCACAATTGATGCTGCCATTTCTGTCCATCTGTCTAATTGTTATTGACCACAGAAAGTAGTTTTTGATTGAGTCACAATGTAAAGTAATATTGATTACAGTAAATGAACTATCCTGCAGTCGCTGAGTCAATTAAGGAAAAAATATCTAGAGTTGCATCTCATGTAACCAAGTCCAATGTTCGTGTCACTGACTCATAGCCTGTTTCCTTGGCCTAAGCTTGGATATTTGAAATAAATTCCTTCTTTTGTTTAATATCAAAATCCCATTGCTCTGAGCAGAAGGATAGTAAAAAAATAAGTCTGTACTCCCGCTGTTCAAATAGAACAGAAGGAAATTAGAACAAAAAACAGATTTTACTTTTAATCTTTCAAATAAGAAGCTTTTCCACATGCATTTTTTTATCAAAGCAATATACATTTTGTTCTAGGTTAGCAATCAAGAAATCCATATCAAGAGGATATCAGCAGTTTGCAGCTGCTGTCACAATAGCAGGAGGCTCAACTCTGTTTTTGCGGAGATGACTGATAATGATAGCATTGTAGGTGGATGAAGCACCTTTCATCCTAAAATACTTTATAGAAATCACTCCTGCCAGCTGTGACTGCTGATGCTTAGGCCTCTAAGGACTTAGATGTAGTGACAGAAATGCCACATGGAGGGGGAATGGAGAGAAAAAAAAGCACAAGGCCACAAGACAAATACAACCTATGGCTACAGACCCATTCAGGGGCAGGGAAGAATTCTTAAGTTATAAAGTATTCTGAGGTTTGAACATGGGCATATGGAAGTTTGCAAGCTTGGGACCTGCTATGATAACCTATCTATAGAAATTCACAATGGCCTTTGATCCCAGGGCCTCAGTATACCTGGGGTGTAAAAGGAGAAAGTCAGCAGGTTAAACATGTTATTAATATACATCTTACTCTATTTAACTTTTATTGGATTTTCATAGCAATTTGTGCTGTGAAACAAGAAATAAGAAGTGGGTTGGAGTGCTTTGTATTTGGGTACTCAATGCCTAGCAAGTCTGTGTATCATTATTACCAAAAAATGTATAGCTCACTTTCGATCATGCATTGCAGCTTACAATATTATATCATATAATATTTTTGTTTGCTTTTTTTGTTGTTGTTTTTTGTCTTTTTTTGTGTGTCCCAAACTGTTATATGTGATGGCAAGGCTCATTGCTGTTATTTTGCCTCTGTGTTATAGAAAGAAAAATTAAAGCTTGTGGAATTTTATCAACTTGTATTAAACTATGCAGGCAGCAATTGATTTTTTAATACCAGATCCAGAGATGACTTCTAGAAAATGTTATTAAATGATGATTGAGGTTAGTTGCATTTTTGCTGACATGTAGCTCCAAAATATTTCCAATAGAAAACCTGTCACTCCTATGCCAGTCATAGTCCACTAAATATCTCCTCCTTTTGAATACATATTTTCTTGATAATATCCTATGACTATTGTTATTTCATTTCTTTTAGAGTTTGTTTTACAGTTCACATTGCATGATTTCAGTGATTCATACTGGTTTTAATAAAGAATCCTATGCCATCATTAACCAGGTAAGCTAAGAAAAATATACTCCCTAATATGTTTATTTTGTAGATTGCTCAATGAATTTCAGCCCTAGTTCCAAAGCTCAGAATATTGAACATCTTCATTACAGAATTTGATTGCCACTAATTTATTATAAGACAATAATTAGTGCAATTATATTATCCCACTGAATAATTAAACCATTATCCCCTGCCTGCCTTTCTGCAGCTATAACACTTGCCATAGTTCTGATCAAGTCTTTTGCCAAGGTAATATATCATACAATCTTGAGTATTGGAGGAAATGAGTTTAAATAAAAACTTTCCCCTCACCCCCATTAGCTCTGTGACTCTCTTATGAAGATTAAATCATAGTCATTAAACAAGGATGGGTATTTGTGCTTTACCCCTCAGTGGCTGCCTCCTGTGGATGGTTCAGCAGGTTGTGCACTGTGCAACCATACTTAATGACCTTGCACCAACACTGAGGACAATAATTGTTTCATTAAAACATTGAATTCCCAATACATGTCTTTTTTCTGAAAAATAGGGATGTAGTTAAATCAGATGATCTAGGTGTCTGTTTTTATAGAACCAATATTTTAATATTGTGGGTGGGGAGATGTCAATAAATAAGAAAACATAACAGAATGAGCTATCACCTCACTCCTGTTAAAATACTAAACTGTCAGTTTCGCTCTTCATTTCTGTAAGGTTTTTGCTTCATGTATTTTGATGCTTTGTTATTAGGTGTATGCATGTTTGTAATTGTTCTCATTTCCTGATGGATTGATACACTTATGTGGTGTGGTTAAAATAAAGTGAAGTGACGTGAGAGTGACTTGAAGCTCTTTTAGACCAAGTGGTGAGGAAGGGCGTTGCTGAAGATGTGCCATTTACGCTAAGATCTGAATAATAAAAATTATCCAGGAAGCAATGATCTGGAGAAGAGCATCTCAGACAGAGAAAAGAGGAAGTTCAGAGACTGTATGAAGAAAAAATGTTTGACTGGAGTTTAGTAAGCAAGAGGAAATTGATATTGGATACATTCAGGGAAATCAAGAGAGGAGGAACAGATTGTGTAGGAACTAACTGACAAGAGTAGAGTTCAGATGTCATTTTCAGTGCAGCATAGAGGGGCCAGACTGTTTTGTGCAATCACATGGAGATGAGTGAGAGCCTGACTTTCTACAAGAATGCAAACTCACCGTTTGATTTCAGCCTAGGTAATGCATTTGCGTGAGGCCCGGATGTTATGCTGTTTACATTTTCTTTGAAAGTTACTGGGAATCAAGGAAGAATTAAATGTGATTTCCCCTTCAAAAGAATTCTCTGGAGAATAGACTAGAGAAGGATAATACTGGAGACTGGTCAACCATTATATTAGTTTTCTATTAATGCATTAAAAAAAAAATTACCACAAATGTAGACTTAACCAAAACTCATTTATTAACTCACAGTTCTGTGGGTGAGAAGTCTGCGTGAGCTTGACTGGGTTTGTAGCTGAAGATCTCACAAAGCTGCAAGCAAGGTTTGGTTAAGAAGTGCTTTTATCTGGAGGCTCTAGGGCATATCCAAAGCTGTGCTTCCCTGTGGAGCATTATCAGAAACTTAACACTGAAAGAGAGAAATATATGTTGATAATGAAATCTAAGTGGTAACTAAAGAAATAAACAAGAAAATAAAGGAAGACTGGTACCCAGAGTTGCTACAATATCTTATCTAAAATTTCCAGTTTCCAAAAACTATAGCAACAACAACAACAACAACAACAAAATAATGACATATGCAAAGAAACAGGAAAGTATGACCCATATACCAAGAAAAGAAAAAAAATCATACAAGAGAAACTGCCTTGAAAAGTGACCAGATGTTGGACTTAAGAGAAAAAGATTTTAAAGTAGCTGTTATAAATGTTTAAAGAACTAAAGAAAACCATAATTTAAAAAGTAAAATAAGGGATAGTGGGTGTAGCAAAGTTGTACTGGGCTAAGGAAATGACTCCAGATAATAACTTGAATTCATCAGAAATTTTTAAAAAGATGGTTGTCATGCAGGGAGGCAGGAGGGGTCTCCAGTCCTGCTCCCCACATAAGAACGCAGGACATGGTGAGGCCAAAAAGGAACACCTACGGAACCATAGATGGGGGAGTCATTCTCGCTGGAGGCTGGGTTGGAGACACAGGTGGCAGGAGCCACACTATCCGCAACCTGCCATCCACTTGTCTCTGCCAAACAATCTCACTTGCTACCAATCCACTTCTCTGCAATCTGCAATCCACACTCTGCCGCTTGCTAGCTCAGCCACCATCTTCTTACTAGCCCCATTTTCTGCTAGCGCAGCCACGGCAGTTATATTTTTGGCCAATGGCTCACTGGTTACAGCTGACGGCCAACCAGCCACAGCTGATGGCCATCCAATCACAGTTGATGGCCATTTACTACCCGAGTGAGCACCTTTCCACGTGAGGCCGAGAGCCTGGAAACTGCACTCCTGGCTCTATCCTCACAATGATTAATATATCAAAAACTATAACCATATATTTGCTTTCCTTCTCCTCTCAGCTGTTTTAAAAACAGAAAATCATGTATAGTAATAATTATAACAACATATTTTTGGGTTTGTAACATTATTAGACGTAATACATATAACAGTTATACCACAAAAAGAAGGAAACAAATACAGCTATATAGGAGTAACATTTATACATCTTTCTAGAATTATGGTAATGTAAAACTGAGGCCGATTATAATTATTTAATAGGTAAGCTGTAGAATCACCACTAAAAAAATTAAATAATAAAGTGAAAAAAATCATTTAGTCATTCAATAAATTTAAAACTTTGTTAGAAAATATTTCCCTAATGTAAAAGAAAACAAGAGGAGGAAGAGAGGAACAAAATAGAGACATAAAGAAAAAAGTGAAATGGCAGATATAAATCCAAATATCTAAAAAATAGCACCAAGAATGATTTAAACAAAATCCATTCAAACGGGAGTGTGTCAGACTGGATTTTAAAAAAAGCAAGCTACAATTACATGCTGTCTACAAGAGTCAAACTTTAGATTCAAAGATAAAAGTAGATTAAATATAAAAGGATAGAAAAATTACATAGTCACCACAGAAAGGTGGAGTGGCTATAATAACATGAAACAAAATAGGCTTTAAAACAAAGAATGTAACTGGAAATAAACAAGGGCTATTTATGATGATAAAATTAATAAAACTAAAATAATTTATCAAAAAGATAAACAATTATAAGCATGTATACACCTAATAGCAAAGCATCAAAATACATGAAGCAGAAGCTTTACAGAAATGAGGGGAGACATTCACAATTCACCATCTTAACAAGTATAAAGTGATTTCTCATTGTGGTTTTGATTTGTTTTTCCTTTATGATTAGTGATGTTGAGCATCTTTTCATATTCCCGTTGGCCATTTGGATGTTCTTACAAATATGTTTATTCAGATAGTCGGCCCATTTTAAAATTTTCCTATTGAGTTGTATGAAGTTCGTGTGTGTGTGTGTGTGTGTGTGTGTGTGTGTGTGTGTATGTGTGTGTGTGACAATAACCTCTTATCAGATATATGATTTGGAAATATTTCCTCCCTTTTTTCATATAGGTAAGTTGAATGCATATGAATTATATCTGGATGCTGTTAAAAAAAGAAACATACATTTTTTTAAAAAACAATGGAAGTTATTAGTGATTCCTATGAATATTTAGATCTAATATTTAAGATTATACAAAAATATATTTTTAAAAATAGCATCCTTAAAAATGGTACAACTATAATTTCATCCAACTATTCCTTCTCATACATGATGCTTTGAACCTACTATTCCGATATTCTATTTTAAATGACCTATAGATTATCACTCTAAAAAATTGGTGCCCCACAAATGAAAATGATGGTCAGAGTGGAACAGACGTCTTACTTCTCTTTTCCTAAACAGTCTCCTTTTAAAGATACAATCTAATATCTCCTTTGATCCCTGCTTCCCTTTCTAAATGCCCGCAGACCAACCTTTCATTGATTAGTTCTAAAGTATGGACCAGAATGTGTATCAAACTCACTTTTATTAATTTAAATAAATTTAACTTCATCTACTTCTTGAAAATTACACTATGCACTCTTTTCCAATCTTCATGCATTCTCGAAGTTTCCTGAACATATTTTAGGGATCTCCATACCTCAGCCTTATTTAGAACACAGGTTGTTCTTATATGAGCTTTTTACTTCTTTTAAAAACTTTACTCCAATTTTTTCTTACCGATGTTTGTTCTTTGTTATGTATCTATCTATCTAGCTCTAGCTAGCGATCATCTATCTATCATCTATTTAATCTATCAATCAATCATCTATCCATCCATCTATTTATTTTTAATGTAGCTTGAAGCTCATTTTCTTTGAAAGTTAAGGAGGAGTTGATGAATTTGTCTTTATAGCTTTCATCCATTATCATTGTGTAATCAAAGCCAAGCTGAAGGTCTATTTTTCTCCTATCTTTTCCTTTAAAAAATAACTTTGGAAGCCCCCTTTCTGTTGAATTTAATGAAAAATATAAGCTCATGTGGTTCCTTCTCTTTCCTGTATCATTTTATAATAAGTATATAGTCATGTGTTACTTAATAACAAGAGTATGTTCTGAGGAATGCTTTGTTAGGCGATTTCATCCTTGTGCCAACATCACAGAGTGCACTTACAGAAACCTAGACGCTATAACCTACTATCACCTAGGCTGATTGATGCAGCTTATTGCTCCTAGGCTACAAGCCTGTACAGCAGGTTACAATATTGAATACTGTATGCAGTTATAACACAATATATGTATCTAAACATAAAAGTACATGGTAAAAGTATGGTATAAAAGATTAAAAATGGCACACCTGTATAGGGCATGTACTGTGAATGGTGCTTACAGTGCTGGAAGTTACTCTGGGTGAGTCAGTGAGTGAGTGGCAAGTGGATGTGAAGACCCAGGACATGACTGTACAGTACTGGAGACTTTATAAGCACTGAACACTTAGGTGACATAAAATTAATAAAAATATCTTCCTTTTTTAGCAATAAATTAACTTTAACTGTAACTATTTTGCTTTGTAAACTTATAAACTTTTGTTTCTGTTGTATAACACTTAGCTTAAAACACAAACACAATGTACAACTGTACAAAAATATTTTATTTCTTTACATCCTTATTCTATAAGATATTATCTATTAAATTTTTTGTTTTCCTTTTTAAACTTTGTTTTGTTAGGAACTAACAAACATGTGCATGGGCCCAGGCCTGCACAGGGTCAGGCTCATCACTATCACTGGTTTCCGCCTCCTCATCTTGTCCCACTAGAAGGTCTTCAGGGGCAGTAACCGTCATGGAGCCATCATTCCCTGTGATAACAATGTCTTCTTCTGGAATAACTCTTCAAGGACCTATGTTAGACTCTTCTTGAGGAGGTGTCAGGCACTCTTTTCAGAAATATGTCCATGGTGGTTTTGTTGGTTTGTTTCTTTTTTTCATCATAGGTTTGCTTACAAGCAAAACCCTGTGCCAAGGTGCTCCAACGACATCACAGTGAACTCACAGGGGCACTGTGGGATATTTAAAATTTTCAAGGTAGACATGATCATAGTTGGCATTTCTTGGACACTGTGTTAACTGTTACCTAGAGGTAGTTCAGTTTCAACAGTAAATCATACTACCTTCCCTTCGGTGGCATATATCATACAATTTTCATTTTGGCAGTTGTGATAAAAAGCAAATGTGGTGTGAAAATTGACATGGAACAGGAAACGAGGATGATGGTATGTAATCTGGTTCTCAGGTTTGTGAGGTTGTGCAATGCCCAACAAATACATACAGCCCATTAGTCAGTATTAAAGTTAAGAATGAAGTAAGCATATCTCTTGACCATTCATTTAATGTGCATTATCTCTTCATAGAGGTAATAAATTGCTAAGACATAATATTAATACTTTCCAAGTGTTTAGACTTATTTTCTTAATGAACTGAACTGTAAGGTGGGGTTTTTGTTGTTGTTTGTTTATTTGTTTTGTTTGTTATTTTTGTTTTTTGCCCAAGAGTGCCATGATACATTACTGAGACATTAAGGGCACTGAGAATTAAGAAAGACTGGGAGCCTCTGGCCTAATGCAATAAAATATGCTTGACATTTTCATATAGCTTAGTACACCACAGCTGCTTCATTTTTTTATGTTAATTCCTTTATTCTCCTATGAAGTTTCGAGAGATTGTTTTTTACACAATCTATCTAACTGTAATATTTTTTTAAATGTGTTACTAATAAAACACCTGCAGAGGGCATTCTGATATGCTAGTGTCAATTTTGGATTAAGGTAGTCACATCACCACTGTTGACCGTGATCTCCCCACCTGTGAAATAAGAGTGACTATTTGATACCCTTGGTTTCTTTCTAATCGAGCGTTCTGTGATGCTACAAACCTGGAAGATTCTTGAAATATCACGATAGGTCATCCTGAGGACCCCATGGTTTAGGTGGGAGAGAATAAGTCTTCTGTCTAGAAGCAATGGGCTGTAGTTTTGATATGTGTGTGGAGGTTGCATTGATGCAGTATGTCCAAAATAAGGGATACAAGTGGGGGCCCATGGGTAAGCGGGAGTTGACACTTAGGTACTGGAGACTAGGGTTATCTGGACGTTGTGGAGCAGGCAATTCTTTTTTCACTTTATAATTTTGCTTGGTTTTTGGAGCTGGAGGGTACAGTGGAAGAAAAACACCACATTGTTGAAAGCTATATACTTAGAACTCAATCCTATTTTTCTAAATGTCCTGAAATTCATGTCATATGTATGAAGAAAAAGTTCAAAACCATTTTCCTTTGATACTTAAATGTAAAATCCCAGGATACTTCTTTAAGGGAGGTAGATAACAGCTAAATTGTGCGTGCAGGCAGTCAAAGTCAGCTCTCTAGATATTTCCGGAGATATAAGAGTCCCTGACTTTACTTGTCTAATATTGCAGTTACTGCTTTTATGCATGAATAAACTCTTAATTACAATTCTGAAAATACCTTTATCATCCTGTCATTTCCACTTAAAGCAATAGTGAATGCTTTCTCAGATTTTCTTTTTTCCTTTTTGAAAGAGAGCCCTGCCTATATGGAGCTGCATTTCCTTTCATGCTCGTGCCTGTCACCTACCTTCGCTCCTTCATGCTTTGAATAGTCCTCTCATGCCTTCTGTGTATTGTATTAATATCTGTCACTTACTGCCTCTTTTATCCTTTTTATCGCCATCTTCTTGGTTCCTCTGTGGGCTGAACTTTAAATTATTTTCCCTCTTTTATTTTCCTCACTCTGCGGTTTCTCTCTGATGTTTTCCTCTCACAGTACTGTAATATATTGTTCCTTGCAGAACCCTTCTTGGGGCCATGTTCATGTATTTTCCAATAATCTTTGTTAGATCTTTTACTTTGTAATTTTGTTCCAGTTCTTTTTAATCCCTTTTTATGCAAATTCTTCCTTAACGCTCTTAGTTTGCCTCCTCTCTGATCTTCCTTTGACAATTTTATTACTGTTGCCTCTCATCAGTCTTACTTTTTTCTGGAGTGTCTGAAATATGATCTCCCCACTTTCTTTTTACTGTGTCCACGATTCTTCCCCTCTTCCTCATCCCCTTTCTTGGCCTTAGAGTTTTAAATAATTTATTCTCTTAGGTCATCTCTTTGCCTCTCCTACCTTCCTTTGTTTGGAATTGGTCCCTTCAAAAGAATTGGTTACTGTGAAGGGCTCTCTTAGTTATTTAAAGGATACAACTGATATCCTGTAGCACCTACAGCAATAAGCTAGGCCTCCAAGATGACAAATTGTGAGGCGGACCTGGAGGCCACCAGTGTGAGTGTAAAGAAGTTCAAGTGACCTTACGTGGCGTCATTTCGTGGGTCACTTATACCTGGCATATTGAATGGTTTTCTATATTGGTCCAAGAAAATACAGTTGCCTGGTGAGATCCTGGCATCATTTACTTTCTTTCTCCCCTTTCGAAACTGAAGTCCAAATTTCTTATTCAGATATAAGGCCTGTACTTAAAGTGAAGACAATCTTTTCTGTGACCTCTTTATAAACTAACTGGGGATGGGGACAGGGGAAATGATATCGGAATAGACAACTTGTTACATTCTGTGTTTTTCAGGATTGACAGCTACTTCTGTGTGGGGTGAAATAAATATTAAGCTGATTCATTCCCTCCTGTAATATAATGGTCCTTGAATAATACATAATTGTTTAATAGTAGCTGATTAGTGAGTATTCTCCAAGTAAGCCATTTACCATTTTTCTCACTGCTTCTAGGTGCAAAGTATCAATGTAGTATATTGTTCTTTAGGAAGAGCTGCCCAGAAAAGAAGTATTGCCCTGGCTCCTTGGCTCCAGGAACCTATCCAGCTGTTGTTGGATATGAGCGTTGAGTAGGAAGGAGTGTTGCTGCCGAGCCTCCTGTCAGAACACATGGCACTTTGTGTAAAACTTTCTATAATGAATCTGTTAATCTGAGTTTCTGCCTGAGTTATGGACCTTGGGCTGCTGGGCGACACCTATCATTTCCCTCTCTCCTTCTAAGTTTTCTCATCCATAAGATGAATTGGTTGCACTCAGTGAAATTTAAAATCCCTTTCAGCAACTTCTCCCCTGTCATAATGCTTCAAATTCCACCATTAAACATTGATTTCTTTTGGTTTTTAAGGCTTTTAGGTTTTCAAGGACTGACATTAAAATGCATGCCTTAAGGGAGGAATAACACTTTAGAGTGATTTCAGCCCCTATATTTGAGATGGTTTGATTGATATCCTAAGGGGCAGGTCATTTGGGAATAAACCATGAGTTGGTCAACCAGGACAAAGGAGCCACTAGGATGTGGGAGAGACACAAACGGGGTGACAAAGAAGCCAACAGCATACAAGAAGAATAATGAAGTACTAGTTTCTTTCATATACATTTTCTCAGTTCTTACAGAGAATCTTGGATGTAGTAATTACCATACCAGTGTTTCATATGAAAGAACTAAAGTTCAAGGATATTAAATGATTAACCTAAAGTCACCTGGGCAAAAGTGAGCATGAGAACCAATGAGACAGGTTAGTTAGCATGTTGGTAGGTAGACAGAGTGGTCCCTGGTGGAATAAACAAAAAAGCAGCCATATCCTGAAACTCCAGGTCCTAGAATGTCTCCTTCACTCCATGACAGAGACATGAGAATACACCTTGAGGTTAATAAATAATCTCAAATCCCTTCTAGCTGGACAAAGGAGCAGGTCTAATTGATAGGAATGGGTTAGTTTGTTAATCCCTTCAGGATGGGCAAACAGGACAAAACTGATAGATAAATTCAATTAGAAGTCTCCAGCCCCTTCCCAAGCAGGCAGCGGAAGGTATAAAAGTAAGAGTTTCTGCCTCAGTCACTGGGCTTCTCAGTGTCAGGTACCCCCTTCCCACTTGGGAGCTGCAACCTCTTCTCCTGCTTTTAATAAACTATCTTCCTTTACAACTCCTTGCCTCTCCCTGGTCGTTGTGTGCATTCTTCAGCTTCACAAGACACGATCCCGGCCTACACCCAGAAACTATGGACAGATCCAACATCATCTACATCACCAAGGTTGTAGGATTCTGGAGTCCATGCCCATATTCTTCGCACTGCAGCCAGCATGTTGCTTTTTGCTCTCTGCTCTCTGCTTCTTTTTTTTTTTTTTGCAGTGTAACCTAGAGTGAGTTTTGAGGAAATAAAGTACTTCACATGGATTATCACATTCAGTCCTCAGACTTCTCAAAGAAAGTGACTTGTAAGCTGTGGTGAAGTCAACTAAACAAAGACTAGGGGACATTCAACCAGCTAGAGAAAAGAAAAGTCTCAGAGGCCTGGAATTGAGAAATAGCATACTGTTTGAGGAAGTAAAAAATAGATCAGATTGGATAAAGTATAGATTTTGAGAGAGTGTATGTGTGAGGGTTAAGGGGAGGTGAATCTGGAAAGGTAAGTATCAGATTATGAAGACTCTTTCAGCCTAATTTTGAGTTTTTAATCTTGTCTGTGGAAGGTGAAAAAACAATGGAAGTGTTAGGCAAGAGACTGATATGATCACATTTGTAATTCAAGAAGATACTTTTAATAGGAGAGCAGAGATAGCTGGGTGAGATGGAGTTTTTGCATCTACAGCTGATTTCCCTTAAATCTCTGTCCCTTAGTGGTATCATTAAACAATTTGTCCCATTCATTTTAACCTAAGATAATGTTTTTTAAAAATGCTATATCCACCAACAACTAGCAGAAATAAAGACAGCTGACTGATTTCATGCAGCTGGATTTTACCCCATTAATATTTATTCTAGCTGGAGATAATATGGTATATTTATATACTCAAAAACATTGGAATTAAAATACTTGGGTTTAAATTCCAGCTCTGCCTTGTGTTGTCAGAATTGTTTAAAATGTGTTTGTTTGTTTTTTAATTAAAGTTTATTGGGGTGATAATTATCAGTGAAGTTACATAGATTTCAGGTGTACAATTCTGTATTACATCATCTATATATCACATTGTGTGTTCACCACCCAGAGTCAGTTTTCCTTCCATCACCATATATTTGATCCCATTTACCTCATCTGCCACCCCCCACCCCTTTACCCTCTGGTAACCCCTAAGCCATTGTCTGTGTCTATGAGTTTTTGTTTCTTCATTTGCTTGTCTTGTTCTTTTGTTGTTTTCAATTTTATATACCACATATCAGTGCAATCATATGGTTCTCTGCCATTTCTGTTTAACGTTTTGAAGTCTACTACTGCTCATATACTAGATGAAGCTAATAAGAATACCTATCTTCACAGGATAATTGTATGAATTTAATGTAGGGTATATCACCTAATAAAATGCAAAACTCCAGTTAAAAGCATTATAGTAATTGTCATCTTGTGAGTGCACAAGGTATTTGCTATCAAATAACCCCCTTATCACAGTGGAAATTGTTGCTGTGGGAAGGGTATTTAGTGTGGGAAAGGGTGTTTTACAGAATTCTGAAAATGAACAATCCAAGCAAGGAGCGATCCTACCTGAAAAAACAAAAAAAGTAGTTTAAAATGCCACTTGTCACCGTAAGAGGCACTAAGAATGTGAGTGCCACAGGGAACACAGAGAAAGACACTGAGTATTCTGGTTATGAATTAAAGAGCTACAGTATTCCATGGCCAGTACAAGTATTTTGGTGGTTAAATGGAAGTAACTCCTTCCATTTAAATCAAGTGAAAAAGAGTTGAATCTTAAGGGAATCATTTTGAACAAATACATAAATCTCATTGGCAGAGGACTTGATACAAGAAGTTGACTCCCTGGTATAGGCAATAGGAAACAGGCAAAAAGAAAGACCTACAGATAGAGATTTAGATTGTCAGACCCATGCTCCTTGCAAACCTGAGTAGTTCTTGGTTTCCTGGTGAAACTGATCTAGAGAGTGACCATAAAACAAACAAACAAACAATAAAACCCCCACAAAAACAAGATTATGTTCAGTTTATATTACTCCCTTTTATATTACCATTGCAGAGTGGGGGATTATTCATTTCTCAAAACATTTTATCAACTTTATAAAATCATATGGTAAAGAGTCCTCCCAGCAAGAGGAACTGGAGAATCACTGGGGTAATGGAAACATACATTTTTTATGAGGGTGGTGATTATACAGGTATATACATATGTATAAATTAATCAAGCTTCACATTTAAGGTTTGTGTATTAAATATTGAGAATAATTTTAAAAGATCACTCCTTATAGGTATTAAGTGTATATATACCTGGTTAGTTCAACGCATTAGAACTTACCCATCAGAGTCAAGATTTGGGTGCTCAAATGAGCTAAACCAACATCCATTCAGGATCTTGCTGTAGGAACCTATTTCTGTTTGTGTGTGCAACATATTACTCCATAGGTATGAGAAAAAACCTGGGATATAGCCTTGAAAGTCCCTCTTTCCACTCGCCTTTGCTTAGGCTTTCAGCATTTATTGAGAGCTGAAAGCAGTCTTTTTCAGCATCTCACAGCACTGCTTCCTTTTACCAATTGCCAGCTTTCTGCTTCTCTGTTGATCTTGACCTTACAAGAGTCTGCACACTTGTGCTTGTGGTTGAGTTATTGCTACGCATGTCTTCAAGTACCAGAAAGCACAGACAGCCTCTAGGGCCCTTGAGTCCTCGTGCGAAGACCTTCACACACCATGGTGGGGCTCCCTGTTTCCTCGAAATTCTTTTTCTCCTTCTTTGGATGTGTTGAGGCAAACTCAAGGCCAGAACATTGTGTGTGTTAATGACAGATTGGATGGAGAGAGGAGATAAGAGGGAGGAAAGGAGAACAAGATGAACTAAGTTCCAAAACAGTGACTTTAATTTCTTTTGCCTGTCAAATTAGAGCTGTGTGGAAGGACAGCTAAGGTAAAAACAAAGCACGGTGCGTTACTGAAACCAGCCCAGCAGCCGCTAATAATGGAATCTTTCATGATTTGAATTATTTCATATTCTTTCATCAACTCCCCAAATTATAGTTTTACGTTGCTTAAGTATTTATTTAGGTTTTATTATAACAACTAACATTTATATTGTACTATAATACCCATGAGTCTCTAGGCAGTTTCAGAATGAAACATAAACTCTAATATATAAACTAATTAGAGAAAACCCCTCTCTCCCGACCAGAACTAAAAAAGGAATAAAAGTGTGCAGTAAATGTGTCAAATTTAATAAAGTTGGCAAGGAAGGCATAAATACAAAATAACAGCAATCCTCATAATGGGGAAAACAACTTGAAAAAGATGTAGTGCCCTCTCTCCATGAATGATAATGGACTTTTTAGGAACTATCTGAGGCAGATGTAGAAGTCACCGCAGAGGAAATGCTTGAGCTGTCTCGGAGTTGGGTAGCAGGGCTCTTTGTGGTCCTCTTTCTGCTAAGCAGTCATTACGTAAGTGGTTGTAGAGCAGAGGGCAAAGCATGGGCTTTGGAGTCAGCCTGACATAGCAGGCTGCTTCTCAGCGTTTCTCTTGTCTCAACCACTGAATTTAGAAAAGTCACTTAACTCTTTGACTTCCAGCTTCCTCATCTCTGAAATGGATTCAACAACCTATAACCTTGTTAAAGGTTATGTGGAAATTATGTAAGTGGTCAACAATTCGGAGGTTTAGTCTCACTCTGCCCTCCTAACCTTTATACCAAGCCCATAGTACTCTGAATATACTTCTCTTATAGAATTCATCTACGTTCTTTTAATTTTATGTCTGTCTTTCATATTATATTTCGAGATTTTTTGAGAATAAGGACTTTGTTTTATTCATGATGTATCCTCTCTGGCTAGTGCAGTGCCTGCCACATGGAATTGGAAAATGTTGAAATAAGAAAATTATGTAATGCTTAAATTGCTTTAAATAAGTTACTCATTTAGTTAGTCATTTTTCAACAGCAAAGGAATTAAGATAATAGAATATTTAAGGGATTTGGAT
Source organism: Rhinolophus sinicus (assembly GCF_036562045.2). Lineage (NCBI taxonomy): Eukaryota > Metazoa > Chordata > Mammalia > Chiroptera > Rhinolophidae > Rhinolophus > Rhinolophus sinicus. The sequence continues at coordinate 63,533,377 of NC_133754.1, read as the reverse complement.
TTATTATAAGAATTGATGGGGATATAAGTTGATTGGAAAGCCACCCACTTGGATGCTGAGATAGCAGAGCCTGAGGGAGAATGCAAATACTGTTAACTAAGAACGCAACCTGCGGCTCTAATGACCAGCCATCCTGTCATTCTCTCATCTTGTTCCTCCTGATTCTCGACATGGCGAGAAGTTGGAGAGCCACATCCAGAAACGCAGACCATGAGATGTCAAGACTTAATTATTTTCAAGGTCTACCCATTCCTAAACTGAGCCTACCCCCACCAGTGCTAACAATTGGACAGTAGAATGGATCATACATCAGATATAGTACTAAGGAATTCCATTTGCCTTATCTCATGATATGCTCCACAAAATTCTGTGATATGGGTATTGTTTCCCACAATTCATGGCTAGAAAATAGGCCCAGGAATATTTAGTAAGTTTTCTAAACACACATAGGCGGTAAATTATAGAACTATAATTCAAATCCAGGTCTGACAAATGTCAAAGCTCATGCATGCTTTTTCCTTGATGTCTTGTTACTGCCTTAGGGTAAATCTTGGTAGACAGAGTTTATAAAGGGCAACACTTTCTGTAGAACAAAATACTAATACTTCTGCAATGGGTATAAAATCTCATCCACCAAATAAAGGAATGCAACTTTTTTTTAACGTAACATAATTTATTTTACATTTACTGAGCACCTGTGCTGCCAAATGATGGGAACTAAATCTTATTTCAAAGCCCCACTCAGTTCAACACCTTGCCCCACACTAATTTCTGAGGCTGCATCTAGGTTTTAGGGGTACGAGTTGGTAGCAGGGAGACTGCAGAAAACACTTGGTATGGATGCAGCATCTGGTTCCGTTATTATTTAGCCACCTGTGTTTACACTGAGATGGCATTCTTCATGCTAGGTTTCTCAATATCAATCCATAGAAATCAATCCTGTGGACTTCTTCATGCCCAACACAAGACATTCTGCGTCTACCTCTTCCTCATTTTCTTTCACGTCTTCTTGGGTTCATGCGAAATTTTAGTTCTTCCTGTTTCACTGGGATTAGGGAACTCTAGGAAATCTCAGGTTTGTTTGCCTAGATACCACCTCCCACACAGCTACCTCTAATCTATTGATCCTGCATTATGCTGAGCCTCTTTCTACTTCTCCCTGGACTCATTTACCTTATTACAAAACTTGATCAAATGTTGGTAACTCATCTATGATTCATTTCCTGACATTTAATTATTGTTTACTAAATCATTTACCTGAATAATGGGAAATAATATAAGGGGATTTTAGAAATATTTTCTCATGATACAATTATGATATTGGTAATAACACAAAGTCCCTCAGTCAATTGGAAAGCACACTTGGAAATGAGAATAATGAACATGATAAAAACAAAAATAATTACAGCTATAATTTATTGATCACATACTAAAGTCAAGTTTTATTTGGGTTTGATTTTTTTTTTTCTGAGTTGTACAATAACCTTGCAAAGGAAGCATTGTGCCCATTTCATAGATGAGGAAACTGAGGTTCAGAACAGTTTTGTGATTTGCTCAGATCCACACAGTAGAGAGTTGAGAGGTTTTTATCCTCCCTAACACCAAATACATGGTATCTTTTCCAACACCAATAATCAGTTCTCTAATTCTCTGACATCAACTGGGCATCCAACAGTTCAATTGTATTTTGATGCTAACTATCCAGACCACTCAGTCCTACAAGATTGTCCCTATTTCAGATACCAACCACAAATGGAGTGCCCATGCTGCCCACATTCTGTTCCGCTAACTACAAATTTGGGAACTCAGGAAAGCACTTTAATTACTATTATTGGTTTATTATAAAGTATATAATACAACTCAAAAAGAACCTAATGGAAGAGATTCAGAGGGCAAGATTGGGGGTGGGTGGGTGGAGGTGAACTTCCATATCCACTGTAGGTCTGCCAGCACCCCAATGTGTTCACCAACCTGGAGACTCTCTGAACCCTGTCATTTATGGTGTTTTATGAAGGTTTTATATTAGGTAGGCATAATTAACTCAATTATTGGCCATTGATGGTTGAACTCAACCTTCAGCCCCTCTCTTTTCCTCAGAAGTCAGGAGGTAGGGCTGAAAGTTCTTGTAATCAAGGCTTGGTTTTTCTGGGGACCAGCCCCATTGTGACACTATCTTGGGACCCTGAGAGAGTCACCTTATTAGCATAAACTCTGGTATGGTTGATGGGTGTTTGTTATGAATAACAAAAGATGTTTATATCACTCAGGAAATTCCAAAGTATTTAAGATTAGGAGCTGTTTCCCAGGAACCTTATGCCAAGACCAAAAATATATATTTCCCGTGATACCACAGTGGTGAAGGTGGGAAACAAAGCCAAATACTTCTTCCATACTCTCTCTCCTTAGCAAATACATTGTGGAAGGCTGGAATAACATCTTTCACACATAAGCATTGTGTTGTGCCTACTTCAAAAACTAAAAACAGATTTACAAACTAATTGGAAGAAGCTCATTCATCACCAAGCAAGGTCCACGCAAGTAGCAAGTTACCTCCTAGACACAGTGCCTTAAAAGAATAACATTTATTTTCTCACAGTTTCTATGGGTCAGGACGCTAACACAGTGTAGTTGGGTCCTCTGTTCAGGGATTCCTACTGGCTGTGATCAAGGTGACATCTTGGACTGCAGTCATCTCAAGGAACAGCAGGGGATGATCCATTTTCATGCTCATTCACATGGTTGTTGCGTTGGACTAAGTCCTCAGTTTCACTGGCAGTTGCCTAGAATTCATTCTCGGGTTCTTGTCATGTGGGCATCTCCATTGGGCAGCTCACAACATGGGAGCTTTCTTCTTCAGAACCAACACGAAGATCCAGAGAGTGAGTGTAAGCAAATGGAAGTCAGTCTTTTACAACCTAAACTCAGAAGTCACTTCTGCAACTTTTGTTTTACTGTGTTTTTTGGAAGAAAGTCACTACTGTAGCTTCAGCCCACACTCACTACCGGGAAGCAGAGATATTTGGAGTCATCTTAGAAGACGGCGTCATCCAACTAATCACCGGTCATTCTGAAGAGCTTGATGTGCTGTTCTCATTTCCAGATGCAGGGGCAAAGGACACTAAGAGACAGTTGTGGGGAGGGTAAACAGCAGTAAGGCAGACCTCCGGATGCAACCTGCTTTTCCTGCTTCCACACGTACTGCTACTTAGAGCTGATAGGCAGGCAGAGGGTCCCTGGAAATGCCCACTGACTGGCTCCATTTGAAAACTATTTTTTTCTCTTTCGTTGAATTTAAGTAAGCAGAAACCTCTAGGAAATCCTCCAAGTACCTTCCAGAGTGCTTGAATTTCCCTCAAAAATCACTATACAGTCATTCTTTAAGATGGTAGGTTCTTATAATATAACTAATGTGTGCTCGTGCTATACTGAATTTTGTGGTTTTTAACAAGAAATGTATGTCAAGCCTTTGCCATTCCAGTACTATTTTTAAGGAGTCACCGGAATTCTTTCTGCCGCTGCTTGGAGAACAGGAGTATTTTCCAGTACTTGATGGATACCCGCCCACCTTCCCAAGGTTAAAAAAGAAACATGGGAAAGCTTTTCATTCAATCCACATAATGAAATGTCCTCCACCTGATGTAGTTACACCCTTTTCTGCCTGACTTTTACCTTTGCCACTTCATCATTCCCGTCTTGAGCCCTGAAAGTAAAGCTAAGTTGACATATGTAGATGCCACTTTAGTAGGATGGGAAACAATTCTACACAGCTCTAAGCCTGTCTCATCTCTCCTTTAACCATGTAGCATAGTAATTACATCTAGAAATCTATTGAGAGGAAAAGAAAAGGGAAATGATGAAGGGACACACTCCTGGAGGGGTTACAAATTAATTGTCATTTGTTTCTCAAAAGTCTCTTAAGAATTTTGACAAGCTTCTGTTTCTAACCAAATTGACAAAACAATCTAAAGACAAAGAAATTCCTAAAAGACCATTTATTCATTGATTCATTCTTCAAGTTTTTCAGGTCCTGACATTGGGGTGTTTAACACTCTCCCAGATATTAGGATTAGAGTGTTGAACAGGACAAATCATTGAAGTTTAGGAGCTTTATACCGGGGGGAGGGTCGGAAGAAAAACAATAACCTAGGAAAATGTCTTGTCCCAGATATTAATAATCTGGCCAAGTGATTGATTTTATACACACATACATACATATTCATACAGCTACAGTGCTGCACATTACATTACCTTGTTTCACCTTCACTCAAACCTGGTTAATCAGTACTTTTATTACCCACAATTTGAAGGTAAGACTGATATCACTTAATAAATTAAAGAAATATCTTTAGATACTTTAGCCTCACTTTTCTGTTTCAAAATCTTTTCCTCCATAGTGTGATAAAAAATCTTGAGGGAAAGAATGCAACAAAATTTGAAGTAATTAAAAAATGAAAGAGGAAAAGAGACCAAAAAAGACAATGGCAAACAAAAACAGGAAAAATTCCTTTTTTGTGTTTTCTTTTTACACACACAAAAAAATTATGTTGTCTCACCCACCATTTTTTTCCTAATCATATCACCTATTTTCTTACCCACAAAAGAACTTGTAGAATTTATCTCTAATATATATATATATATTCACACACATATATATGTATGTGTATATGTATAATAGTCAACTGTTGGAATAAGTGCAGAACTCATTGTGAGGAAGAGGAAAGGGGAAATATACATGTAAACATCTTCATTCCTTAGCATACTTGGTTAGCTGCTTGTCTTTGCTGAGACCACTTAGAGGTGTTTCTTAGGTGTAGATTTAATAATGTAAGAACAAGATGGAGAAGTATCCTGTACAGAGTGAGCAGAAAACATTTCCCTTGAAGATAGGCTCTTCCTGGATCAACCCAGTGGGAGAGATTCCCATCTTTCAAACCCCTGGCAACTAAATGTCTTTGAAGTCATAAGAGTTGTGCAAGCCTCAGCTGTACTCATTTTCAGAACACGTGCTGGAGGCTCTCTGTAAGGTGAAGATCCATCTCTCCTCTTGGGCCACTGGTTGGCCAGCAGATCTGAATATGGTGGCAATGCAAAATTCTAAGTAATGTTCCCCAGTGGCTGAACCTTACAGAAGCCAGAAGCAAAATAGAACACCAGGAGAGTTTCAAAATCACTCTCTGAGGGATGCTGGCACAGGCATGGGGAGCAGAGAGGGTATATAAACTGCCAGTGGCATGTAAGATGGTTTGAGCAATGTGCGACTTTAGCCTCGCAAAATTAAAGAAAAAAAATTTGCATTGTTACTGATGTTTCTGGAAGCTGCTAGGCCTTTAAGCCAGACAATAGGCCTGGAGGCCACAGAATGAATTTTACATATTGATTCATAGGATAACAGCATTTTTGAGGTAGGAGAGATCTTGAAAATCATGTGGTGGTCTTTTTTATTTAAGTGATGAAACTCTTTCTTGACTTTTTCCAATATTCAACAAATATTAATTGAGCATTAGTTTGTGTGGAGGAGAGGTGCTTAAGACACATCAATGGGAAAAAGCAGGCAGAGAAACCTTTCATTATTAAGCTTATATTCTATCAAAGGCAGGTGGGTATTAAGTAAAATTATTAAATAAAGTATGTAAAAAAAAGGATGATGGATAAATAAGAAAGTAGTGTATGATAAGAAGGATAGAACATACTGGAGCATGTCATGGTGTGAATTTTAAATAAAATGGTCAAGGCAGTTATCATTGAAAAAAATAAAATGTTAGGAAAGAAAATGTTATCAAAAATTTTAAATGTTTTTTAAAAAGTTATGTAGAATATATAATGGGTTACTATGGTATCATGGAACTACCAAAAATCATAAAAGTAAAAGAAGCTGCTAAGTAGTACATACTGGTTTCAGGATGCCACAAAAGAGGTGACATTTTCATCATTTGACATGAGGGCAAGAGCAGTCCAGGTGGTGCAAAGGCTCGGAGGGCGGGAGACGTTCCAGCTTGTTAGACGAACAGCACAGAGGGCAGTGTGGCAGGAACGGAGTGATGGATGAGAGAAGAGTGAGGTAAGGAACCACTGGAGAGTTTTGAACAAAGGAATGGGATCATTTAACTTACATTTTCTGAGTATTTATCTGGCTGCTGTGAGAAGAATGGACTGTAGAGGTCAAAGGTAAAACCATGGAAAGGGGCTATTTCTGTGATCCAGGTGAGAGACTATGGTGGCAGCCGCCAAGAAGTTATGAGATTGGTATGATTCTGGATGTAATTTGAAGATATGCACATGATATCCTGAAAACCTGATGGTGCATTATGAGAAAAAGAAAGGGATCAGAATGACTTCTAGGGTTTTTTGGCTGAGTAATTACACACGTGGAGTTGCCATCAGCTGGGATGCAGAGGCTGTGGATGGAACAGATTTGGTGCAAAGACGACTTTGGTTTTGGACTTGATTATCTATTAGACATCGATGTAGAAATGTCAGGTACACTTTTTTTTTTTTTTTCTCCCAAAGAAGTCTTATGAAAGCTCAATAAGAAAGAGATATGAAAGAGAAATTCCTAGGGTGCAAGTGAGAGGATGCGTGGAGAAAAGTGGAGAAATGCTCTCTCTCTGTGTATACCCACCTAGTTCTTCTATGAGTCTAAAGGTAACTGTGTGCCATCCCAGCAACCTTTGTATCAGACTTTGAAAAAATGACCGACTTTAGCATCCTCATTCATAAATGTGGAAAGATGGGTTCCCTCTAGTTACATGAAGCAATTTGCAGATGATTACATATTCAGTTGGTGACAGAATTCAGACTTAGACTCTGACCTCTTGCCTCATAGTCAGTCCATTGTTCTTCTAGTACCTACCAGCAGTTGCACATGGTGTTCTTGAGAATGCTCTTGTTCCCAGACTTTAGCTTTTGTGGATCAAATTTTAAAAATTATTTCAAGTACCATAGGAGCATTACTAAATTCTAATTTGTCCCCATAAAAGTCTTTTAAAAAAGAAACAAAATAAAAAGAAAAACCAAAGAACAAAGATACAACCACCAAAGAACAAACACACCACTATTGTCACCATCATTTCTTGGAAACCAGGAAATATTAATAGGAAGGAATCAGAAAGGATTTAATCTCTGAATGAAAGATATTTCTTCGTAAGAAAGGAATGTTGGCAATTTGACACTGGTTCTCCTACATACATATCTATATTTGTGTGTTTGTGTGTACCTTATTTTTCTTATTTCATTATTTCTACAATGTCATAAACATTTCCTCACAAAAAATTCTGCCTGCTGAGTTTTCTAAGCCATGGATTTCTATCAAGGGGCATGTGAAAAAAGTAAAATTGATAGAAAATATCTTACTTTACTCATGAATACTTTTTTTTTTTTTCATCTCACCCATCCACCTTCTTTTCTAGATCCAGATCATTTTTGCTTTGAAAAGGGAGCAGCTGTGCCTCTCTTGACAGCCAAGTTGGCTGTGGAGGACAGAATGTTTGCCCTAGAGGAGAGAATCAGGGATGCTGCATTCCCCTGTGACTCAAAAAGGCACATTGCTGTCACTCTCCAGCCTTTAAAAAGTCCCGCAGTCTTTTATACTCAGTACTAATGACTATCTGTTATTATTTAGTTCAATTTAATTCAGTTTGCTTCAGAATAATTCAATCACCATTTGTTGCATGACAGTTATATGTCAGACATTACACAAGACACCAGAAGTTCAAACATATATGCCTTCTAGAAACACCTTCTATTACAGGGAATCATGCCATGTGCTAAAAAAGGCCAAAGAAGTATACACATGAAGTGTTTTAAGAGCACAGAAATCAAACCACTGATGTTGGTGTGGGAGAATGGAATGCATAATATCAGAGAAAGTTACAGGGTGGAAGATATAGCGGAGCTGAAGTTTGAATGATAAGTCTGTGTTTACTGGACAGAAGCACCTGTCAGGACAAACAAAAAGCATGAGCAAAGGTGAAGAGATGAAATGGCACATGTGGGAGAAAAGAATAATCTGGTTTGTTGTGAAGTGACAGGAAAGAAGACTGGCCACTGATTGTGAAGGTCTGTGCATATCATGGGAAAGAATTTGAGCCTCATCCTTGAGGATTTTTAAGCAGGAGAGTGATGCAACTTGATTATTTTAGAAAATTCACTCTGGTAGCAAAGGACATGCTGGATTTGGAGGGAGACAGACTGGAGGCATGAAAACCAGCTGGAATGCTGTTAAAATAATATCAGCAAGAAACGTGAGGGTTCTGAGCTAGTTAGAGTGGGTAGAGAGTAGGGTAGAGATTCAAGATGTGTGATCTTCTAATCAGCACAAAGTAGTTATAAAGTTCCAATAATCCTGCCCCTCTGGCACAACCTCCATTCGTTTGAAAATAGCAGTATTAATTTTGGTAAAGCAAAGCACGCTAATAAAATGTAAAATATGGGTAACCACCTCAGGCTGCGTGCTAGAATCACTATGACAGGCAGTAAAAGCCATCCTCAGTCAGGCGCTAAGTCGAACTTCATAGAAATTCTTAACGATAATAATAAAAATAATACAGCCCTCTAGAAATCTAGAAATGTATTTGAACACACAGGTTTTTATTAGTCCCACAAATTTTTCCATCTGGCCTCCCATATTTGATTTGTCAGAGCCGTGATGTGATATGTCAATAAGGAGAGAAAATCATCAAGGTGAGGAAGTAGGTGTGGTGCTTTGTGTTTCACCATGAGGTTTACTGGCTAAAATCTTCATATTTATCCCAAACACTCTGGCTTTTATCTTGAATAGGATTTGACTTACTTGATTTTATCTTGAAAGTTAGTGCTGGAAATGCCAGAAATGCAATCAAAATGTTAAACTCATTTTCATGCTTTCATTGTTTGTATGAACATGAGATGCCTTAGTCTGCCGAAGGCACATGCCAGATCAGGAGCTAATCTAGGAAGAGGCAGCTATCCTAACCCTGAAACTAGTGCTTTTTAACTATATCCTGAGGTCTTTTCAAGAAATTTCTCCAAAGAACTTCCTTCCCTTGCCCACTCCAACTCTTATGTACCACTTAGTGATTTCATTCCTGATGTGCTAATTCTATTTCCTATTTCCTCATTCTTCACCTAGTACTGTCTCCTGCAAATTTTTGCTTTAATTTACTTACACTCCCTTAGGTCAACATTATTTACCCTTGGCCTTTCCCTCCCTCACCTTCAGTTTTTCTGTTTTGTTGGAGATGTTGAATTAACGGGACCTGCTTCCTTCTCTAGCCCAGAAGCACTTTCATTGTATAGTGCTTACTGCTTTATAAGCACATGATCAGAGAAAGCACTTTGATACATTGCCATTTTAACAAGTCAATCCCTTATGAGGAGTCTCTCTCCAGCCCTGTTGTTATCGAAAGGTTTTATGTCATGCCAATCATTCCCTGTTCTCCTCTTCTGCAGATTTTTCATAATCAGAGATTCTGGTCTTAATAAAACGACCTAGATTGTTCAATATTTTCCTTTCTCAGTAACCGGAAAATAGATCTCATTCATTCATTCAACACACAATTTGAGTGCCTGTCATGTGCCAGGCAATGCTCTGAGTTAATGAGATATATAGCTGGCCAAAATCCATATGAAATGTATTTGCTAATGGAAGATAATTAAGCAAATAATGACACAAATAACAACAAATTGAGAAAGGTATTATGAAATATAATCAACGTGTATAGTACGGTAACTAATTTAGTTTGCCATGTGGGGTGCAGTACAGAGAAGAAAGGTCAAGGGAAAGGTTTGTGAGGAAATACTATTCAAGCAGAGACAAAAGGAATGATCCAGATAAAGAATGAGGAGGCAAGCAGGAACACTGCAAGCCAAGGGATAATGTGTGTGAAGATCTGGGCAAAGCATAATCTGCTTGTGTTTGAAAAACTTTAAGGCCAGTGTGGCTGGAATTGGGCACAAGATGATATGTAAAAACAAGCAGGACTTACATCATACAGGGCCTTGGTTGATATAGTGAGGCCTTGGGTTTTATTCCAAGTTCAATGGAAATTCTTACTAAAGGCTTTAAGCCAAAAAACAACTAGATCAGTCTATCATTTTAGGAAAATTAACTCTAACTTCTTCATGGAGAATGGATTAGGGAGTAAGTTAAGTGGAATAGTGGGGAGATCAGGTAGAAACCTATTTTCCATATCTGTTGAGATAAAATGGTGGCTCTACCAAGGAAGAGTATGGTCCAGGGTCTCCTCATTGTAAGATGAGAGGAACGTTGTCCTTATAGTTGTCTGTACAAATGGTTCCTACTGGAATTTTGCAATAAAGCGCCCCACTTCTTTTCCCCCTCCTTCCTGTCCTTTTTTTTCTTGCTCTTCCCCTTCTACTTCCCCTTCCTTTTTCTCCCCTCCTCCCCCTTTTCCTCCTCCCCCTTTTCCTCCTCCTTATTCTACTTCTTCTCTTTTAATGCTATAAACTTATTCATTTTAGACTTTGAGCCTATTCTAATTATATACATTGAAACAACATATATGATATTTAACCAATACTCTGATTTTCAACAAGTGTATGATAGTAGCAATATCCATAGAGTAAGTAGTTATTTAGCGTCTTGTGTTACTCTAATTCTCCTTTATTCAATCCACAATTTGAATTTCATTTTCAAACTTTAAAAAAAAAATTAACCATTAGAAATGCATGCCTTTCATAAAAAAACACAAACAAATAAACACAAAGCAAAACAAAACAAAAAACAAACGGACACATTCACAAAATATTGTGGAGCTTTCCCAGAAGGAACTTGAGATAGCTTTAATGTGAAAGTTATTTCAAAACTCTTTATAAGGCTAAAGTATTTTAGAGCTAGAAGAAAGTTTAGAGATGTCATGTAGTAGAACATCTTGTTTTTATAGATGAAAAAACTTATGTTCAGACAGGAGAGTAACTTGACCCAAATCATACAACCAGAAATAGCAAAGTCTAAGGTAAATATAGTGTTGTATATTTAGTGTTGTATAGGCTAGTAATGATGTAACTATAATTCATTGATTTTTACTTTGCATTTCTTTATTTTTTTTCTTTCAAATCTCTAGCTTCTCTACTAACTGTAACTGCCTTTCAACCATTGTGATTTCCACTGCAAAATCCAATGAGATAAGCAATACAATTTCCACCTAGATGGCTAATGTTTGAGACTGATAGCTTCCCCATTATCGATTGAATTGAAACTTTTTTTTTTTTTTTACTCCAAGCCTGGTATTATATTTATACAGTCATATTTGCCCATAAAGTAGGTTTACTCTGCTGATTAAGATCAGCTTATAAATTCTCCCATCATCTACTGTTGTTTACACCAAAGGAAAAGCATCCCCAGTTTCCTGTCCCTTCGTCTTATTGCATGAGCTGATAGAAATAACTATACTTGTAGTCAACGAGAATTCAACAACATCAGTTTGAAGACTTGTATTAATAACTTAATGAACTAGTTTCTTTCTCTCATTCTGGAAACTCAACTCATTTACCACAGAATAACTTAATGTGTTTTTTGATATTTGACAACTGGCCTTTGTTCTGACCTTTAAACTGTACCCTTTCACCATTCATACCCAATCTACACTTTTCTATTTAATCATAGAAATGCTTCAAGGCAAACCTTTTTTTTTTTTTTTTTTTTTTTAAGCCACACTGCAAGTTTTCTTTTTTATTAGCAGTATGCCAAAAACAAACTACAAAGATTCATATATTGTTGATCTGGGGTCCTTGTTGCTTAGAAACAGGGAGTCTGAATTACCAGCAGCATCAGTTAAAATTGTGAGCGTACTGCTTTAGGACAAGCCAACCGACAGCTACAGGCAGAGGTTACAATGCTCACATGTTGCCGGTGCATGTGAGCTGGGAAGAGGAAACTAAGAATCTTGCCTGCTGCTCAGTCTTACCAGTGTTATGAGTGCTTTGTGGCAGCCTTAGAGTGGGAAACATTTATACGGGTAATTTTTCAGTTAGATGTTCCAGGAAGCCTAGGCTCAACTGAAAGACTAGGTTCTACGAATTTCAGCAAACCAATCCTAACTATACACTCATTCCACTGTTGGCTTAGGTTTTGATTAAAACACATTCAATACATTCAGCCTAAGAATTCAGAATTGCTTTTCTGAGAAAATACATACAATTGCTAGGCAGTGAAACAGCCATCAAAATTTTGAGATGGTTTAATTGGGACTTAGAGCTGTAGGTGTTAAGGTTTTTACATGGAAATAATGGAATTGATCACAAATAACCTTCTCAGATTCAGTCTTGGTCCCCAGTTGATGTCTGCTGCAGTATCACAGAGGGGTTCCAAACATAGGTCATGTTGAGTATCTACAGTGAAGCATCACCAACTCTGATTCTCATCCTACCTGACTTATCACCAATGCCCATTCCCTGGAGATAACAGTAGAGGGGAGAAAACAGCTTTTGTGGATCAAAAAATGCATCTGTGCATGCACATGTGGAGATATTTTGAAGTGAGGGAGAATAATTGCTTTCTTATGTCCATAGATACATGTTTTGACTATAGTTATTCTTTAAAAATATAATCGAGTGAACTGATTTCCTCATTGGTTGTTCTTCAACTCCTCTCAAACTCACAAAATGTCCACTCCTCCAGAATTATTATATCTCTGATGGAATTATATCTTGGGTATATCAATGCTAATGGTGTGGACTCTGAGCTTTTTGTTTATAGTTGTTGTTTTTTTCTTTTTTCTTGGCTTTTGCATTGTCTAAGATTTAGGGTCTGCATATATGACCTTCTATCCACTTACATTTTAAAAGAAACAAAATGTCCAAATCAAGATAATTAATATGACACCTATTCTTCCTTTCTCTTCTTAAAATTTGACTTAATTGAACTTAGAAAATAAAATGCTGTGACTTAAAGAAGTGGAATCCAAATAGAAAACAAAACTTACCAACTTTATTCTTTCCAAAGCTAAGTTTTAAGAAGGATAGTGATGGAATCAAATTCCTAAACAGGGTATTATTTCTCTGAATCAAATACAAAATCAAATATATCCTTTTATCTCAATTCATACAGATTATTTACAGTTTGTTCAAGTCTTAAGATGTTCTTAACAGCTGAAACCAATGGGGCTACTTTCCCTAAGGGGCAAATCTTTACTTAATGTGATCTTGGTCACCATTGCAATTGATTTCTGCATTTCTGAGATTGATATCAATCTGAAGCATCTGAAGATAGAAAGAAAGGCAGAATATTGTTTCCATCTACTTCCACCCTTGCCTTATCATAAAATACCACCCACTGAATGAATAAATAGGTGAACCAGATCTAGAAATCATAGGTTTGGGTAAGCAGCATGGTTTTAGGTTCTGTTTATCTTTTTTCTTTCTTTACTTGTGAGAAATGTATTCAGTGTTAATAATTCCTCTGAAGGTACTCTGCATCCAGGACCAAGGAATTATAAAAAACTGTGTAGTACAAACCCTTACGTTTCCCATTTATAAATGTTGTTGACTTTCCAAGAATAATGGGTCCCTGAGGCAATGTCCATACAGCAACTCAATATTACTTTGAAAGTTCAAAAAATTAAATAATGGAACTAATTACCAAGATACCCACACCTTTCACATTCAGTCTTAGTGTTTGTTTTCCCTGAAACCCAGAAGATTTTCACACCAACCACTTAGTTCTACTTTTTTTCACCCTATTCCTGAAGCTGTAAAACATGTGTTGGATTGCTTTTCAGTCATTTGAGGATATTTCCTAGTGACAATGCTATTGCCAATTTTGAAGCAATTCATTGAGAAAATCCAGCTTTGGTTGTTAACAAATTTAACTGTGAACTAAAATTTAATTAACTCCTATGTACCCACTTTGTGCTAAGTGAGGTTTATTATTTCATTTAACCTTTACAGCAATTTTAAGACATAAGAATTTTATTTACATTGTAAGTATGAAAAAACGGATGGTAAGAAAATATGTGATCTGCCCAAAGTTATCCATTAATTAAACAAAAGATCATGGATTTGAAGTTAGATCTTCTGGGTGTGGAATTTGTTTTTGTTTTTGTTGCTTGTTTTCTTATTTTTTTGTGGTTAAAAAGAATTCTGAAATAAACATGTACTAAGTTAAAGATAAAGCATACTCACTTGTTTTTTTTTAAATTGGTGCCTATTTTAGTCTTTTTTTTTTTTCTCAGTGGTGATGATGTCAGAAACTAGAGATCCATTATCTTTAAGTATCCAGTGAGAATGTAGGGACTTTTCACTCTGAGATGTATCAATGAAAGCAACTATTATGATGAGCAAGTCTTTTTTCCTCCTTCATTCCCCTTCCTCCCTTCTTTCTTTCCTTCTTTCCTTCTTTCCTTCTTTCCTTCTTTCCTTCCTTCCTTCCTTCCTTCCTTCCTTCCTTCCTTCCTTCCTTCCTTCCTTCCTTCCTTCCTTCTTTTTTTCCTTCCTTCCTTTTAATGGCACTGACATCTCACTGTTGCCAAGATTCAAACTCTGTTTCAGATTGGGCAATTCCAGTATGAGAATAACAGGTGATAATGTCTGGCTTATTTAACTGAGACTTTCAAAGAAGCTCTCAACTAAGAATATTATTACAATAATGTATGTAAACAAAAACACAAGTCACATTAATGGGCCTATGTATGTAGGCAAGTTTAGAATGGAAGGGCAGTAGTGTTTGCCATGCAACACTATTGAAATGGAATGCTTAATTACCCATAGGTCAGGATTAGAGAGAATGTTATAGAAATAAACAACAATTTGATATCATCGTTTAAATATTTTATTAACTATTTAATAGGGTTTGGAGAGCAAGGATAGACAATTTTGCTGTGTAATTACCAAATAATACTGAAGATTAAATGTGAGAAAAAAGCTTGCAAAACTCTCAGAGGGGTTCACATTTGCATGGGGGAAATAACTTTATTATTTATACTATGATTTGCTTTCTTTTATAAAGTGGAGTAATTTAATTTTTCTACAGATGATATCACCTAAAAGGACTGAGAGAAATAATTCAGAGCTATAAAACTTTCAGCTGAGAGTGTTAACATAATTTCAACCGTAGTTAATGTGACTCCAAATATTGTAACTGTTCTGTATTATCTCCTTTTTTATATTTAAAAAAAAAAAAGTATTTAAAATTCTCAATCAATTGAGCATCCAATTATCTTTGATTAATCTAGGAGCAGGAGTCATTGCATTCAATTGCTTGTTTATTTACATTTGATAAATTAAATTTTTCAATATTGGATGAGTTCTCCAGAGTCACTGGGAAACCTTTATCCAAATGTACAATTTATATTGTGTGTCTCTTTCCCGTATTTAGGAAAATGAGAATTTCTAAGGCACCCTACAAGTTTTTTGTCCAAGAGCATCCCATTGAAAGCTAAAAATATAGGCTTTATGCGAATCGATCACTTAACTTTTCCAAAGAAACATTTGCCTTCACTAACACTTTCGAACATTCGTCATATTCCTGCATCAGAAAGTCACCAACTCTTCTTAGGTTATGTCTAGAGAAGAACTTCCACGAAACTAAATATGCTGCCTCAAAAATCAAATTTGGTCCATTTGTTTCATTCTATAGTTAGGAAGATAGAGTCCTGACATGCCTTACCTACCGTCACGTTCCTAATTAGACACAAAGCTGAGCCTAGAACATCACTTCTCTTTAGCTCTCTGAATCTTCCTTCTTTCCCTTTTTGCTCTTTGTTTTCTGTCCATGATTCATCGGCAATCACTTCCTTCACTTATCCTCTGAGAGCTCCCATTTTCTTCCATCTGCAGTCCAGTTTTAGCTATTAAATAGTATCTAGAGAGGGCCCAGCCTTCAGACAGATGCTTGTTTGCCTTTTGCCATTTGTGTCTTTGTTTTTAATCTGAGATTGATGGCAGTCAAAATCCTGTTATCGCTCACAGTGGGTCTCTTGAAGGCATATGGCATGCTGAGGTAAAATGATAAACACAGTTACTTCTGTGGTCACCTAGAATGAAGCACCCCCTGAGGGCAAGACTCATGGCAGGGATGGAGGCTATACATATACTTCCTCTTGGCGGTGATAGCCTGACTCTTGATACATCTGAGTTCCTAAGGTACTGCCAACAGTGACAAACCTTGAGCCTATTTGTGGTATCACAACTTTCAGGGATCAGTTATGTCCCGGGTGGCAGGGTGCTTACATTGACCCCCTTCAATCACAGAGAGGGCACCATTTGTCCTCACATAACAGACACTAATTCTACATTTGGATTTTTCTTTTTTTGACTATGATTCATCTTCCAGCACTATTATATGAGAGAAACTTCCTGGATGCTGATGAATTTCCAATTATAGACTCCTACCAAGTAACTTAATTTACAGTGATAGAAGCTAGGTAATAAATGGATGCCTGTGGGATTCACAGATCTTACCTAATGTAGCATCCCCCAGAAGCAGCTGGTCTTGTAGATTGGTGGAATAGCCTATTAAAGACATCATTATGGAACTAGCTGGAATACAATACCCATGAGTTTGTGGTGTTACCTTTAGCATGTGGCACAATATCTGAAAATGCCACCAACATACACTGCTATTTTTTTCCAGAGCTCATATACAGGGTCAGTGATAAAGGCACAGAAATGGGGTGGGATATCTCACAAGCACCCCTACAATAGCGAACCAATTTACTTCTCTTCAGTGACCGTGGGCTAATGATTAGAATTTTTAGAACCCAGTGGAGGAGTGCTATCATCAGGAAAGACATCAATGATTCCAATGAAATAAGGGACTGCCCTGCAATTTAAGCCTCCTCACACCACTGATAGAAAGCAAAATGAAAGAGTTACACTGTGGATTTTGTAGATTCAACCTGACTATCAAGAGGAAATAGTGTGGTGCCACACAATGAAAGCAGTGGAGAGTGTGAATTGAACCCCGGGGGTCACCAGCGATACTTCATGTTATTTCATGCAAGGGCAAAAGTGCATGGGACTATTCTGTAAGCTCGAACAGGACAGAACACCAAGGCTCAGATTCTTTCATGAATAAAAGTTTGAGCCACTCCACTGTATAAAAACAAACAAACGAATTATCTGAGGTACCAAGTGAGGGTAAACAGATATTTAATAGAGAAGGGATGTAATAGATGCCATCAGCTGCCTTGGATCCAGCTGTAGAATTGAGGGCTGTAGTCATGCTCTATGGACTGCATACAAATGATAGAGGAATGGACATCTAGAGATTCCAGACTTGAATCTATATACAGCAAGTGGTATATGAAGCTATAAATGGTAAGATTTTGGATCATCTCCTTGCAGTGAGGGGGTATTATCAGTAATAGGAGAATAGCTGCATTTGAGAACTGTTTATTTTTATATACCTAAATAATTTTAGAATTGTAAGTGTAGGAAAAGAAGTCTATGTGGATTTTGGCAGTCCAAGTATTGCATGGTAGTGGATATTTGCCTTCTTATTTGATCCCTAGAATTATATTCTAATTCCTTTCAGAGGAGTTTCTTCTGTGTGCCTTGGTGGGACACCTGGAAGCCTAAGTGGTCTGAGAGTCTCCCTCATTTTCCATGGGGAGGCATGCATCTGTGACCTAGGTTTGGATAATTAGTTATTCTGATCTGGAACTCCGACTCTTCTGAAAGTGATACAGACAAAGGGTTTATAATCATTCACTGGCTGTAGCAAATACCCTTCCACCCTATGGCTTGCTTCTTCTTATCACACTTTCCCTTCAGACAACTGGGGGAAGGACATGCTCATACAAACATGGAAAGGCAGAAACCAATGGAAGATACCAGCCTCCACCTCCAGTGACTAAAAGGTCAATGTATGAGTGTGCCCGGGTGACTCCATAAGTCAATGGGTGATTTCGTATTCTGACAGGAGGAATCAATGAATGGTAAAAAGCCAGAGAGGGTGTGAGGGGAGGAGCAGAGAGAAAGCAACATTTTCTCTCATAAAAAACCTGTCAACTTTTTACAGTATCTCCAAAAAATGACTAAGATCTAAGGAAACAATAAAATGCAAAGATGTGACTTTTTATTTAAAGAAAAATTTAAGGGCTGAAAGGGGAGGAGAAAGTCAACTTCAAGAACACCGCCAAAGAGAAGAGATAAAAGCTTAGCATGAAAAGGACTTCACCTCTCTCTGGAGTGACTTCAGAAAATACACTTATCTATCTGGGATCTAGGTGGTGAAAAACATTTGGCTGTTGGAAAGGACTGCCCCTAGAGAAGACAGTTCTAGAAGATAACAGAGGGAAATGTGAGAAAATCAGAAGAGGTCAAGTGCATTTTGTCAAAATTAATCCAACAGGTAAATGTTTCCATGTTAAATGGCTAATCCAGGGTTTATCTTTTAACAAAGAAGCAGATACTATACACAAAGTACTGGTTTGGGTGTTAGATGGCATGTAAGCAATTGGATTCTGATTCTGCCACTGAGTTATTTGCTCATTTTCTCTAGTCCTCAATTTTCCGATATATCAAATGAGAAGAAAATCTGTGTCCTACCTATATTGCAGAATTGATTTTTATATTAAATGAGATAATGTAAGTACATAAATGCATATGTATTTTAAGCTGTATAAAACAAAATGGTGATTCTATTTATAAATTTAAATATGAAATTTCTCAAATTTGACTTAAGCAGAAGGACTTGTATATGTGGATATCTGCCATGGTTACTGAACAGCCTGTGGGACACATGTACCTTGTGGAGTTTTGCTAGAATGATCACAATCTAATCTCAGGAACAAGGGGCTAAATCTGTTAAAAATGATGAAAAAATGATCTCCCTAACTCACATTGTCACTCACTTTTATGGACTTTGAGGAAACTGTCCTGTACTGAGTTATTATACTCATTTCTCCTGCCCTAGGGCTGGGCTCTGTGGGTTGGAAATGGAAAATGAAGAAAGGTCAGGCATTATCGTGGCATTACCTCTGGTTCTAGCCTATACCAATCTGGGTAGGTTCAGCACTTCACTACTCTGTCACACTCCACAAAGCATCATAAAGAAACCAATAGTTTAACTAAGAACTTAATTGACAGGAAAAAATAAAAGACAGCAAACAACTTAAATTATCTTTAAACATTACTGTTATTTTTCAAAGTTGGCCACCAATCCTTAGATTGGACCCAAGCATTTGCTCACGCGCTCTCTTCCCTCTTTCTGTCCTCCCTCCCTCCCTCTCTCCTCCTTCTCTCCAGATCATAAGGCCTGGAGCCCAGTTCCAGATGACTTCTCCAAGTATTAATTTCACACAATCAGGTTTCATCCTATGGAGAATGTGCTGTTAGGAAAAATAACCTTCTACTCAAAGAGTTATTTCAGTGTCTTTGCAGTTACACAACTGCTCCATCCAGCTCTTGAGCATGGCTTTGCCAAATTCTCTTTGACCTACTTTGAATGTCTGTGCACATCGGGCACCTAGAAAAGTTAAATATCTGTTTGTTTTCGGTTGGGTACAGCCATGTAGTTCTGGCCATTGATCTTTGAACAGAAGTGATGTACCTATTGACTGAGCATTTACTTGCTGGCAAATGTTCCTACTCTCCAGAGTTCTTTTTTTTTCCCCCCATACTACAGCAATGGTCTGGCTAAAGATTGAGATATGGATCTGTCAGTGTAGGTCTCAAGGTTTTGGGATGTGACCACAGACAGCCCCCAGCTGACAACTGGTGAGCGTGTAGCATAGCAGATAAAAACAAAACAAAACAAAACAGATGAAACACAGCTTAAAAACCTTTGACCTCATAAGACACTTACAGTCTGAGGGTTGTTTGTTGTGAAGTAGAGCCTCTTCTATCCTGATTGCTACAATCTTAAATCCCAGAAACTCTAAACCCATATATAACAGTATTTTAGTTGTCCCTAATCTTGCTTTCTCTGGAGGCAGTTGCCCTCCCAGAGCACAAATTCCTCCTGCAAGCCCTATGACCCTTTGAAAATAGCTATTTTCTCCCAAAAATGTGTTGAAAGAACATAAGATATTTTAAAACTCATTTTTAGTTTCTTATATTTTCATTTCCAAGAAAATAATTTTGTCTTGTGTTTTTCGTGTTCTGATCAAAAGAGAAATTTTCTAAAGGACAAAAAAATTTCCTAGGAAACATCTACTTCATTTTACAACACCAAATGTCATGTAAAACTATTATTTATTGGTAGCCTATACTGTTTGGTTCCTCAGGAATTACAGAGGGTTAGACTGAGTTTTGTGAGTAGTAAGAAATGGGTCCAAATTGCAAGAGAATAAGTTTGAACAAGTTATATAACATGTCTGAGCTTTGATTTCTTCTTCCGTAAAATGGGGAAAAGTCTAAAATCTTTCTCAAAAGTATTGTGAAGCTATTAAATTAAATAATATACTTTAAACTTAATTATGGTGTCTGTCAAATAGTAAATATTCAACAAATAGTAGCTATTATTATTATCTGGTAGTTCAGTAGATAGCCTGAAAAAAGTCATATATTTACTGTGAAATAAACATTTATTGCAGAAAAAAACTATATTTTCCTAGGGAAAGTGTGTTTGTGCATGTGTTCTTTGTTTCCTATATATAACAAATAAATAACATTGTTCTTATCACAGTACTCTGAATGAATGATTCCACTATAGATTTGCACATTTCAAATTCAGCCCTTATAAAATTATAGTAGTGATATTCTAAAAGTTTCTATGGTTAAAAAAAAAATGCCACTGTGAACTGTAAAAGTGATTTTGTTGTACATCTCATATACAAGATAATGTATATGGATTTTTAGAAAATTCATCTTTTATTGCTTGAAGAAAGCATCCAAACAAAATTAAAAAGATCGTTGTGTTGGAGGGGGCACGTGTTATGGAAAGATAGCTAAAGTGTTTTTGGTCAGCTTATTTTCTATAAATAGCTCTTTCTAAATCTTACAGATATTTTTCCTCACTTTTTCTTCCCTGTCTCCCACAACCATGAAATCACATAAATATACTTGGAGAAAAAGATGTGGAGAGAGAAATATGCTTGGAGCAAAAGAGATGGAGAGAGAGAACGAGAACACAACTGAGTTAGCATTTGGTGAGAAGCAATATATCATGATTTTACTAGGTTCTTTCCATTTGTCTGCTCATTTCATATTCATAAGTATTCTCTGAAATACGTCTATTCTCCCTTTTGTATAGATGAGGATGCTGGAGTCCGAAGGGAGGGAAAAAGTTCCCAAGAAAATTCCTGGGATCATATATCTATTATGGCTAGTGTTTGCATGGAAACCTAGGTTGACACCGAAAGCCATTTCATATTGTTCAGTGTTCATTATCTAGGATTACTGATGAGGATCTTGGGGTCAGAATAAACCACTCTCCTGTCAACTGTGCCTGTCATCTTTGCCTTGGGACAAATCCATGAAAACAGTGCTTTTTCAAGACAAAAGAAAAAAAGGATTTGATGAACTTTTGTGTTGTCATGATATGGCAACCATCATTAGATTCTGTAGGCCAAATGAAGACATCTTTGGCTTTAACACAAAAAGCTGTATTTCTGTGTCCTATATTTAAATGTGAGTTTACCAAAAGTAGGTTCATGTTTGCCTTCTCACTTAACTTAGTCATTGCTAATTGAACATCTAATATGCAGCTCTAACAGCCAACCCTTTCTTCTAAAACAAGCTCATCTTGCTATAAATACAAATATATCTTCAAATCATCAAAGTTAAAAGAACTTGATTTTTTTTATCTGGCACAAAATTAATTATAAAAGCTGTATATTAATATTAATATTGCTTCACTGTAGATCAATAGCTTTTATTAACTTTGAATCAAATATTTCTATTTTATGACAAAACTCCACAGTACAATTTAGAAAATCTAAGCTGATAAATTTAGATAAAGATTTAAATGGAAGTGTTTTATCTTTTAATCATTCAACCAAGCTCCAGCTCAGTGGCATAATCTGCTTAAACTGCACGAGTCTTTGCATCCACAGGAATCAAATAAAAGCAAGGTTTATGACATTTTTCTGTCATTTTCACCAGTAATTCTCCTTGATGGATTGTTGGGATTCACAGGGCTGGAAGGAATTAATGCCTACCAGCCATTCAGCCAAATCTAGAATGCTTTAGTGCAATTGCAATATTACCCCTTCCTTCATGGCTGCATGACAGCAAGTACAGGAGTTTTCTACGAATCTATCATATTGTTCTCCCAGAAGTAGAAGAAAAAGAAAAGAAAACCACATAAGATAAATGCAATCTGATGTACCCTTTGCCTAGTTTCAAGAGGAACAACATTTTTGACATCAGAGCCATGGTTACGTGAGGGGTCCCCCTTGATCTTTCCCCTTGAAGGTACAAGTTGAACAGCTATAATTCAACAAAGGATCCCTTACACAACATACAAACATGTCTGAGAGATCCATGCATCGAAACATCTGACGGTGGGCAAATAAGGGTGAGCAGGAGAGGAGGGAAGAGAGAATTGCAGAGATGGGGGCTGCAGATGCAGCCTGGAGCTCAGTGCAGTCTCAGGAGAGGGGATGATTGAGATTGCAGGTGTACTCTCTCTGGCCCCAGCAATCCTGCCTGAGTGAACAGCGTATAATATGGCTGAACCCAGGGATTAGGGCAGAGACCTCAGGGCAAAGAACAAATACAGAAGTGGGACAACTGCAGTCTAACAGCCCTCACTGCCAGGCAGAAAGAGATGCAGCCTGGCTGCCCCGCTGTCCCCCCGCCCTCCCCGTGCTAGCAGCAGGCACCAGATAACTGTAGCAGTGTTGGATTAAAGAGCAGAATATCTACAACTAGGGAGAACATGGCTGTGCTTAGACTGCTTCCTTTTCTGGCACCAAACCCTCAGAATAACAGGGATGGAACTGAATCCTGAATTCCTAGGCTTTCTCCCTGTCCATTGTTGGGAGGGGAGCTGCAGGAGAGATATGGAAGTTCCCCCCTTTTGGTGGAACCACTTCTTTGTCAGTCTACTGCTTTTTCATAGACAGGTCTGCATGCATTGGGTAAAGAATCACACAAGAGTTTTCATTATAAAAACCTCAGGGTGCTCACAGTTTCAGCAGCAAGGCAATGTGCCAAAGAATTGCTTCTTAGGAATTGTTTAGGCAAATTTCAGTATTGATATGGCTTGGGACTTTTTGTGAGCCAAAACTAACATGGATTCCAGGCCTGAGTGCATGGCTAGCAGCTATGGAGTGTCTATGGGACATGAAAAGATAAAGCAGGCACTAATCTTACATATTCTGTTGTTTATCCTAATCACTTTTTTCTTACTTGTCTCTCCTTGCATTTATTCCTTTTTCTTGTTTATCTTTTACCCAGCTTACTTTTCCTTTTATTTTCATTTTCCTGTATCCTTTTTAGCTATCACATGAAAGTCTTATTAAAAATTGCTTTCCATTATAATGCTAATGACATATTTTTGTTTCTTTCTTCTAATGATGGAAAGAGTACAGGTGGAACAAAGAGCCTGTGTCTCCACATGGCCAGAAACAAAGGAAAAGGAAAGGAAGGAAGGAAGGAAGGAAAGAGGGAGGGAGGGAGGAAAGAAAGAAAGAAAGAAAGAAAGAAAGAAAGAAAGAAAGAAAGAAAGAAAGAAAGAAAGAAAGAAAGAAAGAAAGAAAGAAAAAGAAATTTGAAAATATGCTGCTCTTGTCTTAGTAATTGAAAACCCTCTCTTTTCTGTTGTTCCCAAAAGCTTAAAGCTTTGAAAACTGGGTAAATCAGTGTTTAAATTGTGAATTTGTCACTTTACACAATAAAAACAAGAACACTGGATACAGAGATGACAACATAAAGATCACATTAGTTGCCAAGAGACTGATCTTTGATTGAGCCTCCTTAGAGAGAATGCAGTTAGATTTCACATGCAAACAGTACTTCACACATGTTTCCCAACTGAACAATATATCCCTGTTCATAAGTTTCAAACCCTTCTCATGAAACTGATATTTGGGTGGTATTCTGTGAGGGGAAAGAAAATAAGAAGAAGATATGCGCTGGGACATAGACATTCCACTCTTGTGGAAAAAGAATATTAGGCAGTAAGTACATTCTTAATATGCCAGGTCGAACATCCAGCTGACATTTATAAAACTGTGTTGTTCAAGTGACAGACTTGCCATTAACTAATTTGGGGAAAGACAGTTCATTTTTTTGAGCCTTCATTCTCTCATTATTGAAAAGCAGTGATCAGACTAAATCATCATTTAAGCTTTTTCCAGCTCTAGCAATCTGACACTAAGGGCAAATTGGTGTGTACTCCAAATTCAGTACCATAACTTCATTACTTTTTTAAGGTATTAGGTGGCATAGACTTTGACTAACTTTAACTAACATTTTTACTATTCATCAACACCAATGTTGATGATAGTTTTTACTCAGTTACCTTTCACCTATGATTGGGCATGTTCCTGGTCTGGGCTTAGAGGTAACAGGTAGCTACCAAAGGAAGAATAAAAAGGACAATTTTTGAATATTTACTATGACCCTCACCCTGGCTAGATAGAGGTGCATACATCTCACAATAATTTGGTAGTAGGACGTTCTTAAATTGAATATATCCATGAGAAAAACTGAGAGTCAAAGGTCAGCTAACTTATTCAAGGCCATGATGCAACTGAGTAATAGAGCCAAGATTTGAAACAAGGCTGCTTGATTCCAACACACAGGTTACATTGCCACATTATTAGATGGTTGTACTGCTGCCTCTGGGGTTCAGCTGAGCTCAATTCCAGATTGAGGATTGTTCTACGTGTCTTTAGAGACACAGAATGAAGACTTAAGCCCTATGTAGGCCATGCCATTTCTCCTGTTGGGGGGCAGAATTGCAAATTCAAATCAGAAATATGTCATACCTCTTCCACTTCAAGCTGATGCACTTTACTTCCACCATGTGGGTGGAATATGTCATCTTCACCCATATTCTATTGGTGAAAATAAAGTCCCATAGGTAAGTCCAAAGTCAGTGGCACCTGGATGTCTATTTTATCTGTGGGGAGAGGATGGCAGTCTCATGGCAAAGGGAGTGGATTTAAAAAACTATTGGAAAAAGGAATAGCTGGGAAAAGCAGTTTATCTATTTTGTGAAACCAAGGTATAGGTGGATGAACAAGGGTCTTAGAGATCATCAAGAACAGGAAAAATGAACAGTTTAATTTCCATTTTATGAAATTCTAACTGAAAACATGGCTGTATAACTACTACACCATGATTATACTATGAATGCCATTTTCCTGTAATTTAAGAAGGAAATGTTAAGTAAACATTAATATTCTTCCTGAGATATATTTATAATTCCTATTTAATCTACCCATTTAACCAATGGATTACCTCTCTTTATGAAAAAAATACATTATTTTAATGATCATATCTTGTATTCTGTGTTATATATATATTCTACCTTCCCAAAAGACAATATGCTGGTGATGTTACAGGTGACCAAGTTCTAATTGTTCATAACTCTTACCATGAGAAAATGTTTTCTTGATGTTTTATTTATTTACTTTCATATTTTTTTAAAAAATTTATTAGCTTTATTGGTTAGTAAAATTATATAGGATTTAAGTGGCCAATTCTATAATATATCATCTATATATTGCGCTGTGTCAAACCACGAGAAAATTTTGAGTGTTAGTTTTCTTCTCCCTTTCTCTCTCTCTCTCTCTCTTCCCCCCCCCCTCCCCGTTTGAAGAAAGTACGGTAGAATGGTAGAATCTTCACTTGAATTCTAATGAGCTAACCTTGCATGGTAAGGTAACAACAAAGGCCAACTTTAAACGTCCCCACTCTTGTTTTCACTGCAGGTTCTACTCCCTTTCATCTTACTGCAAAGACAACAAAGACTACTCCTAGCTTCATGACAGACAGTTCACATTAAGGGTTTGCAGAGCTGAGCTTGGTTATGTGTCGCACAAAAATATTTGTCTCTCAGCAACAAAGGAAAGCCACCATTTTGAGGTCACTCTAATTACTCAACTGTGTACGAGAAATATTCTTCTAAAATGAACCCTTTCTACCCCTGTTTTAATTATAATTATGGTTTATTCTCTAACACTTAAGAGATTAAATTGAATGAGCCAAATCAAGGTAGGGAAATGATAGCTTTAAAGTACTTTAAGCCAGTGCTTGAGCAAACACAATGATTGTTTCTTTTTTTAAATCTTTTACCATGACTTAAAATTAGTTAAGAATTTACAAAGATATTATTTTCTCTTTTTTAAAGTTTGGTTTAAAATCATAGCTGCTTCTTATGCCACCAAGTGTACCAAAACATGAGAAAACAGGTTTATTTTATGAATTATGAAAGGCAACTTAAGTTACAGGTTACATTAAATTTAGAATGGTATGTAGTGAATTTCAGGGAGACTGGTGTGCAAAAAAACAAAAACAAAAAAACAACAACAACAAAAAACAAACAAACAAACAAACCAATTACCACTGTAAAATACTAATAATTATCATCAATAGTAAAAGCTACTTCATACATACAAAGGTTTATGGTTATAAAGTTTTTTAAATTGCATCATCTCTTTTGATCCTCTTTGAAACTCTGATATAGCAATAGTTTATTTTCCAAATAAAGGAATTAGAAACATTTCTCATACAATATTTGACTTCCAATGTCTAATATCTGTAAGATTCTGGAACAATTTCATATTTAAGTCAACATTTGTGACAATTTATATTGATTTGTTTAAGTTTTCTCTTTTTAAGGATATATTTTCCTTCTTAAGGAAGTGAGTTATATTAACAAGACTGCTAAAAGAATGCTAAATTACTTAATAAAACAGAATTTAACAAGTGTTTGAAAATACTTGAAAACACTCATTGACTGTATAAAAATTGATGGACCAATTAAAGATCATACTAATTGATTAATAAAATTACTTTCCTTTGAGATTTCCATTAAGATACAACCTATGTGGACATGGTTCTACTGCTTGGATATTTTAGAAATTATATTCAAATTTAGCATTATTTGCTTAAATACCATTAGGGATATTTTGCATGCATAATGTTAAACCAAAAAATTATCTCCTTGAGTACCAAAAGCCCATGGAAAAGTAAAAATCGAGAATTTTGCTGAACTTACTTATGGATTCTAGGTGTGTTTTTGTTTTTTTCATTTTTATTTCTTTTGGATTTTTTTCAATTATGTCATCTGCTGATATAAGTAGTTTTGTTTCTTCCTTTCCAGTCTATATTCCTTTTATATCCACGTACTGTCGTATAGTACTTGACAGACTTCCAGCACTGTTGAACAAGAGCAGTGAGAGTGGACATCCTTGTCTTCTTCCTGATCTTAGGAGGAAAGTGTTCAGTCTTTTATCATTAAGCATAGTGCTAGCTATGGGTTTTTTGTGGATGCTCTTTATCAAGTAGAGGAAGTTCCCCTCTATTACTGTTTTTATTATGGATATGTATTAAACTATGTCAAATGCATTTCTGCATTGATTCATATGATTATGTGATTTTTTTTTTAGCCTATGAATATATTGGATGACATTGATTAATTGTTTTAATATTGAGCCAGCCTTCTGTCTATACAATAATTTCATCTTAGTCATGGTGTATAATTATTTTTCTATGTTGCTGTAATCTATTTGTTAGTATTTTGTTAAAAAATTTTTTGTTTACATTCATGATAGGTATTGTTCTGTAAATTTAGTTTAGTACATTCTGTCAGGTTTTGTTATCAGGATAATGCTAGTTTTATGAAATGAATTGGGAAGGTTTCCTTCCTCTTCTATTTTCTGGAAGAGATTGTGTAGAATTGGTGTTAATCTTTAAATATTGGATATAATTCTCCAATGAAATCTTCAGGGGCTAAACATTTCTTTCTTTCTTTCTTTCTTTCTTTCTTTCTTTCTTTCTTTCTTTCTTTCTTTCTTTCTTTCTTTCTTTCTTTCTTTCTTTCTTTTTCCTTCCTTCCTTCCTTCCTTCCTTCCTTCCTTCCTTCCTTCCTTCCTTTCTTCTTTTTGTTTTTAAATTCAGAATTTAATTTTCTTAATAGTTCAGGGAAATTCAGTTATCTATTTTTATATTGGGTAAATTGTGGTATTTTGTTTGTTTGTTTGTTTGAGGAATTGGCTCATTTCTTCTAAGTTGTCAAGTTAATGTATGTAGAGTTGTTCGCAATATTCCCTTATTATCCTATCGGTATCTGCAGGATCTGTAGTTATATCTCCTGTTTAATTCCTCATATGGAAAAATGTTGTCTTCTTTTTTTTTTTTTAATAGTTTTACTAGAGAGATTTCTATTTTATTGATCTTTTCAATAAATCATTGATTTTTTTATGTTGTCAATTTTATTGAGTATTGCTCTGATCTTTATCCTTCCTTATGCTTGTTTTAGGCTTTTTCTTCTTTTTCTAAATTCTTGAGGTGGTGGCTTAGGCCATTGATTTGAGACTTTTGAAAAAATATATTCATTTAGAAGTATAAATTCCCCTCTCAGCACTGCTTTGGCTATGTCACACAAAATTTGATATGTTTAATTTTATTTTTATTCAGTTCAATGTATTTTTTTTAAACTTCCCATGAGAGTTCCTCTTTGATCCATTACTTATGTAGAAATGTTTCTTTCTTTCTTTCTTTTTTTTTTTTTTCCAAGTGTCTGATGATTCTTCTGTTGTCTTCCTGTATTTATTCTGCTATGGTCAGAGAATGCATTCTTTAAGATTTCAATTATTTTAAATTTTTGGAAATTTACTTTAATGCCTAGGATATGATCACCTTGGGATATTTTCTGTGGGCATTTGAAAAGAATGTACTATGTTGTGTTATTGGGTGGAATGTTCTATAAATATCAGATTGTTTTGTTTGATGATAATCCTGAGTTATTTTGTATCCTTGAGTTTTTATCTAGTTGTTTAATCAGCTTTTGAGGGGGGTATTGAAGTCTACAACTCTAATGGTAACTTCATTGATTTTTTTCAGTCTGTGCTCATTGGTACTTCTGGGTTTCCAGGTTCTTCATTCAGTTCCAAGTCTTGGTTATATAGGGTAAGTAGAAAACTCAAAGAGCTCACCACTGCATGTTTCCTCAGGTGCTGCGGTCCCTCATTGGTCTCTCTCTACCTTTCAAAGTCTTCTTATGCTGTGTCCAGAGATTTTAGTTGGTACTTAACGGAAAGAATAGGGGAAAATATGTCTACACCATCTTTTCAAAAGCCAAAGTCCTGTCCACAATCTTTTACTCTTAATTTAATTGAAAATTGTGAACCTGTATGGACATTTGTGTTTCGTTGCTTTTTTTTTTTTTTTTTTTTTTTTTTTTTGTAACCTCTGGTTTCCTTCATTAGTAGTAAAACGTTCCTGTACTTTTCAGGAACTAGCTAATAGTTTCCAGCAACCACTATTATAACTTTGTATTATTTTGTGTTATATTCAAAAGAATAATTTTCAATGCTTTGCTGTTATGAAATTTTCAAATAAGAATGTAACACATAAACATTTTTTATTTCCTTAGATACCATGTGTGATGTGAAATGGTTTTAATATTAGATTTTCCTGTTTTAGTTTTGCAAAGCCAGCTCTATGTCATAGCAAAGGCTATTATGGTTTGAGTCAAATATAAGCTATGGAAGCTAAAGTGAGTTACCACTTATGGTGTATGCACTTGTGATCAGATATTAAGTGTTTTTAATATGCTCTAAAACACGAGAGTTAATTAGTTCAACAATTTGTTTTCTCTAAGTGTTGAAAATATATATGTACTTAAGCTGCTGAATCTAAGTGGTTCTTTTTGGGCCTCTTTCATTTTACATGACAAGTGCTTTACTAACGAGTTAGAATTATTGATTCATAGAGGATTAGAGCTGGAAAGTCACTTACAGATTTACTTCTGAAATTGTGACATATGACAGGATGCCTGGATTACATGAAATCACAATATTGACACAGCATATTTTTTACATTGTTAATCTATAAATAAAAGGCCAAAGTGAGAGGTGACAAGCATTTATTTGAAATTCAAAAGAATAGCTATTTGGGAAGCACTGATTCAGGCAGAAACCCAATAGTATTCCGATTAGTAGGCAAAGGCAAGTGTTATTATAGTTAATGAGAAAGGGAAGGTAAACAATTACATCGATGAAAGGAAACAATTACACCAATAGAAGGCAGACATTTCTATAAACTCAGATAAACTAACATAGTGATGCTAATTTTAAAGAATGTTTTTAATTGTCAGTCCTGTAGCCATCAGTCCAGTAGTCATAATATCTGCTTTCTTGTTGTCTTTCCAGGCAGTTTTTTTTTTTTTTTAATAGTTCCTCTTTAGGCCCACTTCAAAGATTATTTTGCCCAGGTTTAACATTCCCAAAGTTTGAAGCATAGATGTGGAAGGCAGTTCTTCTGAGATGGCAGCTTTGACTTCATTTTAAAGTGGCTCTGTTTATATTATTTTTATACAACATAGAATAAGTTATGTTAGAAAATATAGAAAATAATCTTTTGAACTTTTATGTTCTTAAAAGTTCATGCTAATGTGTACGAGAAAAACCACGAGATAATTGTTTTTCTATTTTGTCTTGTCTTTAAGTGTTGTTGTTCTTCCTTTAAAAAGTCTCAGCTAGTTGAACTATGACACGTAACTTGAGCTTTTGTGATAATTTGATATTTTGTTGTTTTGATGCTAGGTCACATAATCCAGTGTTGTTAGTACTTCCGTGTGTGCAAAACAAACAGGGTTTATATTGAGGTGAGAGTTAATTTTGGGGAAACTTTTGAAAAATATCATTTGTGGCTTTACAGAGATGATTCATACGATCTATTTTTTTAAAAAACGTCAGTTTATGAACCAGTGTTTATTTACTTTGGATTGCTTAAAAAATTATCTTCCTCAAATTATTATACCATAAGCACTCAATCACATCATTTTATTTGTTCAATTATGCATGTAGTCCTTCAAAAATATTTACTTAGTGTCTATTGTGCATCAATATTGTGCTAGGGAGTAGCATTAGAATGGTAAACAAAAATTACATGATCCTGCTCTTATTTCACCCACAATCCAAAAGGGAAGATGAAGAAATAAATAGAAATATAAAGTAGGGTATAGATTATGGGAATTTACAGTGAAATTTTGGCTTTATAACACATATAAATAGTGAAAAAATTATTAGGTAAATTTTGGTGAAATCTTTGGGTATGTATAACTATAGTTTCAGTGTTTTGCATCATTTACATTTTTTCAAATGTATTAAT
Organism: Rhinolophus sinicus; assembly: GCF_036562045.2. Taxonomy (NCBI): domain Eukaryota; kingdom Metazoa; phylum Chordata; class Mammalia; order Chiroptera; family Rhinolophidae; genus Rhinolophus; species Rhinolophus sinicus. The sequence goes on along the minus strand of NC_133754.1, from coordinate 63,502,204 downwards.
TTCAAAATATGTATTTCCACAAAAAACCGTATTTTTCTATATAAATAGAAAAAGTGGAATACAAAAATAAACCAATACAAATAGCATGGAAAAATATTTTAGAACAATATAAAGACTAGTAGTGGAACAGAAGAGGTTTCCCGCTAAGAATCTAAGCAATAAACCTTCCAGTGGAGAACATTATATGACTCTATTCACAACTATTGGCAAATAGCTGTAGTTGGTTGAATATTTTTTGCAGATTATACTTAAAGACTTATATGAGAAAGTGATTTTTAAGTTAGTAATGTGAAAATGAACTTAGACCTCTTTTGTGACTAAACCCTAAGTAATAACTCCGTGAGACCATGACACTTGCAGAGATATTTAAAAAACAAAATGAAAGTGATGGAAGAAAATTACCATCTTTTTGCAAATAAAAATAAAAAGCTTTGTCTAGGTATACTATAATGAAAAGCAAAATCAAATAGGTAAGTGAAAGCATGTTTGAACTTCCTCCAAGGCTTTCAGGCTTGCCTTAGGAGGTGAAGCTTAGATAATTGGAGAAAATTTGATGATGTCTTTAATTACAGATATTCAAATCTATTTTTGGGGTAAGAGAAAAAGAGAAAGAGCAAGAGTGAGAGAGAGTACGCATCATGTCCCCATCCCTAAAATGTACTATTATAGCATCAGAGATAAAGTAACTTTTTATTGTGGCTAAAACGATTATTTAGATAAAGGGTTATTTTGATATTTAGGTAGTAAAAATAGGGTTAACCAGAATGTTTGGAAATTGCCACTGAAAATGTTATTACTTGGGTAATTTTACCGGTCTTTATTTACTGTTTCTAAAGATTATATTATTTATGGAAATCTGTTAATTGCAAAATATGTCATAGAAAAACTACTAGTAAATAAATGTTTGTCGAGAAAAGTGAGTGGACTTGTGCAGAGGTGAAGCCAAGTCTATGACAGATACACCGTCAAGTCTGGAATCAAGTAATAGCAAATCCTGAATGCACAAGATTGTCTTTCCTTAGTCTTCCTCTTGCTGTTATTGGAGTTCTCAGTATAGCAATCAAAATGGTAAGTTTCTTATTGTGACCCATTTGTCAAATGTCTATCTAGTCTCTGTATAGAAAAGTTATGTGCTGGTTTTTCTCCATATGCTACCCCAAAAGCATTCTCCATATTTCCCTTTCTTGCTCTGGGCCTAGGAAACTGACCCCTACATCTCCCAAGGTACCTCATCACTTTTTTGGGGGTGTTTTGCTAGCCGTGGGAGATCAAATGTGCTTTCATCCCTACACCCTCTCGGCTTTGTACACTGAAACCCTGGCACCGGCAGTGCTCTTCTGTACCTCCAGCTCCTGCCAGGCCGTCCCTCCGCCACGGCTCCAGCTCACAATGAGCTTCAGGAATACTCTTTCCTACACTTGTTCCTATAATCTTAGAAGTGGTTAAGGCTGCTCTTAATTTTTGTGCTATATTTCTTTCAACACAAGGCAGCTGAGCTCTTAGCCAGAAAATTCACTAAGCTAAATTTCTACCAAAAGAGGACTGAAGGTATTATCTCCCACTGCTGAGCCACCTCTTTGGCTGTTCAGACATAGAGCTGAAACTCTTATTTGAATTGACATGGTGTCCCGTAATGTACTTCACTATCATTGTGAACTTGGGGTACCAGAACACTTAGCTCATTTACTGTATTTTCATGCTTGATTGTTCCCTCCTCCATTATACTTTCACTTTACAGGGATTATCTTTGTATTATATTCACTGTTGTATTCTTAGTGCTTTGAAAAGGATCTGGCACATTTTAGGCACAAAATAGATATGTATTAAGTAAATGAATGATGAAATAAATGTATGATTTTGTATATTACTGGGTTCTCACAATATCATAGCTACAAAAAAAATATGTGTGGTTGTTGATACTCATAGGAAGTACTACAACTTTTAAAGTTTAGCCCAGCTTTTCAAAGTTAATAGATATTAACATAAGAGCATCTTTCCCATGAACTCAGGTAATATGTAGAAAACTTTATCTACCATGGTTAATAATTTTAAGCATTTGTTATGTATTAAAAATAAGTCTTATACAAATATGGTGTAATGTAGAACTTTTTTTCTAATTCTTTATTAGGAAAATTTTCAAACAGACAAAAAGTTAAAAGAATTATACAGAAAATACTATATATACCTAACAACTTACTTCTACAATTAACATTCTGCTATACTTCTCTCTCTCTCTCTCTCTCTCTCTCTCTCTCTGTCTCTCTCTCGATACATTTAATAGTAAATTGCTGATATTGATCAATGCATGGTACTGCTAACTACTGTGGAGAACTTAATCCTTAACTAGAGTTTAATATATGTTTAAATTTATTAAATGGAAAACACTACTCTCCATGCTTAATGAAAGATACTTTTGTTCATCAAAGTACTCTCCAACATTGAGCCCTCACAAGCCTTCTTATCATGGTGTTTGAAGTTACTAGTTGATATAAACCTTTCGATTTTACTAAAAAGTTAATTGAGGATTAATAAAAAATTATGCCTTTATAGATAAAGGTCAGCTTTGACCAAAATCTTTAGAACAATTTAGGCTAAAACCTCAGGAATAGAATCAGGAAGATCACAGTAGAGTCATTTGTGAACAATGAATCTCAAACATGATACTAACTTGATTCCTGAGCAACTAGGACTTGGCATGATGTGAACAAAGATCAAGTTAGGAGTAATATAATTTGAATATTGGAGCCAAGACCTGAGATGATGTAAGAGTTGGTTCTTAACTTTTATGTTTTATGTTTTAACAGAAGCCATCAGTATAGAAAACTTTAAAGACCCTAGAGTTTTAGGGACCATTCTGATTTTCCAGTGGCATCATTCTCTAATACCCACATGCTCTTGGAGATTTGAAGAGTAGAACAGCAACAGATTGGTGGCTCAGCTGGAGCTACAAAATACTCCCTGGGCTGTGTGGAGGGCAGTCGCCCAGAGCCAGTGGCTTTATCTGGTAGGAACCTTCTTTGCTGGACTACCACCATATACCAACTCAATTCCCTTTCATAACTTTCACATGACTAAAATAAAGGCCTGGGTTGGGGAGATAAGAAAGAGACACCACTTTTTTGGATTCTTAGTGCTATGTGGCTGCTTTGATCAAATTCTAAGTCAGTTTGAACAAAACATGACATAATTTCCCGCCTGTGGATTGTATAGCACCAGAACCATGCTCTCAATTTATAGTTATCTAAAAATATATTTAATAGCAGATAGGTGCTCTTTCATTCCTGCTATTTTTAATGAAACTGGTTATTTTCCACTTGGCTAATTTCACAAGTGATACCTCTCTCTAGACAAATTCAGTCTGTAACCAGTAGTCAGAAACACAGAAGTACTATAATTTTATATATTTATTTCCTCCTGCCCTCTTTACCTCATCGTGCATGCACTTCTTTCTCTCTCTCTCTCTTTTTTTCTTTTTGGTGGGGGGAGGGTGTATAAAAAAGTTACTTGAACTCTACCCATCTATCTAAGTTGATCAACATAGGAAAAGGAAGGGAGTAAAATTTTAATCTGGCTAGTAATAAGTAGCTTGAATACCTCCACATAAGCAGAGAATAAAAGGGGAATATTGCCATCAGGGCTTAAATTAACCGTGTGTGTGTGTGTGTGTGTGTGTGTGTGTGTTGCGTATAGATTTATACATTTGAGTTACTTTAAACTGTTTTAATTTATTTCAAAGTGATAAGTTACATATGATTGGCAAGAGGTGAAAATTCTTTTCCACAAGCAAATTCAGTTTTTGATAAAAAAATTTATATTTTACTTGGGATCACTGTCATGAATTTTTATATTTATATATGAATTAAAAGCATTCCTAGTAGAAGCAGGTGGGTTAAGTCTGATGTTTGTGCTGACTTTTGCCTTAGCTCTAGTCAACATAGTCTTCTTACTTATTCAACAGCAAGTCTACAACTGTTGACATTTTGGTTTCCAATTAATTCAAATGTGTTCCTTTCTAAAATAAAAATGTTTCTTTCCAATCACTGCCTTTCAAATATTTGATAAAATTCCTGTGGATAATCAAAATTTAAATGGAGTGGAATACAGTGAAGAGTGTCTGAGAAAAAGTCACAAAATGCCATGAGCTGAAGTTGAGACTCTTAAAAAATCATACTCATTATAGTTGAAGTAGCTCATATCCCACACAGTACATTTTATGACATGGAATTTTCTAATTGTTGACAAAAATGGGCTGAGGTTGAGGTGTTAGAAAATTAGAAAGTTAGAATTTAATTTATGAACAATTTTGGAAAAATAATATTAATATTTTTGCTTCTAATTACTTAATTTACATATCATTTCAATTATCATTCCATCAGTTACCATGAGTTACCCCAAGAATGACAAAGTAGAGGAAATGACATATCACTGAGCTAAGACTTGAGAAGTGTGAGTTCTAGTGGTGACTGACTGGCATCAACATTCTATGGGGCAATCACTTAAGAAGTTTAAATCTTAGATTTTTTTTTTTTTAAATACGGACATTATGAAAGTTGGATCTATTACCCTCTAAAGTTATTAAAGATTTTGATCCTTTGACTCAAAGAATGGAATGAGGAACTAGTATTTTTTATAATTTTTTAACTTTCCTTAAGTGCTTCTGATTCATACCCAATCATGGGACTACTGATCCAAAATTCTTTTTGTTTCTTTTATTTGGTGATTTAAGATTCAATCTTTGGGGACAGTAAATGCTCAGTGCCACAGAATGAATTGTGTGCCCCAAACCCATATGGTGAAGACTTCACCTCCATTTGACTTATTTGGAGATAGAAACTACAGGGACATAATCAAGTTTAAATGAGGTTATACAGGTGAGGCCCTACCTGGTAAGTACTCTTATTAGAAGAGAACGAGACACCAGAGCACTCTCTCTCTCCCCGCCATGTAGGACACAGCAAGAAAGCTACTCCTAAAGACCTCCCATCAGGAAATAAATTGGCTGGCCTCTTGATCTTGGACTTTCCCAGACTCCAGAATCAATTTTTATTATTTAAGCCTGTGGTATTTTATTATGGCATCCCTAGTTGACTAATACACTCAGCATGCATTTGGCAGATATTAATGAGTGTGGACTAAATATATAAGAATCCGCAAATATCAGAGGGTTAATTAACAAAGGTATTGCTTGCTCAAATAGCATCCTAAGGGATAGGAGGATGATATGTTCCATTCAGTTCTTCAGGGACCCAAGCCATTTAATATCATCATGCCACCATCCTCAACACATATCCTCCCTGGTAACAGCAAAGAGAAAGATCATTTATGGGAGATGTAGCATTTTAATTATCCAAATCTGGAAGTGGCATACATTACATTGATCAACATATATTGGGCAACAGTCATCATATGGCCCAAACTAAATATAGAAGGCTGAAAAATGTAGTTTTCCTGTGTACTCAGGAGGAAAATTAAAAGATTTGATGAATACTTAGCAATTTGTTTGCTTTGGAAATGGACAAGTAAAGTATATCAAATGTTTCTTTTTACCCTTACTTTGAATAAAACAAATAAAAATACAGACATTGAGGTAGCATTTCTAAACTTACATGACAATTTTTTCAGATGGTCTCTTAGATTCAGAATGAAAAAATCTTGTGTTTTGGTAGAGATTGTTCCTTGGAAATAGAGCCTAAGACAGATAGTAGATTTGTTTAATCTTCAGTATTCATTTCCTCTCCATGGTAGGCAGAGTAATGACCTTCCAAAGATGTTCACATACTCATCACTGGACACTGTGGATATTAGTTTACATGGCAAAAGGAAAATAAGCTTGCAGAAGGAATTAAGATGGTTTATCAGTGCCTTAAAATAGGGAGATTATACTGCATTACGTGGTTGGAAGTTAGTAGAAAATGATTTGTTTTGTTGTTGTACATTTTGTATTTGTTATGTTACGGGGTTCAAGACACACTACCCAGATATATGGCAGGTTGGCATATTACATATTTTAAGCTGAAGGAGCATGAGAAGACAGCAGAAGAGGAAGGGCAGTGGCCTATGCCCCTCATCCTTCTTCCCTGAAACAGGCCATAGAAAACTTCCATGTGAAATGTACCCTCCCTTTACCAGGAGGAAGACATTCTTATCACCAGAGGCAAGAAGTTTAGGTCCCAGAAGGCTGTATAAATAAACCACTTTAAACTAACCCTTATATTCTGAGTTACTTCTCCATTTACTGCTCTGATCTAAATTCCTTTGTTTTGTAAATTCATCACAAATGTATTGTTTCTTTATTTAAAAGGTAAAACAGCTTTCTGCTCTGGTCACTTCTTCAGGTCTTCATTCTCTTGTGAAAGCTTCCATATACATGTAAACATTCAATAAAATTTGTATGCTTTTCTCCTGCTATTTTTTTTTTTTTTTAATCAATTTAATTTTCAGATCCAGCCAGGGACTTTGAGAAGGTTTAGGAAAGCTTTTCCCTGCCCTGTATTATGCATATATTAAAGTAAAATGATGAGTGAAAAGTCTCAAAATAGAATAAATATGATGACATAAAGCATTTTAAATTACACAAATTTTCAAAAAGCAATCAACAAAATGCAAAGAAATATTTGCTGCAAATAAGAAAAAAATAAAATTCTTAATATTTAAGGAGTCAAATAAATTCAATAAGCAAAATAATCAGCAATCAATAAGTCAGGGGAAAAAATCCATAGACAATTCAGAAGAGAAGAAATATATAAATATATTTTAAAATCTACTAAAAATCAGAGTAACAAATATTATAATTACAAAGTTATTGTCACCTTGCTAGTTAACAAAGATTGAAATATGAGTGAGAGCGATATTGGGGGACAAAGTGTTAGAAATCTTACATCCTCTCAAAATAAAATTAAGAACCAAAAATATCATAAGAGGTAATGAATGATGTGACACACAGGTCAAAAAGAAATATACCAGTGTAAACATAGCCTCATGATACTGCCTCAAAATATATTGAACAATTGACAGAACTATAGAAAAATATATAGATCAACATGTTTAGTGAAAACCTTAATGCATCTTTCCCAGAAGCTGGTAGAACAAGAAGAATAAAAATAAGCACAGAGAAGACTCCTGGATTCAGTTCTGACCTCTAAGAAACTTGGAAATTTTCACTCCCATTCTCACAATAAAAAGCTGAACAAACTGAAAATCAATGGCTTTTCTGAAACTCTTTAGGGAACTGAGATTGGTGGGTAAAATCTAGAGAGCCATGCAAATCCAGGAATCATAGCTGGGATTAGTTTATTTGGAGCAGAAATTACTGGAGCCATAAGCTAGTAAGAACACTTAAATGTTAATTTCAATAAATTGCTGGAGGCTGAGTATAGGCTAGCATTAGAGTGAGAAACTCCTGGGACCTGTATCCTTAGATGGGTCCCAAGATTTTGGGGGGTTTTATCTCTATAAACATTGCCAGATTTTTCATATTGAAATGTCAAGAAAGATTTCTTATGCTTCGGCAGGGAAGACAACTGACTGGCTGGGAGAGAGATGCCTATTACAGACATAACTCCCCATGGGGAAAAGATTTAATAGACCTTATCTATCAGGGAAGGAGTATTCTAATATTCAAACTCCCTATAACCTTCTTGTCTCATGTAAGGGGAGGGAAGTCATACCACTGAAGATGCAGCCATGAAGGTCACAAATCCAAGACTCATGTCCACTAAAAGACAGATTTTATTTATCATATGACAGGAATGATAATTGCACCAACACAGCAAAATTTTGATTACTATAATTGCATGGTAAGGCATGAAATCAAGTAATCTTATGCTTTCCTCTTTGCAATATTGTGTTGGATATTCTAGATTTTTTGCCTGGCCATATCAACTTTAGAATTAGTTATAAAAATCTATGAAGTAGATGGCATTTAAATTGGGATTGTTTTTAATCTGTAGATAATATGGGTAGAATTGTGTCTTAGTAATACTCTTAAAACAAAATACTGCTCCATTTATTTAGCACTTCGATTTCTTTCATCAGAATTTTGTAGTTGTCCACATATACATCCTGTAAATATTTTGTTAGATTTATAGTCAAATTTTCACTTTTGGAGAGCTTTTACTAATGATATTTTTATTTCAAATTACATTTTTAAATGCAAGTAGGAAAGTAATTAACTTTTGTATTTTAATCCTGTATCTTGTGAGTTTTCAACATTCATTTATTAGTTTTAGTAGTTTTTGTTGATTCTTTAGAATTTTTCTACATGGACAATCTTGTCATCTGTGAATAAAGGCAATTTTATTTATTCCTTTCAAATATGAACCCATTTTAATTACTTGTCTTTTTACACTAGTTAGGATTTTCACTAAGGTTTGTGTAGGAGTGGTGAAAAAGAACATCCTTGCTCCTCATCTTAGGGCAAAGCATTCAGTTTCTCACCATTGAGTTTCACGTTAGTTATTGATATTTTGTAGATGCTCCTTATTGAATTAAGGAATTGTCTGTCTATCCCTTGTTTGATGAAAATTTTCATCATGAATGGATATTTGATTTTATCAAATTTGCTGCATCTATTTATATGATCCTAATTTATTTTTCTATAGTCTGTTGATGTAGTGGATTACATTGATCTTCTAATGGTGGTATACAATTATTTTTATATATTGTTGGATTCAGCTTGCTAATATTTTACTGAGGATTGTTGCATCTATGTTTATAAACATAAGTGGGATATAACTACAAACTATTATAATGGTTAAAATTAGAAAAACAACTAACAATACAAATTGCTGGCATGGATGCAGATCCACAGGAACTCTTACTTATTGCTGATGGGAATGCTAATGATGGGAATGCAAAATGGTACAGCCACTTTGAAAGATGGTTTGACTATTTCTTACAAAGCTAAACATCATCTTTTCATATGATACAATAATCATGCTCCTAGGTATTTGCATACTTGATTTGCAAATGTATGGCAACACAAAACCTGTACACTAATATTTATAGCAACTTTATTTATAATTGCTAAACCTGGAACCAATCAAGGTGAATGAATGAACAGACTACGGTTCACCCATACAATACAGTAGTATTCAGCAATAAAAATAAGTTACAAAATAGTCATTGGGGATGTCAAGTATAGCATAGGGAACATAGTCAATAATATTGTAATAACTGTGTATGGTATAAGATGGGTAGTAGTTTTATCAGGGTGATCACTTTGTAAGTTATCTAAATGTCTAGTCACTGTGTTGTATATCTCAAACTAATATAATATTGTATTACAACTATAATTGAAAAATTAAAAACAATACATATATTAAAAAAAGAAGTTAGCTATCATACAACCAAGAACAATGAATATGAAATACAAATTGCCTCTACTCAATAAAGTAAGCCTTGAATAAGGTTAATAGACAAATAACAGTGTGCGTTGTGTATAAAATTGATGGAAGAGATGAAGAAATTCTGTGAATCAACATGGAAAAAGGCATCTCAATAGAATAATTAGGAAGAAATATAAAAATATATGAATAGGCAATTTATAAGAGGAAACCCAATGGGTAACATGTTAATGAAATGTCCGATCTCATTAATAATAAGAAAAATGTAAGCGAAACCAGCAATGACATAAAGTATTACTTCATATTAGAAAGCTTGGTACTTTCCAGAGTTGGCAGTGATGGGTGACTAATAGACCCCTTCCATACTTCCTGTGAGAATGTGGACTGATGCCTCCATCAGACAATGTGGGAAAATACTCTGGTAATATTCACTGAGCTAAACATATACAGAACTGGCAAGCCAACAATTTCATTCCTGTATAATACTACTCCTGTACAAACCTTTGGAAATTTTTCATAGATACATGAATGGAAAAGTTTGAGGATATTCATAACAGTGTTATTGGTGGTGGCAAGCATTTTGGAAGAAGAAACTGAGTTATGTACTCCTTGAGAGTGTGTGTAAAACGTAACGGATGCAAACCAGAGTAATGTGCAACAGTTAGAAGCAATAGAAAACAGGTAGATATAGCAACATGGATGGATCTTAAAAACCAAGTGTTGAGTGAGAAAAAGTAAGAAACAGAATACCATTATGTAAACAAAATGTCATGCACATAAAATAATTCATAGTCTGCAAGAGTGCGTAATTCTTACTATTTCATTTTGAGAATCTTGCACCACAGAGCCAGAAGCAAGTTGTAAGTGCTAATAGTTTATTAGAAGGTACAATCTCACAGAAAACAGAAGTGAAGTGGAGAATGATGGGATGCTAAAGCAGAGTGATGCATTGCTGTTCAGGCCACTGCTTTATGATGAGCTACAAAATGACACAGCTTGTCTCTCATGTGTCTTGTTCATATGCTTGGCCATGTGAGATATTTCTGGACAGAATCTATGGAAAAATTGTGCTTTGGAAGAGTCAGTAGGAGGTTGGAATGGTGAGAGAATTTATTTCTCTCTTCTCCTGACTCCATTGGTCAGAATTCTCCCCGCAGGGAATTAACTCCACTCACATTAAGCTTGAGGAAGGAAGTTGATCCCTTGGGAAGTCAGACCCCATGCCTCATGGTGTGGCACTCTGTAGTGTGATGGGAGAATTGAAAAATGTCATGCCTCAGGTGGAGGATGCATATGGGTACACATGGACTCGGTGCTGTAGGAATGACTGAGGTGGAATGAGCGCGCAAGATTCAAGAAATAAATGATTGTGAAGAGATATGTGTCTGGCACACATACAAACAAAAATACATATTAAATACATTAAAATGCTAGGTGAAAAAGAAAGAGTGGGGATAAAAAGAGACAAAAACACAAGAGAGTGCTGCTAGGGAGCAGGACAATAATGGGTCATGACCCATAGTAAAATTAACTTTATCTTCTTCAGCTAAGTTCAAAAATAAAGGAAAATTTAAATATCCAGTAGATTGTGTCACAATCATCAGCAAATAAGTGGAGTATGAAATCCCAAATGAAAAGACTTCTTCTCTGGAATTATTGTTAAATTATTGAACAAGCACAAGATTGTATATTGTGCAAGAGCTTTTTTTCTTTTTAATACAGAAAATTAAATCAATATTGGTTTTGTTTAATTAAAAATTTGAAGAAAATTTTGTGATAAAAGTAACATTTCCTATATTACAAATATTGTCAAGAGTACTGGGAAAGTCCAGGCAGGATTAATAAGAGACATGAATCGAAATAGAGAAAGATCATTTAGTAATGCATTGCCAAAGGTGTTTAATTTAGAAAGATAGTGCTTATAAACTATAACTCCCTGAGGTCTTGAGTAAGTAAAAAGCTGTCTCTGTAAAAGAGCAATGCTTAATACTTGAGGGGACTCAATGTTTGTGTCCTCTCAAAATTCTTATGTTGAAGCCCTAACTCGAAATGTGATTGGATTAGGAAATGGAACTTTTGGGTGATTATTGGGTTTAGATGAGATCATAAGGATCCCCCATGATGGGATTAGTTTCCTTTAAGAAGAGGAAGAGTCAACAGTGCTTCCTCTCTCTGCCCTGTGAAGATGCAGTGTGAGGGCTGTCTGTAAGGCAGGAAGAGACCCGCACCAAAACCCAGATATACATTGATCATGGATTCCTCAGTCTTCAGAACTGTGAGAAATAAATTTCTATTCTTTAAACTACCCAGTCTATGGTATTGTGTTATGATAGCCAGATCAGACTAACACAATTTGTTAGGTCTCTTTTGCCTGCAAATTAAAGAAACTCAGCTCAAACAAGCTGTAAGTTAACAAGAGACTAGACCAGAGACATTTACTGTCATACCTGCCAAAGTAAGGGGTGCAATTAGTTTTACACTCAAATCCATAATCTCAAACAGTATCAGGAATTGTGGGTCTGTCTTCATATTTTCTCTTTTTCATTTTCTTGTCACACCTTCTTGTCATTGTGTTGACCTCTCTCTCCAGGTTTCTTTATGGCCAGTGACCACTGTTGCCAGCATGCTGAGCTTTTGTACATACTATAGCATAACAAAAATGTCAAAAGAGAAAATGACTGTATCTCTGTCTCAAGTTCCAGAAAATTCCAGAGAAGAACTTGAGGTGACCAAGCCAGGATCTCAGTTTTGTAGCCACAAAGTGGGATTTTAGGCATATTAGAACATGGAATGGGTGAGGAGTGAAAAAGCTAGTACTAAAGTGAAAACTAGGACACTATTATTAGGAAGTAGAAAGCTGGTTAGATGTTAAAAATATATAAATAATAAAATTTCCTCGTGTGTTCAAATCCTTAACTAGTTTTAATTTGGGAGATTTTAGAATAAAAAAAAATTCCAGGGATTTCTTGAGAAGGTTCCAACATCATGTTATTCTATATATTTTTTTACATTTTATATGTATTTTTTTAAATGACTGATCATAATGATGCAGAATGAATCATTTTTCTGTGATGAAAATTTTCTGTGATAAAAAGTTTCAGAGTTTTTTCTGTTAAAATACACAATGTGAAGAAATCCATGATTTATTTTATCAACCAATACGTTTTGACATGATTATGAATCTCAATAGCATATACAAGTGATCAGTACCTGATATAGATAGGTTACAATAGAAAATTTTAAAAGGGAATATAATTATAAAATGCCAACTAAAAATCATTTTACAGATTGAAAAATAATACCACAAGAACACCATGAAAAATGTATCATTTTTAAAATAAAATTTTAAAACTTTCAAAACATCGATTGCCCTATCCTATAGTTTTGATCTTGAAAAAAACTATAGGTGTAAAAAAATACCTTCTAGTTTACAATGAAATTGATTGAGTGTCTAAAATACCTTTATGCTACACGTTAGGATACAAGTTGTTTTATATAAACTCCTTTTTATTTAATGATTAAAATATTTTGTTTGCTTGCCCTGATTTTGGTTTTGGCTTTAATATTAATATGGTTTTTGCCAATTCAGATTTTAGATCAGTTTTTATTTCATGTGCACATCTTTCCTCTGCATTTCTTCTGCTCATGTATTTGAAAATAAGAGTGAACATTTTTGTGTGATATTCAGACAATACAACAATAATGTTTTTAGCAAGTATAATATCACTACACAATAATCCTGTGTCAAAATTAACAATTTGAAGTTTATTTTGCTTCCAGACTTGTTATTTCTTAGGATACCACTTACAGTTTTAGTACAACATACACACTGAATATGAATCTATTAATATGTCTTTTATTTACAAGAATGAATGCATCACTGTTAGCAGCAGACAGGGCCACAACATACATTTTTATAGCATGACAATGGCTACAAGTGAGATTGAGTGGATTATATTGTGACCACTTCTCTCCTACCAGCTCCTGTCCTACTTTCCAAAATGTTGGCCATAACCTTCTGTTTCTCCTGCCAGCATTTTAAAAACTGTTTTCAACTTGATATGAATAGGTTCAAAGCATTAACATTTCTGTCTTGATAGTTTAGCTTTAATTCTCACTGGAAAATTATACTTTTTCATTTCCTGATTGATTTTTCTCAATAGTCAGGATTAGGAAAAACATATAAATTTCCCACAAAATACTGAGAAGAGATCCCCAGATGGATATACTAAGTTCTCCTGAATCTCTTGAATACCTCATCTCAAATAAAAAGCTTGATTCTGAAACATGAAATGACTTTTGACAATACAAAATGAAACTGGGTTTACAAAACAAACAAATAACTGTTTCATTGTCCTTTTCCCCTAGTCACCTATTCCTACAACCTAATTGCTGTCCCTGAGGGAAAGAGGTGCTATTTAAGGTAGTTTAGGCTCAACAAGAAAACACATTCAATGCATGGATATCTCTGTCCTAAAGAAATAACAACGTATATGTTTGATATCCTCTATTCAAAATTACCAGTGATAGAATATATAAATTTGATAATTAATTTCTACAAGATATGAAAGTATAAGAGAAATAGACTAAAAGCACATTTAAAAGTTATAAAATATCTATTAGTGTCTCCTTATATTTTTTCCTCCTTTTTTTTTTTTTTTTTTTAAATATTGGAGGTTGCCAGACCCTAAATTCCTTGGCTAAAACAATTCTTACAACTTATTATGATATTACTTAATTTTTATTCAGTTATTTTAATTAGTCCTTCCTCCAAGCAATAATTTCCGTTTTAGGTAAACTTTTGTTCAGCTCTTCAGCTATTATGAGTTTTATGCTTGATTCTTGTCTGGCCTTCCAAATGACATGTTTTGTGATAATATTCTTACAGGTAAAAACCAAATAGATGTTTTTAAAAGGAGCTTTCTCTTTTCTAAACTCAGATCTAGAATTCTACATCCAAAATCAGGATATGGTTACCTGGGTAACCAGGATTCCACTGAGAAAGTTCTCTTGCATCTATTTTCTTGATCAATAGTTAATTACTTTTAAAAAATCTTTTTGGGAGCAGGGGAATTCATGATATCCCAAATGTTTTACAATTTTTATTCTATAGGTCAACCCCTAATTCTTTCCTCCCATTGAGTTAAATCAGTGTCCAGGACACACGTTGAAGGCACACAATTCTACAAAAGAGTGAAAGGTTATATAATTAATCAACCGGCTATTGGGAAAGGTCAGTAATATTACAATTATTAAAAAGTACATTTTCTTTTGGGATCATAAATAAAGATCCCCAATGAAAAATTAATGAAGTTGATGTTTGCACTTGTCTGTTTGCACAATCCAGGTGGTGCCTGACCTTCAGAAATAGTACATTGTTTCAGATCCTGAATGGCAATTTTAATTTCATTGAATTATAGTGGGGCTGTGCTGCTGATCTGTGTACTTAGATTTATTAAAGTCCAGCGTTTTCAGCACGCCTTTCCTTTCTTCTGGTTCTGAAAATTTCAGGTGATTGCAAATGATATTTAAAAAATAAGCAAAAACAAGGAAAATGTTGAATTTGGTTCTTGATGTCCCTTTTCTAGAATTGTTATCTCCAATCCATACAAATAGTTGGAAAGATGCACAATAATATGGGCCCAAAATTGAACAATGACTTATCTCCACCATACTGAGATACAGAAGTTTTGGAGAATGAGTGGCAGGGACTGAAAAAGAGAATGGCATATTTCTGCATTGTTTTCCTTTGCTATTGTCTTGGCCCGTATATTACAAAATTGTATATCAACCTTTAGAGTGTGTAATACATTCTTCAACTATCATAACAAACTTTAAAAATAAACTAAAATACTATAAAGTGAAAATGTGGACTATCTGCATGTGAATGCTCAGTATAATCATACTAGTAAGCATTGCAGACACTAAACCAGATGAGGGTAGTTTTCTATCTCACAAACTCAGACAGGACATTTTTCAATAAATTGTTCCTGGACATAGGACAGAATAGTTAGAGACAATTCTAGTACACATGTTATGTAAAAGATAAGGTAAAATGGAAGAAAACACTTTTGTAATCACACTAGTAGTAATAGAGAAATCAATCATTCTGAGGGCAGGTCCCTCTCTATGAGAAACAACATAATAAATAGATATAGTTTTTTTCTAAATCATAGGGTTTTCTAAGAACCACATAAAGATAGGTAGTGATCTCATAGGAATGGAAAGATAAATGAAATGAACCCTATGATTGTTGCCCCTTACTGACTTGGTAAAGTTGCCAGGCTGTAGCACAGGAAGGGGAAAACTTAGAATCCAGTGGATTCCTTAAATTGAGGGGACAAAGTTAAAAAATCCAGTGATAAAAAATATGGACGCAGTACCAGGGAAGAAAGAGCTACACAGACATAAAACTACATAAAGTCCTCTCGAATAGTCAGCAAAATACTAATCAGCTGTCTTAGGTATACAGGTCAGCACATGTGACCTATGTGTTAGGGAAATATCAAGGTCAGGGAATGAACCACCCTAAAAGGTTAGAGATCAGTACTTGTTGCTCACAATGTTCCCACCAGCCAGACTGGAAAATATAAAATTTATAGGACACTGGTTAGACCACTCAGAAGCATGTTTGATTTAGTAGTGGGGAAATGTTGGAATAGTAGTAAAGTCTAGTAAATCAGACATGGAAGGAAAGATTACTCTTTCTAAGTAATTTCAGAACAAAGATCAAAAACAAAGAAATATAAAAAGATCCAGTACCCAAGAAGATAAAATACACAAAGTATGGCATTAATAAAAAATTATCAGGTACGCAAAGAAACAGGAAAATACAACCTATTCAAGAGAAAAAAAAGTCACCAAAACTGACCCAGAACTCATGCATATGCTAGAAATAGCAGAAAAAATGTTAAAAAAATTATTTTTAAATGTACTATATGTTTAAAAATTAAGTAGAGGCACAGAAGGTATTTTAGAAGGACTCAAAGTTGAGCAGTGAAAACTAAAATGTGTGAGATGAAAAATACCAAATGGAGTTAATGGTCAATTAGGTGATGTAGAATGAAAGATAATAAACCTGAAGGTTCAGCAATATTAACTGTCCAAAATGAAACAGAGAAAAAAACACACAAACTTTAAAATATGAAAAGAATACCAGTGACATCTGGGGCAACTTTAAGTATCCTAATTCACATGTAATTGAAACTACTATGAGATTTTTCAGAATTTATCTAGGATTCTTAACCAAATTATATTTTCACATACACACACACACACACACACACACACACACACACACATACACACAAAGAAAGAGAATGAAAGAAAGAAAGAAAGAAAGAAAGAAAGAAAGAAAGAAAGAAAGAGAAAGAAAGAAAGAAAGAAAGAAAGAAAGAAAGAAAGAAAGAAAGAAAGAAAGAAAGAAAGAAAGAAAAAGAAAGAAAGAAAGAAAAGTCATTATGGGGGGTAGTTACAAAAATATTTGAAAAATAATCACCAATTTTACTAAATTTTGTAAAAATTATGAATCAACAGATTCAAGAAGTTCAATGATTCCCCCAGCTCAAGAAACATGGGAAAATCTATACCAATGCACATCAAATAAAATTACTTAAAACCAATGACAAGGAGAATATTTTAAAAGCATTCAGAAAAAAAGGCATATTAGTTATGTATGATTAAAGATAAGAATGACTGCAGATTCTTACCAGAAAAAGGGGAGCAATATTTTTAAAATACTGAAAACAATAACAACAACAAATATCCCCCAATTAACCTGTAATTCTATACCCAGCAAAGGTATATTGGGGATATTAGGTCAAATAATGACTTGTTAAAGTACACAAAAGCTAAAAAGAAAATAATAATAATACAGGGGCATATGTCCACTTTAAGAAATATTAAGGATAACACTTCAGGCAGAAAAATTATGCAACATGGTAATATGGAGCTACACAAAAGGAACTATATACACTGGACATGGTAACATATGATTAAATAAGATTTTATTCACACTATTTAAATATCTTGAAAAGATAATGATTTAAAAACAATAAGAATGTAATGGGTTTATGACATGAAACATTAATGACATATATAAAAGTAAAATATTTGATTACAGTAGCTCAAATGGAGGAGGGAAGAAATGAAACTATATTTTTATGTTTCTCATGCTATATGTGAAGTAGGATAATATCATTTGAAGATAAACTATGATAAGTTAGAAATGGATACTATAAATCCTAAAGCATACACTAAAATAACAAAAAGTTATAGTAAATTTGGCAACAAGGGATAGAGATGGAATCATAAAAATACTGGATGATCCAGGATGAGGCTGAAAAAAGAAAATGGGAAAAACAATAGAGTTAACCATAGAAACAAACAGTCAGAGGACAGACTTTAGTCTAAAAATATCAATAACCACATTAACTGTAATTGGTCAAAATATCCAAATTAAAGGTAGATGTTATCATGCTGTATAAAAAAACAAGACCTAATTATATGTTGACTACAAGAAACACTTAAAATATAAAAACATAAATACTTTAAAAGCAAAAGGATAGAAAAAGATACACTATGCTATCACTAACCAAAGGAAATAGAGTGACTATATAATATTGGGCAAAGTAGATTTCAGAAGAAAGAATATTACCAGAGATAAAAAGTCAATTTCATAATAATAAATGAGTAAGTCCATAAAAAGAACATAATTCTAGAATTATATACATAAGAACTTCAAAATACATAAAGAAAAAAACTGATAAAATTTCAACTATAGACAAATCTACAGTAGAGTTAAAGATTTCAATACCCCTCTCTTAGTAATTGATAGAATAAGTAGCCAAAAGTTCAGTAGGGAATTAAAAAAATTTATAAGCTATCTAATAACTTTATCTAACTGAAATACAGAGAACACCCAGACCTAAAACACCAGACTTCACATTCTTTTCATGTGCATTTGAAACATTTACTTAATAGAGCATATTCTAGGCCATAAAATGAATCTCAATAAATGTAAAAGATTTCTAGTCAAAGTATCTGCTCTCACCACAGTGGATTTGCATTGGACAGAAATAACAGAAAAATTCCTATGAACTCTCCCAATATTTGAAAACTAAATAACATACTTCTAAATAACCTCTGGGTCAGGAAAAAAGAAAATGGATGTCATAACACATTTTTTACTGAATGGGAATGAAATGAAAACATATATCAAATTTGTGGAAAATTACTAAAAAGTAGTTGGGTGAAATTTCTAATACTAAATGCTATTATTTTAGCATTATATTAGGTTGGTGCAAAAGTAGCTGTTGTTTAAAAGGTTAAACATAATTGCAAAACCGCAAAAATTACTTTTGCACTAACCTAATATTATTAGGGGAAAAATTACTTTTGCACCAACCTAATATTATTAGGGGGAAAATTACTTTTGCACCAACCTAATATTATTAGGAGAAACAGAATGGGGGAAAGCAAAGTGTGTAAAGGGGGTCAAATATATGGTAATGGAAGGAAACTAGACTTTGAATAGGGATTACACAATGAAGTACATAGATGTAAAATTCAGTCGTGTACACCTGAAAATTATATTATTAACCAATGCTATGTCAATAAATTTAATAAAAAAAAAGAAAACAAGAAAGATCTTTTTTTCACTTTAAGACATTAGTAAAAGAACAAATTAAATGTGAGATAAACAAAAAAGAAAATAAAAATCAGAGTGGAAATCAATGAAGTATACAAGCACAATAGAGAATATCAATAAAACTGAAAGCTGGATCTTTGAGAACATCTATAAAATCGATAAACTTCTAGCCTGCCTGATTAGAAAACAAAAAGTATAAGATACAGATAACCAATGTCAGGAATGAAAGAGTTGATAAGATTGCATATTCTACAGATATTAAAAAGAGAATAAGAAAATATTATGAACAACTTTATGCCAATACATTCATCAATTTAGATTAAATGGATAAATTCCTTGAGAAATACCAACTACCAAAGCTTATTTAAGTATAAATACTCTGAGTAGCCTTGTGTCTGTTAAAGAAATTTAATTTGTAGTTGAAAATCTTCCCACAAAGGAAATTACAAGCATAGCTGACTTTAATACTGAATTCTACCAAATATTAAATGAAAAATAATGCTAATTCTATGCAAACTCTTACTGAAAATTATAAAGAGGAGGAAATACTTTGCAGCTCATTCTATATGGCCAACATTAGCCTGATACCAAGTCCAGAGAAAGACTTTATGAGGACAGAAAACTGACTCTCAATATTTCTTGTAAATGTAGATTCAAATTTTTAAACAAAATTTATGAAATCAAACCTATAAAAGGTTTAATTTTATAAAATAGATAATACAGTAACACAGTGGTTGGCAGAATTTTTTCTCCCTTCAAATCTCCCTTCAAGGAATACATCCATGCCAACATCTTGATTTTAGGGGTTCTGGCCTCCAATGTATTTGTGACAAGTTGTTACAGCAGCAATAGGAAACTAATACATTGACTAAGTGGGGTTTACTCCAGAATGTAACTGTTTAATACCTAAAAATCATTCAATATAATTTACCATATTAACAAACTAGAGGAGTAAATCACATTATCATCTCAGTAGATACTAAGCCTTTGATAATATTCAATATTTATTCCTGATAAAAACTCTTAGCCAACTAGAGATAAAAGGGAACTTATTCAGTCAGATACAGAACATCTACAAAAAATGTATGGAAACATTATACTTAATGATAAAAGACAGAGGGTTTTCCTTCTAAGATCAGAATCAAGACAAGGACACCTTCTCTCAAAACTTCTGCTAAACACTGCATGAGAGATTCTAGTCAGTGCAATAAGGTGAGGAAAAGAAATAATAGCATTCAGAAAAGGAAGACGGAAAATTGTCTTTATTCACAAATGACATGATTGGTTATGTAGAAAATAGAATGTATCCTGAAAGTAAAGTTAGTAGAACTAAATGAGTTTACCAAGTTTTCAAAACTCAAGATTAATATACAACATTGTTGACAAATTTAATCACTAGTTATTAAATATCAGATTTATGTGTTTACAATAAAAATGGTAGTACCAAACTCCAATAACATTAAAAAGATGGAGAGGGTTTTTGGTTTAATGGAAATATCATACTAATATCCTTGTCATCTTTGAAAGGAGAATAGAAGTTCTGAATAATTTTAGAAGTTAGAAAATTTAGATTAAAGATTTATATTAAAAATTTATGGATAACATTAAAAGAATAAAAATCAAACAATAGTTTTAAGAGAAAAATAAGATATAAATAAAAATAAAGATAAAATTATATTTATCAGTTAGTAGTAAGTAGTAGGTTCACGTGCATATAAAAGGAAAATACTCAAGTTAACAGTAATTTATAAAAATATATAACTTAATTTTTTGTTATGTAAAGCAGATTAGGTGCAGTGAGTAGGAGGTTAGTACTTGGTGCCCCCACAATCATCTGTTTCACCCTTTTAGCACTGGTTTTCTTCTTTAAGTTCATGTCAAAGTCTAAGATGGCTGCTTTGAGTTTGATGCCAGAAGAAAAGGTAAAATGCCAAAAAACATTTTTTTCAGACAAGTCAGCTTTCTTTAAGATTACCCACAAGCCTCATTCAACATTTCTGCTTCATAATTGCCCAGAACTTAGCAAAATGTTCTCCCATGTTTGCCAAGGAGACAAGAAAAGATAATATTTTATTCTGGGTGAGTAACAAAATGTTTAGCTAACAATTAGTGATACAGGAGTGGGCTTTATGGACCTCAGAACAAATCAAAGTTAGTTTGTCAGATAGAACAGATGTCTCACAGAAATTCTTAGTGTTCTTTTTTCTGGGTATATATCCTTAAAAGGTCATGTGGAATGACAAGGAAGTTGACAGATTTTTCTTTTTGAATTAGAGAAAAAAATGAATTAAATTACCTGATTCAGTGATTCATCTATAGTAGGCATTCGGTTAATATTTAATGAATGAATGATTCCCCATATAACGTATTCTCACTAAGCACTGACAATTTCATCAGTGTCATTCCTGATAGACTCATGCTTTTGTGCAAACCCCTTCTCTTAGGATCCTCTAACAGGATTGCAGAGGTTTGGATGATTCAAAATGCTTTCCTGGTAAATAAAGTTTTTCTATTTGAAATAAATCAAGGGAAACTAGTATATTTGGTTTAATAAAAAAATATCATATTTATGTTTCTCATTCTCTTCCTCACCATCTCTTTTTGAAAGCAAAATTATATGCAAATTCAGTTTGAACAGTATTAATTCAACCACAATGTGACATTTCCCTGATAAACTTAAACTCGGACAGAGAACATAAAAGGCACAAGATACCTTTTTCTTTTTCTTTTTGGAATCCTTTGTTCCTTTGTTTGCAAATCTTCCTGACTCAGTAGTGGCACCTCATGCAATTCCCCAGACCCTACAGATAAATCTTAGGAATTCAGTTCAGAAGAAATAGTGTAGTATATATATTTTCCTTTCAACCAGAGGATTTCTGAGCAACTCTCAGAGGGATTTGTTGTAATACACTTGTTCCTCTTGGGTAGATCAGTTTTGTAAGAAAATATTCCAAAGAATAGCTGCAGTAAACAGCTGAGAATACATAATCAGCAAAGACTTTAGTGATAGAACTCTGTCAAGTAAATGAGAATTACTTAAATGTAAAAAAACACATGCAAATATTACAAAATCAATTGAACTGGCCCACTGGCAATCCAAAAATTATTCAATAAAAAATATCTAAAATTATTTTTTTTCTAAAGTGGTTTTTCATTTCAGAGCTTTCTAAGAATATCAGTGTTTCTCTTATTTGTCTTAACACATGCATCTTTGTATTTCAAAGCAAGAGGTATATTTTTGAAACATCACTAAATGGTACAAGATGTCCACCTAGTTTAAATGATTTCTCTTGCTCATTTTGTATTCCTGACTCAGTGTAGTTTATAACAGAAGTCAGCATTTGGACCCAAAGAGGTGTGAGACTGCATCAGTAATTAAGCTATTACTTTTCAGTTTCAAAGTCACTCCTTGTGACGCTGGGGCTAGCACTCTGCCATCTACTATTCAGTTTCTCCAGCTGCTCTGTTTTCGGTCCTGCCAATAAGGAATACTAGAAAGAGACTCAAAAACAGAAAGAAGGGGAACATACATCTTTCCATTCACTACGTTTTCTGGTTCTTTTGTGTGTGTGTGTGTTTTTTGAGGGGGGAGAGGGGCTACCAGTTTGTTAGTGTCATTTCATCAATATTTTACTCTATGGGGGTGGGGGGATTTGTTCAGAGTAGCAATTAATTTAAGTTTTCAGGGTATTTTTGTTTTTTTTTATTTTTAACAATAATTATAGAACCAGCCTCACGATTCTTGAAACAAGTCAGTACCAGCCAGTTGATGCCCCCTCCACAGAGGTCTGTCCCCTCATCTCTGTGATTCTTCTCTGAGCCAAGAGACACCAGCACCTGCTAAGCAGAACATACTCCTTAAATTGTTTTAGCTCTCAGGAATCCTCTGCCAAGGTTCTAAATTTTAATAAATCCAACCTCCTCCCTTTTCCTCCAGTACAAAGGCTTGTAGCTGTAGGAGGTAGTAAATGAGAAGACGTATGTTCCCCTTCTTCCTGTTTTTGAGTCTCTTTTTAGTGTTTCTTATCAGTAGGTCCTAAAGTTAATTGTGGGAAACTTTAGTGTTCCCTTTTGAATTTTCAGTTTTTCAGTACCCAGTCAATAATTATTTATTTTAAATTGTCTTTTAAAGTAACTGGTATGGTTTCTTTTTTATGACTACACTCTAGTTAGCACACTTGGTGATCCCCAAACTTACAATAATTGCCATATTTATGGGAGTAAGATCTTTTCATCTAGATATTCAAGTGATGTCTAAGACTGGTTCATTTTTTTCAAAACATTTATTCATTATCTAATAGATGTGAATATGTTATGCTAGGAATTGCAAGGACTTTAGAGAATTATGAACCATAACTTCACCTGCAAGTATTTAGGCAATTTAAAATTATGGAACCTGGATATGTATATAATAATTATAATACATTAAGTACTTTGTGAGTATTATGCAGAATGAGCTTTAGAAAAACTTGGAAGAAGGAAATTAATGTCTTTGGAAATCAGAAGACATCTGAAGAACGTTAATAGAGGATAAATATAGTAGCTGGAACTTAAGTGGTATATTTATAAGGAACATTAAGAATATGATTGATGGATATTTTGAAAAATGAAAGAAAAGAACATGAATAGGGCAGAATATCAGAAGAGTTCAAAGCATGCATCAATATTTGGCAGAAATATAGGGTTTGTAAAATATAGTAGTGGGAGATAAAATTTGCAGGGACAATTGGGGTAAGATAGAAAATCTTTAATGACTATTTAAGGATTTGAGGTTTTCTTTTCCAGGTAACAAAGAATAATTAAATTTCTAAAGATAACTGGTGACTAAAGAAGACTAACCTAAGACACATTCAGAATTGATTTGGGTAGAAGAAGACTATAGAGAATGAAAAAGCATTTACTAATATGAATACATAGTCTAATATCTCTTTCTCAAACTGGGAAGCTCATACCATGGAAGTTCTCAGCACTAATCAAGGAATTGTGTGGTCTGAGCATCTGAGGGAATAAAAGTAGTATTTGTTGCAGTGGGAACACATGGGGAAAATGTGTACATGTAAGGGTAATCACGAGCTCATTTTGGACCTCAAAATTTTGAATTGTCTAACATCCAAGTGGAATTGGTGAGCACATGATTTTACTAAAGAAAATGAAGTTCAGAGAAGCAGGTAAAGGCAGAAATATATACTTTTAAACTATCCTCAGATGGATGGTACTTAAAGAAATAAGTGTAGATAGAGAAATGAGAAGATCTGAGGACTGAACCCTGCCACCCTCAAACATTTAGAGATTGAGATAAAGAGGAGGATTTCCAAAGAAGACTAAGAATGAACTGCCAATGAATTAACAAACATAAGAGGGTGTGCTATTTTAGAGTCAAGGTATATGAAAGTTTTTCAGAAACTATAAACTGACTTTGTCAACTGACGTTGAGACCAACCCAGATGTGAATTGTAAAGTGATTATAATTTTTCAATGCAATTCAGTGTATTAAAGGAATGCCTTTACCTTTAAGAGAATGATAATAGATGAAAATAGTTGATCCCCATTAGGTACATATTCTATATTTGTGAATTCACCTACTCAGTATCATTTATTTTGCCACCCCTATACCAGTACTTTTGGCAAGTCAGCTGCCAAGAGTGTACTTTTGCAGTCTATGTAATGCCACGTTTTTCACATAATTATACTTTGTGATTTTGCTATTTAAGCATAATCCTTAGCTGCTGTCTAGTGTTCAGAAGCACAGAAGGCTGTGCTGTGCCTTACAGAGAAAATACATGTGTTAGATAAGCTTTGTTCAGACATGAGATATAATACTGTGAGCTGTGATTTCAATGTTAATGAATCACTGACATATGTTAAATAAGATGTCTTTACATGGAAACACACATAAAACTAGGCTATATGCTGATCAATTGATGAAAATGTTGTGACCAGAGGCTCAGAGGAAACTAAACCTGTATTTCCACTAGGAAAATGATTCAGTATTTGTGAACTTGGTGTTGGTGGCAATCTTATAGAAAATAACTATAATGAATAATAAGAATTAACTATACATATACATACATATATATATATATATATATAGCAATGATGAATGCTAAGAAAAGTAAATATGTTGCTATCTTAAAAACCATTTTCTTCCTCTTTAAACATTATTAAGGAATAATTGACTATTTAAAGCAAAAATAGATGCATTGTATCATGGAGTTTATATCATAAGTGGAAGTAAAATGCATAACAAAAATCAAACAATGACTGAGGAGCAGGAAATGAAAATATAATAGTATGATGTCCTCTTACCATAGATGTAGTAGTATAACAATATTTGAAAGTAGATTGTGATAAATTAAAGCTATATACTCTAACCATTCAAGCCATCACTAAAAAAAAAGAAAATCAATAAACAAAATGGAGAACTAACAAGCCTACAACAGAGGTAAAAATGAAAAAAATAAACTGCATTGATCCAAAAAGGAAGTAAAAGTAAAGGGATCAAAGAATATATGGGACTAGTAGAAAACAAATAACAATGTGGAAGATTTAAATTCAACTATGCCAATAAACACATTAAATTAACTTGACTGCACACACCAAATCAAAGACAGAATTTGTCATATTGGATGTAAAACATCCAATTATGTACTGTCACAAGAAGCCAATTTTAATTATAAAGTTACAGGTAGATTTAAAGGAAAGAGGTGGATAAAAGAACATATACCATGCTTACAATTACCAAATAAAATTAGAGTTGCTATATTAATACCAGCAAAAGTAGATTTCAAAAACAAAGACTTTTACAAGAAATAAAGAAGGTCATTTCATAATAACAAAGGATTGATTCAGAAAGAGGATGTAATGATCTTAAATGTTTATGCAACAAATAACATAGTTTCAATATATATAAAATGCAAAATTGGATAGAATATCAAGGAAAAATAGATGACTATCCAACACATTTTTCTCAACTATCGAACAACTTGACCTAATCAATATTATGGAGAACTTCACCCCAAAACAATGCAATATACATTTTTTTCAAGTATACATGGAACATTTACCAAAATACTAGACCATATTTGAAGATATTAAACATGTCCTTATAAATTTAAAATGGTTGAAATCATATAAAATATATTTTATGAGTGCAAAAATTAAATTAAAAACGAATCACACAAAGATATACAAAAACTTTAGCTCTTTGGAAATTATAAACGCATCTTTAAATAATTAGTGCAGCAAACATAATTGGAAAATATTTTGAATTGATAGAAAATTAAAACATGGCTTATCAAAAGTTTTGTGATGCAGTTAAAATAGTGTTTAGAGAAACTCACAGCATTAAATACATAGTATAAAGGTAGAAATATTTTAAAAAATTATGTAAATACTCTCCTTAAGAAAAAAGATAAAAAAATAAACAAAACCCTAAGTAAGCAAAAACCCAAAGTAAGCAGAAGAAAATGATGATTGCAAAGACCGAAATCAATGAATGAAAAATATCAATAAAATAAATCAATAAAACTAAAAGATACTTATTAGGGAAGATAATAATATTAATAAACCACTGATAAGAATATTCAGGAAAAAAAAAACAGAAAAGGTGAAAATTACCAATATCATGAAAAAGATGTGTGACATAGCTGTAAATTATATAAACATTAAAACACAATTTTATAGTAATAAATTTGACAAATAAAATGTGCAAAACTCAAGACACATCTCATTTAAGAGGAATTAGGTAGCCTCAATAGTCTGTATCAATTAAAGAAATAGAATTTGGACTTAAAAACCTTCCCACAGAGAAATCTCTATCCCCAAAAGTCTTCACTAGTAAATTCTACCAAACATGTAACAATGAAGTAATAGGAATTTTTAATGAAGTTTTACAAAAATTAAAGAAGAAGGATTGTTTCTCAACTCATTTTATGAGGCCATTACCTTGATATTAAAACAAGGGAAAGACTTTACATTTCAATTTACAGGAATAATAACCTTTATGAACATAGACACAGAAATTCTTAATAAAAATTTAACAAACCAAATCAAACAAAATGTAAAAAGAAACATAGAATATAGCCAATGGAATTTGTCACAGTAACATAAGTTTGGTTGAACAATCTAGTCTATCAATATAATCACTATGCTATCAAAGTAAAAAAGAAACACTTCATCATCTCAATAGGCGCTAAAGAAAAATGTCACTAAATTCAGTGTCTATTCTAGAAGTAAGAGTGGAAGGGAACTTCCTCAACATTATGAAGGCCATTTTGAAAATCTTACAGCTAACATCATACCTCCTACTGAAAAACCAGCTATTCCCCCCATTATTAAGTACAAATCAAAGATTTCTGTGCTCACTACATTTATTAAACATTGAATCGGTGATTTTAAGCAGTGTAACACTATAAGAAAAATAATTGAAAAGGTAGAAATGAAATGTATTTGCAGGAAATTCAATCATCTGAGCAAATATGAATCACTTCAGCTATATCAGTGAAAGGCCAGGAGTTTTTTCATTGTAGTTGGACAAGTAGAATGAATGAGATTCAATAAGCACTACCATAAAAAAACAAAAGGACAATAAAAAAATGACAAAATTTGACAATTACAAGAATTTAGACAAAGCTACCTTAACTAACAAGTGAATTTAAAAGGTTTCAGAATACAAGGTAAATATACAAAATTAAATTGTATTTTTATTAACTAGCAATAAACAACCAGAAATTGAAATTAAAAAAAAAAAAAAAACAACTAATGTCTTTTACGATAGTACCATAAAATATTAACTATTTACATAGCATTTTCTTTGTATTAGTTATTATAAGCAATGTAAAGATGATTCAAAGTGTGTGGGAATACATGCGTAGGTTATATGTAAATACTACACCATTTTATATAAAGGATGTGAGCATCTGTGGATTTGGGGTATGTGCAGGGATTCTGGAACCAATCCCATATCAAGGGATATCGAGGGATGACTTTAAATCATATATTATAAATATATATATAATGGCTATAATATAAAATATAGGTATATTATAGGCATTATATTTTATGTAGTATATAAGAATATGTAATACATTATACATATGTGTATACATAAAATGCCTTTGTAGTCTGTCTTGAATGCAATTATTAGATTGCATTAGACGGAATTGTGAAAGCTTTTCTATATCATGTTTCCATACAAATTTAAAGTTATACTATAGTATCAGACCTTTCCATTTGTGTTCTTTAAATCTATGTTAATTAATAATATTTCCTAAGAGGACTATAGCTGAATATTTGAAGGTAGTTGTCAAATTTTATCATTTTTTTTATTGTTGTTTTGTATTCTGTGGTTTTGCTGCCCAAATCTCTTTCATTCTGTACAACTAAAATGGGAGAAAACTCTTGCCCTTTCACTGATATAGTTGAAGTGATTCATATTTCTGTTGATACATTTCAATTGATTTTCCTTTCTGATAGTCTGTTTCTATCTGTTTTATCTATTTTTGCAATACCACCTACTTTATTGGTTTGCTTCAACTACTGCTCTCCTATTCTTGCAAGAGATTTCTAACACTTTCTCTTAAGAGCTTTTCCTCTCTCCCTGTCACCATCTCCCACCTGCCCTCTATTTCCTGTTTTGTTTTGTTTTGTTTTTCTGTCTTTCGGTCTACTAAAATCCTTTATTGTTCTATCATAATTGAAGAAAGACATATTTAATTGTTAGTGTCCAATTAGACATATTTACTTTTAAAGAAGGTATAAATGCTCAAATTTATGACCACAAGACCACAAAGCAAATTCCATGTCTCCTGAGACAACCACATTTACACCAGAGTTATTGTCCAGTACAGCTCCTGAGAAAAGAGAACTAACAAGGCATTGCCATTTGATGACACACTGCCAGCTGTCTTCTGTGAACAAGAACGCAGTCCCCTCTTAAGCCTCTTGCTGTCCTCAGCATAAACAGCTTTTATGTTTTTTTCTGTTTGGAGGTTTTACATTTGTCAATTGTAAGAATTCAAAGACCTGACTCTACTCTCTGATTTTTATTGGCAGGCCACTCATCTCTAGTGGTTGTTCTGACAACGAGTGAAAAACAATAGATTAACAGTTTTCCAGGAATATGTCTGACATAATTAATCCCTGCATTTGGTTTTTATACCTCGTGTATCAGTGCCATCCCTTCCTGCTAAATTTCTATTCTAACAGGCTTGGAAAGAAACCTAGAGTCAACTCCCTATTTTAGTACAATTAAATTATGTACTTTTCCTTGCAACCAGAGGTTCCTGTTACTCTTTTTCTCAAATGGATTTTTTTGAATGAAAGCACACACACACACACACACACACACACACACACACGTACTATTTGCATCTCAATGTGTTATCCTTCAGAGTTCATTAATTCATTGTATATCATAGGAAGCCATTTCAATAAATCAGGAAGTAACAATCTGAATAAGGGAAAAAAACTAGAATCCTCTTCTGTGAGAGTAATTCATAGACATAGGTACTTTTAGTTTTCATATCTGTATTAGCCAGGAGTTTGCTAAACTTCTGCAATAAACAACCTTAAAACCTCAGTGGCTTAATAAAAATAAAAAAAAAAATCTGGTTCACTCAAAGTGCAGTATATACGAGTAGATGGTTGTGTTTGAGGGGATCTCCTGGGAGTCTTTTCTCTAAATGGGGTGAATTAGAATCCAAGCCTCCATCCACCTTATGCAGTCACAATCCTTCAAGGACTTGAAAAACCTCTCTGTATTTGATTGGCTGATGAATAACAATGGAGAAGTGGAGAATTTCAAGGGTGATATTTAGTGTAAACCTCCAGTGGCATTCAAAACTTTCCCCACATTCCATGGGCACTACCTAATTAGTGGCTCTGAATAATGCAGGGGGCTAGGAAACCTGTCTTCTTGTGTTTCCACAGCATTCATGGACATTTTGTCTGCTGCAGCTGCGTTTGGTTTTGCATCACTATATGCATGCCATTTTTGCTCATGAACGAAGAACTGGCTTCTAGTTTTCCTGTTCCACTGACTAGCTGGGAGTAAGTTCAATCTCTAGAAATTTCTGGGTCCCAATTTTCTTTAAGGAAATGGAAATAAAAATAACAATCTTAAAGAGGGATTGTGAGGATCAAATATAATGACAAGTGGGGAAGTCTTCCAGATGGGAGAGCTATTGATACAATGGATTGCTGTTAATGTGTATTACCAGTTCATTGATTTTTATAGGGATAAAAATAACAGATCAAATAGTGTCCCAAGACTCGTGAAGAAGCCAATCACATTCTGATCAAAATGTTGAGAGAAGATTCCCAATATTTCTCTTACAATGACTCTAAAAGCCATGTATTATAAAATATCTAATTTATTCCCTAAGGTAAGTAGGCGGCAGGAAGTCATTAGGCTAATTTGAGACAAGGACCTGATCTTCCATGCCTTTCCCTCATGATTCTACTGTACATTTGTTTGAAGGTCCTCATTAGAACAATGTACAAACATGGAATGTTTCTAAGTTTTAAAGATAATTGCCATCAGCTGAGTTTTGTCAGTTCTCTACCTTTCCATGCTCTAGGGCAAAAGATATGGAGTAGATGGAGGAAACAATGGAAAAGATTATTAGTGCTTCTCATTATTAGTGTTTGCTTTCTCTAAGATTTTATAGTACAGTCCACTGATTTGTGTCCAATCCATTTTAATGCTGTGTAACTTGAGGCTCAATATTCAATCCCATTTATGTCTTAGCTTTCATCACTGTCAGTTTTGGGAACTCTGAATGAGCATCCAAAACACCAGTGTGTACTTCCCTGTTCCCAATTGGCACATGGGTGTGTGACTTACTTTCTCTCCCTCTGTCTCCTCCTTCCCACATCCTGCAAAAGCTAAAGCACAGTGGGGCATGGAATCTCTGTCTTACAAGACTGATCACCGTTGGTGATAGTGAGTTTGTTAGCCCACCATCTCTGGGTTTATCACATCATACCTGATCTAGCTCTTCAGATTCTGCACAAGCGGGGGGGGGGGGGGGGAGGGCTAGAGAACACCTGGAGCAGACGCAGCCTGTGCCTCCGTCTAGGCCCCCGGAATCACCATTAAAATTTTGAGTGGACTGTTGCTAGACTCTGAGCTGGCAGCATCATGCATACTTCTCTCAGAGGCACTCATCCCTTTGTCTCAAAAGGCAGCAGTGACCAGTATGGGTATCCCCACTGTCATCTGCTCACTGAAACTCTTAACTCATGTCCTATGGAAACTCGTTAATATACTTCTCAAACAGGCAGGCACTGAGGGAAAATCACCCACTGGTAGATTCTGCTCATTCTCTTCTAACAGCACAGCCATGCCATTTTTCTCTAAAAATCCTTCCCCTACTTTCCAGTATAGTTTATTTCAGTGTAACTATGTTGCTCATGTATCTAACCAGGGGAAATGCCTAATCCCCTATAATTTCATGAATGGAACTAAGCAGAGTAGATTGAGGTAGACAGAGACTGGAAGCAGAATTCCTGGATAAGAGAGTATTAAAGTTGCCTATTGGGGGGGAAAGTGGTAATTTGGATTAGGGTTCCGTCAGCAAGTATAGAGAAGTCCAATATGCGATGTACTCATTTGACTGACATTTAGTGAGCAGTTAGTATTCACCAGACACTGTGCTAAGTTCTAGAAACACGGCAGTTAAAAGTTGAACACTGACTTTGCAGACCACATAGTCTAACGGCAGAAACAGATTTTAAATAGACATTACTCTAAAATACCATGCATATAATAAAACTGAAAGTACAGGGCTGATAAAAATGCATCACAGGAAACAGGATAAGTTAGGGACTTGGAATGAAAACAATGAAGATGATGATGAAGACGACGATGTTGATGACAACAGGTTACATTAAATTACACCAGGCTTTGCTCTCAATTCCTCACATTCATTAATTTAGTGGGTGTATATAATGTGTGAATAAATCACCTGGGAATCTTATTAAACTGCAGATTCTGATAAAGTGGAATATGACGGTAGATCTATAATTCCACGTTTATGCAAGTTCCCAGATGATGCACTGGTACTGGTCTGGGATCATTTATTGAGTAGGAAGAGACTAGCACATTTAACATTCATAGAAATTCACTGATGTTGGCGTTACTGTTATCTCCATTTTAAAGATTGAGAAACAGACAAAGACAGGTCAAAGCTGGGCACATAGCTGGTGAATGAGGGTACAGACTGTGAAGCCAGTTAGTCTAGCTCTGGAGTTCACCTGTACAGTTTTTTGAGTAAGTGTCATTTTCGATTTAGATCTGAAGGATGAGAAAGGATTAACTGAATGTGAGTGTGTGTGAGGAGCTTGTGTGGGAACATGAGATGAGGAGAGTGTTCCTAGGGGAGAAAATAATGTGTGTGGAGGTTCAGTGGGATAGAGAGGCACAACTTCAAGAAACAATCATATTCACAAGTGTTTTGGAAGCCGAATCAATAGGATATGAAATATGAGGGGACGGGTGGAATGAGGAAGAGGCAGGCCCAACAGAAGACTTAAGATTTCTAGTTTGTGTGACAGGATGGGGTAATAAAACCATCAGTGAAGATGGAAAACACTAGAGATGGCTGAAGTCGGGAGTCAGGTGGAGGAAAGAGGAAAATAGCACAGTTCAGATAAAGAGGAGATATGTATAGGTTAACCACCCTTCGGGGTTATGTGGCTGCTTTCCAGCCCCTTGGAAGAGGCAACTGAGCTGTGTACTGAGCGCCATTTGGGACTTCTTGCAGATGCAATCACCTATTATTTTTCAAGCCAATAATGAGAAGTTGAAGCACACAACTGAGAAAAATGTGTCCCTCTGGACTCTGACACAGATCTAATATTCTGTCACGTGTTTGTTTAACTTTAATGATATAAAAATCACGGCACTGTGCAGAGGAAAAGGAGACTGCAGTGAAACGCTGAGGAGTGGGAGGGGAGAAGAATTTTTATTTCCACCAAGGAAATGAGCCCAGTCTTTCTTTTATGCTCTGTCCGCTGGCTGTATTCTATAGTGCATTTAGTCTAAGAATTACATCACTGTTAAGTACAGCCTTACAACCTGCCTCAACACTGCAAGCCGTGATGGCCCATAGGAATTCAAGACATCTTTCCCCATCTCTGCCCAAACACACACACGCACACACGGGGTTTCAGGAATCTTTTCACTTTATTATTTTTGTTTTTTCTTCTTTGTAGAAACTCAGTGATAAACTGCCTAAGCAATTGTTTTTTCCTGCAACCACAAGTACAAAAAACTCCTACTTCGTCTCCTTAGAAATAGATTTCTTCTTTTGTTTTGTATTAAATCCTCAAATTTGTTTCATATTTTAAAGACAGAGAAATGGTAATGCTGTATGATTTCCTCAAGACAAAGAACATATAAAGTATAATTACACAATTATTCCAACATTGGAAGAGAAAATCAGGAATCAAATGTCTACTAAAGAGAAAGATGATTATGGATGCATTCATCAAACTCATTAAATCAGGACCAAAAAGGGCATCTTAGAATCTGTTGCCCACCCACATCCAATTACTAAAAAAATAAAATAAAAATATTTTAAGCAAATGCCCAACCTAGTACATTAGGAGTAAATGAGACCTCTTCTGCATGCCTCCTCCACTCCACGCATATTTTGGGAGTAGAGAGCAACTGTGGGACCTATTCAGACACAGCTATATATTTAAAATTAATGCTTTCCTGGAGTTTGTTTGTCAAAACATTGAACTAAGTACTTACTGCAAATCCAGGGTTTGGGGAGACATGTCATTCATTCAAAAAGCCTGAGCCTTGTCCTGTAGTATCTATAGTTTGGTTAACGGATATGCCTATGCAGTGATGGTTAAAACGTAATCATTCCATGATAAACATGCTTCAAATAAACAGGAAAAAGCTGGCCATTTCTGACAATAAAGGCAACACATCTGTAAATTTATTGCATAATTCCGTCCTAGTTACAACAATGTACGACAATGATGAGCAAGGCTGCTTTTCACTAACAGAGGTATTTGTTCTGGTTGCTCTTCTATTGCTTTCAATAGGAAATGCCAAAATAACTATGATTTAAAAATACTATCAGCTTATTTGAATGCTCAATAGATTCAGTGCATTACAATAAAACTTGCCTCTAAGTGTTCTACTTAGAAGAAAACACTGTATGGACTTAAATCCTCTGCTTTGGCTGCACATTTCTGCTGATGTATTTACAGCAGACCACTGGAAGCCAGGTTTTGGTTTCTTATCTGCATATTCATGAGGCTGTCAAACAGCTCGGAGAGAGTTTTTACTTAGTTATCCTACTTTAGATATTAGGACTTGCTAATGTTCAGTTTATGCAAATCTTGAGTTGAGCTCACATCATTCCTCCAGTGTTGTGGGTCATAAGTTCTCCGCAAGACAGCCAGAGACAACACAACAGCTGGACCACGGGCTTGGTGCTAGACCTCAGGACCCTGCTAGCCATGTAGAAGTCGGGGATCAAATCCTCCTCCAAGGGAGAGAGGCCAGGCCTCAACCACAGCCCCGTTTCACTGAGTAAACAAAGGCAGCAACCCCAGACTGCGAAGGCAGGTAGTACAGCCCCGCTCCTCCTCTCACATGCGCTCTTCAGGAGGAACTTATGTAATGCCAAGGCGTCTTAGACAAGTTTTTTACTGCTGAGAGCTTGTGTGTGTGTGTGTGTGTGTGTGTGTGTGTGTGTGTGTGTGTGTTAGTAGCTTCTCAATTATCATGAAATTGTCATCCTCTATGTTTGAGAGCTATACTCTGCCTTCCTATTTTGGATTTAGTGCTCATTTTATAATTTGTACTACGGTGGGAACTGCAGTATTTGATACATTTCTATGTGGGAAAAATAATCATCATCTCTGGTTACTTCTAGTTTACCAAAGATTCTCAGGGTCATAGGATAAAAATTCAGGTTTTGGAATTGACAGGCCGATTTGGATCACAATTAGGATTAATGAATAAAATATTGATTCCTCATATGAACTACTATTTTAGGCTATCCAGGTAAAAAGCAGTTTGGTTTGCGTGTGTGCTTACCTGCCGAGGCTATTGGTTTTCAATAATTAATGCTGTCTGATCCCTCTAAAGCTTCAAAGAGAATGTGTATTAGTTACGTATGAGTTAGGGGTGATCAACATTATCCCTTCCCCAGCAATCATTCTTTAAATTAATATGTTTATTAGTATGATTATAATTTTCCAGAGTGCAAAACTGGCTTTTCAGAGAGAGAAGCAACATGAGAAAAGTTCAGAAAAAAAAATAATATATATATATATATCTATTTGTAGAGTATTTTGAAGTGGACTTTTATGCATAAACAAAGAATTTGGCAAGATGATGTTTGACAACCCTACACATTTTTAGATTCTACTGGAATCACAACCAGTTGAAGGAGTGTGGGTATAAAGACTTTAGGAGTTAAATGTAACGCACATGATTTTTATTTTATTCTTCATGCTCCAAATAATAACCCCATTTTTTTTTACTTATGAATGTGCTAAATGTCCAAATGTGTGCAAAATGTACATGTTTAAAGTGCTCCTATTTATACAAACAAAATTCGTTTTAATTAAAATTTCCTTCTAGATCACTTGGCATAACTAGGGAGAATTTAATGTGTTACTGACCATAGATACTTGCACAGAGTAAAGGTTTCCAGGGGCTAAGCTATATCCAAATACCCAAAGGGCGGGAGGAAGACCGTATAGACAGGCATCGCATTGAAAGAATGGTTGAACTAGGAGATAAAAGCATAAAGCTAGTAATATATGTAAAATATCATTTAACAATGGTAGGTGACTAAAAGAAGATAAACCCCATGTCAGAAGTAAGGAAGAAGAGAAACACAATAGAAAATGTGTTACAAAATAGGTTAGTCAAAGTGGTTCAACATTAGGATCATAGAAGGTGTGTTGAAGACATGTAATGTGATGTCACATTTACAGTAGCGGAGAAAAAAAGCTCAGAAACCCAGAACTCTTCAACACGGGGGTCAAAACACAGTGATTTTTCCAACGATCTAAAGTGGCACGATTTGACTTACTTTCTATAAGACTCTCAATACATTAAATATTTCCCATGAAAATAGTTCCAATGAGTAAATTATTACCTTTAAGATTATTTTTTGTCTGTCAACACCCAATTTTATGATATCAAAATGACAGGATCATCCTTTTTGACAAAAGTATGTTGTTACATGACTTGATTTGATCTGGCAGCTAACTAGAAGAAAAGGTTATGCACTGATTTACTGGCTTCCATAGTAGTTTCAAGAAAGATTTCAGGTAGTTATGAATTAGTTACTCTCTTTGCTGCTTTAATGGACATACAACTGAAGTGGATCCTGAGGGTGATAAGTACATGAGTGTTATAAAATATTAACTGACCCTTTAGATAATTACAAAGTCTGAAGTTCTAGTGGCTACATTGAGATGTCACTCATGAACTTGGATATAAAGAAAATAGTGTTTTTCTTAGATATTTGGGTTATATTGTCCACTGATAATGGGTCAGAGCTGAGATAAACACTGTAACCTTGAAGTGACCTTGACCTGATACTCAGTTACCTTATTAAATGTGATACTCTAGATAGATAACACAAGATGGAGAATTTCATTTACCAGATTGCATCCTCGAGAATTCTGTTATAGAATTTCTCCAGAGAAAATCAGGCCAAATGTGAGAAATAATGCAGTCCCAAGGCGCCGTGTGAACTTTGATTGCAGCAGATTGAGGGAGACTGAGGCACACAGAACTGCTGGTGTCTCCAATGGTCTAAAACCAAGTTGGCACAGCTGAAGAGAAGGACTATAAATGTAAACAGCCACTCTCAGGGAGTGGGGTACTGCAGGATGCTCAGGAAGGAAGAAAACAAAGATTCCACATAAGCAGGATATCTTGGGGTATTTCATGTAGAGAGCTGAAAGTAATGAGATAATGGCAGGTTTCAGGCACCTGCAGTTTGTGAAAGAATTGAAAAGGAGAGGAAAATGAATTTTTTTGTGTGTGTGTGGATTCCTGGTGTGGGTTAAGAATCGGATCTTCATTAATGTTCATTGAAAACTACAAGTAAAGGCTAGAATTGTTTTTTAATCACTCATGCTACACTGTGGTGTCTTTAAAGTGTTGTGATGTAAGAAATGGGCCATATGGGATCCCTGTTATTGTTGTGCTAC
This sequence comes from Rhinolophus sinicus, assembly GCF_036562045.2. NCBI lineage: Eukaryota > Metazoa > Chordata > Mammalia > Chiroptera > Rhinolophidae > Rhinolophus > Rhinolophus sinicus. The sequence continues at coordinate 63,465,007 of NC_133754.1, read as the reverse complement.
AATTAGAAAAAATAAGTTCAACCATAAAATCACGGAAAAGGGAGAAATATTTGGGCAAATATTGGCAGTGCTCATCTCAGTACTGTGTGGTAGACAGATGTAAGGAAACAAATACCTGTGTTATTGATATCAAGAATCTCATCTTGATATCAGTACAAGTTTAAATTATCTGACTATTTTGATCTGATTCCATGCAATCTTCTCATTATGCTTTTGTTTCTCATGTTGCATGTCCACAAACAAACAAACAAACAAACAAAAATAATAATAATACATTGGATGAAGGCCTCAAGTTTCCAGTTTCCTTAGCATTCTTAATTCACATTGCATGTTAATAAATGGATTTTCTGATTTTTTTACCTCAGTATCTGTGACCTTGGTTAATATGAGTTTGCCTCTGATTAAACAATGCATGTGCTGAGATTTCTGAGCTTATAAGACTGAGAAATCTATACTTCACCTTGCAAATTCCAAAATTGGCCCTGTGAAGGCTCTTCACTTGCTACAAGTCTTCCTAACTTCATTGTGACACATGTGCCTTTGCTATGCAAATTGTTTAGGGAAGAACACACACAAGCACACACACACACACACCACACACACACATTCACAAAATAAGATAAAAGTGTATGGAGGGGTACAACAGATGGCATCACAGAGCACATTCTCATTGTCTGTCCTGTCCTAATACAGTAGAGAGTTCCTGACCTTGGCAATATTCAAGCAAAGCTGGACGGTCCCCTGGCAGTGGTGCTACTTTATTTCTATGAAATTTAATTTTATCTCTTCTTTCTGAGACTGAAATGGAAGCAATGTACATAAATTCTTTTGCACAATGATTAACATGTAAGCACTCACTAAGCATTTAAGTTGTTACTGTTGTCGCTATTATTTGGACGTTATATGAGAAAATCAAGTGTAAGATTTATGACTATAATGGGTAATGTGAATGTCCTTTCCAGTTATAGTATTCTATGATTCTATGAGGTTGAATGCAATTTTGATAATGCATGTATGAGCTAATTTATGGGCGTTAATAAATAATATCAGTAAGTCAACAATCTGTGCGACATTTTTGCTACAACCTCACTCAGGTTCTCACCTGGCTTACAAATTCCTACAGAGTCAATAAAATGGACTTTCTAACTCGATCTTCTGCCACTCTCCCACTTACTCTCTTCAGACATAGTAGCTTCCTTGTTTCATGCTTCTGCTGCAGGGCCTGTGCAATTAATTACTCCCTGTGTTCTCACAAAGCCTTCTCCCAGCTCTCTCCGCGGCCTGTTCTCCGCTTTCTTCTAATTTCGGTTCAAATGTTATCAGAGAGGGCTTCCTGACATTCTTACATTAAAAAATCACCCTTTTATTATTATATTCCTCTTTACTCTTCTTTATTTTGCTTCATAACCTTTTTCAAACTTTAACATAGCATATTATTATGTTATATGACATATATTTGTCTATATACTTGTATATTCCCCCTACAGGAGTATGATTTTCACAGGAGCAGGAGATTTGCTCTTGCTGCTATCATATTCTCATCACCTAGAACAATGCAGAGCACATAGTAAACACTCAATAAATAGTTGTTAATCTCCCTGCTATTTCTTGTGGTTTTCATTTTCCCTGGAATCCCTTCCACCACTCCTTACAAAGCCAATTTGCTGACAATAATAGTTGATGAATAACTACATACATGAATAAGTAAACCAATCATCAAAAATTTGTGAAGTTGCTGGGCAGAAGTATATCCTTCAAATTGGTAAGATCCAGGATCTGGAAAATAGAATGTTCATAGGAGATAGGGATTTGGCCTTAGTAATAATGCAGAAATCCAATTATCAGAGTAAGACCATAAGGTTAGAGCTTGCCAAGCAACAAATAAATTCATCGAAGCCACTGATGTGTTAGCTTAAAATTTCTTAAATCCATGTGGAGGTCAGATAGGCTCCTGAGCCTTAAGGAAACAAAATCTAGAGTCAAACTGCAGGCTCTCAAATCCTAGCTTAACCATCAATCGTGACCTTGCGACATTACTTAAAGTTATTTGATCTCTTTGTGTTTCATTTTCCTCATTTGTGCAATGAAGTAATAGCACCTATCTTTTGTGATCCTTGGGATGATTAAATGAATGTTCCTATATGAAGAACTTAACATATCCTCCCTCATATAAATGTTGTAAAATTGTTAGCTACAAGCATATTTAGCACACAGTTGAAGAGCAAGCATCCTCATCTATGGAATAAGGTAAGTTTCTAATTCTTGTAATTCCCTACTATCTCTGAGCCACAACCTGGAAAATTAGTACTCTAGTTCACCCTGGAAAGGAAGTGGATTCTTCACATCCATTAAATAAGCATGACTTTGCTGATGATAAACTGCATCCAAATCTGAGAGTTTCTATTTCAAAAGTTTAATGACTTGGGGTAATTAGAGCAATAGAATTATTTTATGCATTTTCTGGAAAATTGTCCTCATCTTCTACTTTCCTTTGGCTATAGAGGCTAGGTCACAGTGTTCTGAGGTGAGTTCCCAAAATATCCACAGACCCACATCAGAGAAGTGCCTCCAGAGTGTAGCTACAGCTTGGGTTCTGAGGTTGCCAGGCAACAAGTCATGTACCTGGCATGATAGTTAGCTTCCTGGAAACATTAGCACAAGCAACTCAGACATGCTTAACTCTGCAGGTGTGTACTGGTCAGGCTTCTAAGTTATTTCCTGACATCAAAGCAAATTCTAATATGAGTCCTTGGAACACACAACCTTATAGATTCATACAGATTTAATCTCATTCCACTAAAAAGCAGCAATGAGTTGGGTGAATTAAACAAAACATTTTAAGATAAGAAAATGATTATCTTATGATAAACAATGATAAACAATGATTAATACTAAGAAGTCAGCTACCCTCCTCTATGCTGCTTATAACCACTGTGTGTCAACTTTCTTTTTCCACCTCCCAGTCAATCAATCAATTGATCAACCAGCAGGTCTTATAATTCTACTATGACAGGAACATTTTTATTATGTGCTTATAGGTTAAAAGGTGTGCATGTTTCTATTCTGTAAAGATTTTACCAGTCTTTGAGAAAATCAGATAAGAATTTTGGAAACTTCTTTTACTCCCATGTTGATAAAAAGATGAGTGGTTGCTAGGTTTTGGGGGAATAAAAGGATAAATAAGTGAAACATAGTTGGATTTTTAGTGCAGTGAAACTTTCTGTATGACACTGTAATGGTGGATACATACCATCATACATTTGTCAAAATCCATAGAATGTACAACACTAAGAATGAAACCTAATGCAAATTATAGACTTTGAGTACTATTAACATGTCAATGTAGGCTCAGTGATTTTAACAATTGCATCACTGGTTTGGGACGTTGGTAGTAGGGAAGGCTATGGGGCATGAGGCAGGATGTTTATAGGAACTCGCTGCTTTCCATTCAGTTTTGCTGTAATCCTAAAATACTCTAAAATATAAAATTTATTTTTATAAAAAATAAACATTGATGTTAATATCTGTAGCTATGAAGAAAAGCAAAGCAGGATAAGAAGTACCAAGAGTGAGATACCTATTTCAGAGAATGTAGTCAGGGAAAGTACCTGTGAAGAGATGCCACATGAGCAGAAACCTGAAGGAAGTGAGTAAGTCCTTTGAACATCCGATAGAAGAATGTTCCAGGCAGAGGGAACAGCAAGTGCAATCACAAAAGATATATGGCAAAGAAAATAGTCCATTTCTGTTGGAAGCCATTAACAAAGTAGTAGATGTAGTAACAGCAGGTAATAAAACAGGTGAGACAAACAGTCTCCAATCCCAAATATTTTTAAAAGAACTGGTCATCTAATCAATATTTTATTCATTTACTTTTACCAATGGGTCACTTTTGGAGTCAGTTGTTTGCTTTAAAGTTATACTTTGACATATTTATTCAATTAATATGTATGTACCAACTCCCATGTACCAATCACTGCTTTCCCTGCGCTTTTCTACCACTTGCTAGGACTATTACAGTAGCTTTCTTCATGGTCTCATGGACTTTAGTCTCACCTGTGCTGATACAATCTCTCTTGAGCTATAATAACTTTTCCTGGGGGAAAGGTCAATCCCATACTGCTAACCTTCATACTAAAAATAACTGTCATCCACCAAAATGACCCAAATTTGTGAATGAATGATTGATTCTATAAAATAATTATGTATTCAAATTATTCTAAATTTAAAAATAAAGCAAAACATTAACTGTGTAAAAGTTCGTTATCAAGCTGGAGCATTGTCCAACATTTCACTTAAGTGCCAATGTACTCTCTTGGGGATTATATGTTTGAAATAACATTTACTCTCAATTATGTTTAGAAATGTCCAGATGTTTAAAAATAACTCCATAAAGCTTGACATTAACTTTTAGAACAATGGTAAAATGAAGTGAGTTTATTTTTTGAAATTAGAAAAGATAAAGTCTGTGATTTTATTGCAAGGTAAGATATGAACCATTTTATTTTATTTTATTTTATTCATTTTTTTAAAGATTTTTTATTAAACATAGCTAAATACAATATTGTGTTTCAGGTATACATCATAGTTATTGAGCACTTATATGCCTAAAAAAAAGTAATCACCATGATAAGTCCACCAACCATATGACACTATAATATACTATCATAATATTATTGACTATATTCCCCATGCTGTATATTACATCCCCATGACTTATTTGTTTTATACTTGAAAATTTTAACATATTTCCCTTAATCTTTTTCCCCCCTTTAAAATTTTCCAATTACAGTTGACATTCAATATTATTTGATATTAATTTCAGGTGAACAGCGTTGTGGTTAGACATTTATATAATTTAACAAGTGATCCCCCTGACTATTCTAGTCCTCACCTGGCACTGTACATAGTTATTACCATATTATTGACTATATTCTCCATTGTTTACTTCACATCCTTATGACTATTTTATAACTACCAATTAGTACTTCCTAATCCTGTCACCTTTTTCACATAGTCCCCAAAGTTCCCTCCTGTGTCTCACCCTGATAAATCTAGTACCCACGTGACATCATATGTAGTTATTACATTATTGACTATATTCCTTATGCTATACCCTTCACACCCATGACTACTGTGTAACAACCAATTTGCACTTCTTAATCCCTTCACCTTTTTCACCCACTCTCCAACCCGTTTTCCATCTGGCAATCATCAAAATGTTCTCTGCATCTATGAATTTGTTTGTTTTGTTTGGCTTGTTATTTTGTTCTTTAGATTCCACATATAAGTTAGATCACATTGCATCTGCCTTTCTCTATCTGACATACTCCACTGAGCACATTACCCTCGAGGTACATCCATTCTGCCACAGATGGCAAGAACCTATTCCTTTCCAATCCAAGCAATATGCCACTGTACTCATGTACCACCTCCTCTTCATCCGTTATTCCATTGACAGACACCCAGGCTGCCTCCACATCTTGACCATTGTAAATAATGCTGCAATAAGCATACGGATACACACGTCCCATTGAAAATCACATTTTGTGTTTCTTCTTATAAATACCCAGAAGTGGAATTACTGGGTCCTTATTTGTCTCTTTTTATAGCCTTTGTTTTAAAGTCTCTTTTGTCTGGTATAAGTATTGCTACTCCAGATTTATTTTTTTTGTTTTAATTTTCATGAAATATCTTTTTTCCATCTTTTTACTTTCAGTCTGTGTGTCTTTCATTCTGAAGTGAGTCTCTTGTAGGCAGCATATGTAAGGGTGTTGTTTTCTTATCTATTCAGCCACACTATCTTTTGATTAAAGCATTTATTTAAAGTGATTGTTGATAGATATGTAGTTATTGCCTTTTTTTTTTTTTTTTTTTTTTTGTCTTAAATAACTCCCTCTAAGATTCCTTGTAATACTGGTTTGGTGGTGATGAACTCCTTTAGCTTTTTCTTGTCTGAGAAGATCTTTATCTGTCCTTCAATTCTAAATGATAGCTTTGCTGGGTAGAGTAATCTTGGTTGTAGGTCCTTGCTTTTCAATAATTTGGATATTTTGTGCCAATCCCTTCTGTCCTTCCAAGTTTCTGTTGACAAATCAGCTGACAGTGTTATGGGAGCTCCCTTGCAGGTAACTAACTGGTTTTCTCTAACTGCTTTTAAGACTCTCTCTTTGTCTTTAAATTTTGGCATTTTAATTATGATGTATCTTGGTGTGGGCCTCTTTAGATTCATCTTGTTTGGGACTCTGTGCTTTCTGGTCTTGTATATCTATTTCCTTTCCCAAGTTTGGGAAGCTTTTCATCATTATTTCTTCAAAGGGGTTTTCAATTCCTTGCTCTCCCTCTTCTCCTTTTAGCACCTCTATGATACAAATGTTGGCACATTTGATGTTGTCCCAGAGGTCCCTTAAACTATCCCTTTTTTTTTTTTTTTTGGTTTCTTTTTTCATTTTGCTGTTCTGGTTGGCTGTTTTGTGCTACCTTATCTTCTATATCACTGATTTGATCCTCTGTTTCATCTAATCTGTTGATTCCTACTAATATAGTCTTCATTTCAATTATTGTGTTCTTTATTTCTGACTCATTCATTGTTTATGTTTTCTATGTCCATTTTTATGTTTCCTGTTTCTTTGTTGAAGTTCTCCCTGAGATCATTGAGTATAGTTATAACCAGTGTTTGGAACTCTGCATCTAGTAGATTGCTTGTCTCCATTTTATTTAGTTCTTTTTTTTCTGGAACTTTGTTCTATTCTTTCATTTGGGACAAGTTTCTTTGTCTCCCCATTTTGGCTGCCTCCCTGTATTTGTTTCTATGTATAAGGTAGGGCTGCTGTGCCTCCTGGTCTTAGTATAGTAAGTGTAGTAAGTGTCTTGTGGAGCTCAGTCACACAGTCTCCCTGGTCATCTGAGCTGGGTGCTCCTGGTGTGTCCCTTGTGTGGGTTGTGTATGCCCTCCTATTGTAGTTGAGTTTTGATTGCTGTTTGCAAATCAATGGGAGGGACTGACCCTCAGGCTGATTGGTTGTGAGGACTGGCCATGACTACAATGGAGGAGCTATTTTGCAGGTGTGACACTATGGAGCAGTATTCACTTTAACAGGGCTCTGGTGCATGCACAATCTGTGCTTTGGGTGTTCTTTCTTGGAAGCAGCCAGCTGATTCTTTGGCTGCGTCTGGAGTTGGCCACCGGGTGTACCACCATTGGAGACTCATGGGAGGGGACCTGCAGCAGACCTTGTTCAGGTTGGCTACCTGGCATGAGCCACAAAATAATCTGCAGATGGCTTCCCCGTGCACTGGGTTTGGAGGTGCATTGAAAAGCCAAAGTTGAGGACCAGCTGGTTCCACATCTCTGTCCCTCCTACCAATCTCAAGGTGGCTTCTTCTGTATATCCTTCATTATAGGACTTCAGTTCAGCTAGACTTCAGGTGATTCTCAATGATGGTTGTTCTATAGTTTAGTTGTAATTTTGATGTGATTGTGAGAGGAGGTAGGCACAGCAGTTACCTACTCTGCCATCTTGACTGGAAATGAACCAGTTTATTTTAAATTAGATATAAGAATCTTAGATCAGCATTACATTTTTATATCACTCTTTATATAAAATCCCATTTATTTTGTGCATTTTTTGAATTAGTATTTTTTTTCAAATTGTTGGTTCCATCATTAATGAATTAAATAAAAATATAACAAATGATCACTATTTATTTACATAAGAATTATGTTTTTAACATTTTGAGAATTATACTTCGACACAAAATTAATTTTATAATACCAGATTCAACTAGCTAAGACCAGAATTATATGTACCTTTCTTATATAAATTCTAAATATTATCTATATTATCTTTTCCACATATGCATTCAAACACATCAACAATCAAACTTGCAAAATATCCTTTTGAGAGTGATAAATGCTATGGAAATCAATTTTACTTCATTTGATTTAGGGTTTTCAAGCAAATATGAATTTTGAATAGGATTCTTAAAGATGGAAATGGTTGATTTGGAACATTTATATACAGGTAACGTTTCTCTGTGACTGCTTTGTATAAAAGCTCAGCCAAGAGACTGAGCAATGAGTACCTTTAAATATCATGGAGCTAGGGGATAATGTGTTTTTTTTTAACCATTGGCACTTAAAGTGTAATCTGAAGCATTGGGAAGTTGGTAGCAAATTTTAGCTCTTGAAATGAGCAAAGTTATGGTCAAAGCCACTTGTAGAGAATGGTTTCAGACAGACCAGAAGTAAAAAACCTGCAAGTTTATAAAAAATACTATATAATTCCTTGAAAGCAGAGTTTTTTGTTATTACATACTGTAGCATGATTCTACTCACAGTTTAAGTGCTCAGTAAATCCTTGAAGTTATTTACGGTGAATTGGCATCAACATAAATTAGGGATTTGCTGGTAGGAATTAAAAGATAAGAATAAATCAAGTTGGCACCATAAATTATTTAAATAGTAAAACAGCATCGATAAACTAGGTGGAGAACAGCATAGTGTTAAGTACAAACATTGGAGCTAGATGGCCTGGGTTCAAATTCTCACTTATTCTAGTATTAGCTATAGGATATTGAATAAATTACTTAGGCTCTCTGGGACCTCATTTTTCTTAGCTGTAAAATGAGATTATTAATTATTCCAATTGTATAGAGTTGTTGTAAAGATTTAGTTAATAAATATAAACGACTTAGAAGGATTACTAGCACAAAGTATATGCCAGGTTAGTCCTGGCTACCATTATCATTACAAGTATAAATTATATATGGAGGACAAAAGAGAAGGAGATAAAGTAACTTTAGGAGCCTGAGGGGTTAGCTGATGTTGCTTCTAGTAAATGGGAAGTTTTAGTGAAATGAAGCTTATGAAATATACAAAGCTTTCCTGGTTCAATGACAATAGGATTTTACTAAGGAGTCGTCCATTAGATTTTTGTCTGATGAACATTTTTAACACATTTAATCTGGATTTATAGATTTATTGTAAGTCAGGACAAAAAAGATATAGTTTTTGGTTTTTATTAATAGCACTAGTGTATTGTTTAAAAATATATAAACACTTGGTACTAGACTTATCAGGGGGACCACTTAGTAAGTTATTAATATATTATTGTTTAACCACCGTGCTGTACACTTGAAACTAATACAATATTGAATGTCAACTGTAATTTTAAAAACAATTTAAAAAAATTCTAAATACAGACACCTAGGTAATCTCCAAAATCCACTGAATCAGATATTAGAGGAATATCCCTCAGATTATTCTGACGCAAGTAAAATTTGAGAAATACTAATCTAGTCCAGTTACTTTCTTCAACACATTGGAAAACTAAGGTCCAGAGATGTGAAATGGCTTAGGCAAGTTCACATTATTAATGACACCTTTAGGTTCAAAAACATTGCCTCTTGTATGCAGATTGGTGCCCATCCCATATCTCAATGAAGAGTGCAGAGCGTGAGGAAAGAATGGCTCCCACCCCACAACCTAAATAGAGGCTGATGCATCCATGTGAGTGGTGACTGAGAAGGCATATACCTTTCTATTCACCTGCATCTTGAAAGGAAATGTCAGATTTGTTGGTTAGCAGTGGCTTTGCTCTGGAGTTTTAGGATTTCAGCAAAGAAAAAAAAGGGGGGGGTCAATTGCTAAATAAGCTCTCCACATGCCATTTTCATGTTTCTTCCAGTGTTACATTTCTAACCTTCCTGCCAATGAGGAGAATGCATGAGCTTGGCAAAGATGACAGTGACACAATACCATCTTTTATTTACGAAAGATTATTCCTTTTGTGAGACTAAGGGCAGGAGAGATGATTGAGGTGTCAGAATTCACACTGATCTTTATTTTTTCTTTCTTATCAGAAAAATAAGACACAGCCTAGAAAATTGCTGCATTTAAGAGCTATTTCTTTCCATTGCTTTAAGTGTACCCCAGTCTTTATTTTCACTGCACTTGAAATTTTCTTTGTAGGGAATGCCATTCTAGGCTCAAGAAGATATCTGACAGTAGTGAGGAACAAGATCTGCCTTGTGGACAGTTATTGGAAAGATGCTATAATCCCATTTTCTGTCAAATGCCGAATGCATGTTGTTAAATGTCAAGTATTTCCACAAACAGCTGGAAAAATGAAGCCACAGAAAGTCTTGTTTATTATCCTACTGCTTCTTATCCTGTACAGAAAAACATAACTTTCCTTGAACATGTGGTTCAGAATATTAATAGCATCTCTTTTCTGGATAGATTTATTCTCTCTTTGAACAATAAATATGTCCATTTTTCTTCCCACTAGTTCTACTCGAAAGTCAACTGAGGAGGATTTGCCAAATCAGCTTTCAAAATGAGAAAAAGAGAGTCCTGCTACAGTTAATTCAAGCCTACAACAAATTATAAGTTGTATGAGGATTGATGGTGTTATGTAACAAGATCATGAAATGTGAATAGAGAAATGGGTATTTAATCATTATATGGTAATATGAACATTTGCTAAGTATCAAGAGTCAAAATTTTATAATCATTTCTTAAGATATCAACATATAAACTCTTTCACTTCTTTTTAATGTTTTATCCAATCTATCAGCTATAATTTCTGGGTATTGCTACTGAGGAAATTCCTGAATTCCATTCTATGGATGCTATTTGGGGAAAATATTTCTGGAAACCAAAGCATCATATTCATATTAAAAGATCATATAATCAAATTTTCCTTTTATAAATTATGACTTTGAGGCTAAAATATGTTATGTTAATCCAAATTATAATATCTGAATTGATAGACATACGATGTCTCCTATTTCCTGTCAATTCAGTTAAACAAGTATGGTTAATTAGTGAGTTAATTTAGTAGGCACAGTGCTAGATGCTAGGCCACAGTGAATGGAGCAAGGAAAAGACAATACATTTCACTGAGCTGTGATAGGAGAGCTAAGGGAAGGGTGGGTAGTGGGGCAGGGATCAGATATGATTTCTTAGAGTGAGTGTAAGCAAAAGTGGGACCTGGATATGAGTTCACATTTCTTTATTCCTGCTTTGTCTTTTTCTTGTCTGAGAAAAATAGAAGAATGAAGGCATGAGGTTGAGAGAAAAGCAGAGAGAACAGGGAGAGAGAGAGAGAGAGAGAGAGAGAGAGAGAGAGAGAGAGAGAGAGAGAGAGAGAGAGAGAGAATTTAATTTCATTATGTCTGGGATGGCAGGAACACAGAGTGGGAGGGTGAGGAAAGTAACAAGTCATACCATGCTAAGGATTTGGATGTTATTCTATTAACAGTGGGAGTTGCTGAAAAGTTTTTAGTGGATTAGTTAGTGTTCATTCCATCATACCACATAAAATGTTGTTTCATAGCTACTGAATGATGGCAAAAGGCAGCATACAGGGCATACCTAGATTTAGCTGAATAATTTGAGGAATGTTAAAATTGGGTCCTCTGTCCCCTAATGTATCTCCTGTCTACCAGTTAACTGTTTTCAAAGTTCAAGACTTTATCCTTTTAGCATACTAAGTTTGGTGTCTAGGCCCTGATATGGGATGAGGTGTGGAGAAACACTTGATCAGCCAAAAAGTGTCACAAGGAGGATACCCACAAACATGAAGTCAGAAAGCATCTTAATGGGGACCAAGGTAGAAATAATATTCGTAGTTCTTATTTGGTGCTCTTTAGTTTAATTTTTTCTCATTCCTAATGAAATCATGCTTACTAAGAGAACTTTTAAAACATTATTAACCTCACTACACTGACCCAGAGAAGGTAAGTGACTTGAAGCTTTCATATAGCTAGGAAATAGAAACAGTTGCACTTGCCCTAAGGTTCCTAGCTTCTAATCCAATAGTCTTTCCACCATCCCATAGCTGTCTTTGAGAATGAAGTTCAACTGTTTCATACTCTTACCAAGCACTGGCCCTGGCACCATCAACCATGGCTTATATTTCTCATGAATTCATCCAATGTTTGTGTTGATTGCTTCTTCAGCAAGACCCTGAGAACACTGCCTGCCATTCCTCCATAATTTTTAGTAGTCCAGATAAAGAAGTCCATCCCTTTGAGAAGATGTAGAAAATCCATTTATAAAGACATTTTTAAAAATTCTGTGATTAGAGGCTTCTGGTAACCTCTGGGAATATCATTCTACTCATTTAAGATATCTGCCTTAGAATTCTTCATTTACATATTGTTAGCCAAAGTGTAATTGCTCTGCTGGTCTCTGGGATGCTGTAATATTTAGAATCCCTTCCTCAACTTTCTCTGTCTCTCTCTCTCTTTTTTTTTTTTTTTTTGGGCCCAGTCACCCCTTTGTCCAGTAAAATAAAGTTTGTGCTAAAATCCTTACTTTCCATATGCTCAGCATGATCCTGCCACTGGTACTAATTTGCAAAGAAAAAATTTCATATACTTAGATGCCAAATAAAACAGTTAACTCCAACTAGCATTTTAGCTTAATCAGATAGACAAAATGAATTTTATTAAGTTTTTTTTTCCTCTTCCATTAGAGCAAATGTTCATGCTGATTCTTTGAACAGTTTGTCTACATAAATAAGTGTAATATTTAAAGGCTTTGATTTCTAATTCCTTTTTTTTTTTCCTCTGGGGAATTTTCAGTCTGCTCTGCATCTGGCTCTCCTCTGGGCAGCTCTTTCCTCTGCTCCCAGTCTTCAACATTTGGCCCAAAAACCATCTAGCATGGAATTTGGCACAGAATGAGGATCTAGTAAATGTTAGCTAAAACTGAATTCTTTCCTATTTTATTTCCTGGAAAAAAAAAATAATAATAAAGTTGTTCCAGACCTCTTGTTCAGGGTATCCAGGGCGAGTGATGCTAATCGCAAGTTAGGACAAGGCAGGCTGTCGCTGTTAAGAACTCTCACCATTCATAAAATGGCAAGGACATCAGGGAGGGCTGCATAAAATGAGGTGACACAGGCTTCAGAATGATCAAATTTGTTTTACTTTTCTTGAGACACTGCACGAAAAGACAGCTTCCCGCTGCCCATTTCAGACTTGAATTTTTGATGAGCCAGCTCTGGGTTCTGGCCAATGGGCTGCTGATTGGTTTGGAAAGAAAAGTCTTTATTATAAGTACAAAAAGAGAATAAACTTAAAATCTCTCCTCTGGGTATTCTGTGTTTTCTTTCTCCCAGAGATAATCAGGGGGAAAGACTAGCCAGGATTTGAAACCTGTGTTTTACTCAGAGATGCTAATCAGTGGAATGCCTTTTGAGACTTTATCTGATGATCAGATATTCATGAGGGAGAAATCATCATGCTTTTTGTTAAAGGCATGTTTTTCGGTTTTGTTTTTTTAATTCTAACGTGTAGTGGAGATGAACACCCTATAAGAAAGCAGTGCTTACTTAGAGTGAAAATTCAAGGGCAGAACAATGGCTTTTGTATTTTCTTCAAGACTAAAAGTTTATGACCTTTGAAATTTAGAATTTAAGAACTTAAATCTCAAGCTGTTACTGTAAGTTACCCAGTTACCAAGTATTTGTCTGGTGTTCAAGTCAGGAGTAGAGTGGACCCCATAATAATTTATAGGAAATTTCAGAAAATGATACCTGCTAGGTTCAAATCTTTTCCTCAGTTCTTGGAATAAACACCCATGAGTTTTACTAGGGAATCTCTACCACTGAGGGCTAACCACAACCCAAAGAAAAGATAAGGTCTGGACAGAGCCCAGGGACGGGGGGCTCAAAGCTTTATTCTGAACTCAGCTATTCGTTCTTCTACTCTAGTCTTGAATCCATGCAGGTCCAGAGTTTCCTTTTTACTTAGACTTTACTATAGTAATCAACAGCTGTAAAAATGAGGTTTCCTGTTATGAGTGATAAAACCACTGTATGACGCGATTCATCTCCTGACTCAACCTTGTGAAAGGGACAAAGCAACTGCAAAGGCACAGAGACAAACATGAAATAGAAACACAGGAATATAACATGTGTTTTAGTCCAGCAGAGAGTACACCTACCTCTCTTTCAGCATCTCTCAGATTTCTCCTCTTAAAGTTCACGCCCCTCCCCCCCCTTACCCTGTCCCAACACACTATTCTTGCTATTCCTCCAATATGCCGTCACCCCTTTGCACTGGCTGCTGCTTCTGCAGGAAATGCTCGTCCACTGAGCCCACTGTTTAAATTTCCAAACTATACACACACACACCCCACAATTTTTATCTACTTTTCTAATTTTTAAACACTTCAATAACCCATACTATATAATTAGTTCACTTATTATAATTATTGTCTACTTTCTGTCTTACCCTTGCTAAAATGTAAGCTCCGTGAAGGAAAAGGTCTTTCTTGTCTTTTTTATGAATGTATCGCAGGAGTGCCTAGAAGGTACCCAATAGTAGGTACTCAATACAATTTTGTTGAGTGAATGAATGGCTAAACAGATAATAAAACAGACGAAAAGCTTGGTAGGATAAAATGTATGAGAGGTAAGCAAGTATCATTTTCATTGGTTCATTTAAACAACTTCTTTTTCACCAATTGCTGATGAAATTCTCTAAACCAGTTTGAAAATTAATATCCTATTCTTCTCAACACATACAATAGCCAAAAGTCAACTAATACGTTGATTTGAAATTGCTAAGAGCATGGACTTTGGAACCAGACAGATCTGCACTTGAAATTTAGTTCTGCCATTTGCGAACAGTGATTACAGGTAACTTGCTTCGCCTATTAAGAATAAATTTATCATTAAAATGGGGATAAAAACACCTACTTCACAAGGTCATTGTGAGTATTAATCATAATGTTTGTAAAATGCCTAATGCAGTGCCAGGTGGAAACTCCATAAATGTAGTTATTATTAGATTATTCGTAAGTACCTCCCTGCCCTGACATTCTAAAAAGCCACAAATGTATAACTCTGTATAACTCAATCAAAGCAAAAGTGGTGTTGAGTGACTTGGAAAATTTCCAGAGCATAGAGGTGGAACATGTATCATCAGGAATGAATTATTATATCTCCTTCTCTTTAGTAGAAAGAAAATTTCAGTTAGCATCTGCGTGCTTGGTATCAAGTATCAAATGTTACATTTAACAACTGGAAAACACCCCTCCTCTGGTACTGATAAGATGAATTACTTACAAGTTGTACTTTTGGGGGGAAATGAGCAAGGTGTTATTGATCTACTGTACAGGCATACCTAATTTTATTATGCTTCTCTTTATTGCACTTTGCAGATATTGCATTTTTAATAAATCAAAGGCTTATGGCAGCCCTGCATCAAGCATGTCTATGGGTGCCATTTTTCAAACATTTGTTTATTTCATGTCTCTGTGTCACATTTTGGTAATTCTTGAAATATTTTAAGCCTTTTCATTATTATTATATTTCTTATGGTGATCTGTGATAAGCGTTCTTTGATGTTACTATTGTAACTGTTTTGGGGTGCCACAAACCAGGCCAATATACAATGGTGAACTTAATTACAGATATTGTGTGTGTTCTCACTGCTCCATCAACCATTGAGGTGAAGCCCTTCCACCAGCAAAAAAGTTATGACTCACTGAAGGCTCAGATGATAGTTAGCATTTTTAGCAATAGTGAATTTTTAATTAAGGTATGCACATTGATTGTTTTTCTAGACATGCTTTTGCACATGTAATAGACTATAGGATAATGTAAACATAACTTTGATTAGCACAGGGAAACCAAAAAAAGCCCCAAGTGACTCACTATATAGCAATATCTGCTTTATTGAGGTAATGTGGAACCAAACTCACATAATCTCCAAGGTATGCCTGTATATGCCTTTGCACACATCCATGCATATGCACTCTCTCTCTCTCTCTCTCTCTCTCTCTCTCACACACACACACACACACACACACGCCCCTATAGAAAAATTTGGCCCAAATTCAAAATTAAAGAATTGACTGTTTTAATAAACATATAGTAATGATGCAAAATTTGGAAGAGTGTGCCTAGAAGTGTAGAAAATACTAGCCTAAAAAAACACAGGGTTACTCACTTTAAGTAACATGTATAACTATGAAACTTTCTGTAGGAGAACACTGAATAAAATAAGTGTAGAAATAAATGCATAAAATGTTGGGTTGCAAAAAGAGGTTTTATCCGTAAACAGTAGGCTCAGAAAACACTTTAAATGGAGTTAACATCTGAATTAAATCTTGGTGAAAAGATTTCTGGTATATATGTGAAGGGGTATCTCGGTAATCTGGAATAAGGGAAATTCTAAGGTATGTGCAAAGTTGGGAAGGTTGAAAGTGCCTGCCCTGTTCAGGACTGTTAGTGATCAGCTGTGAATGGAATAAAGGGATGAAAGGAGACGCTGGAGGATGGCAACGTTAGAAAAATTGGTTCGGACTATCACGTGGAGGACGTTGAACAGTAAGTAAAATGTTTGGACTTGATTGTGCAAGTTTTGCGGTTTTAAGAATGTGGGTAGGAAAAAGAACATGAACTGATTTGTTCAGATGACAACTTTGAGAACTATGACAGATGAATTGAAAAACCACTTACAGTTTGAGAGACAAATACGAGCAATTGAATAAGCTCATCAATATTGGCAGAAGCAATAGGAATGGAAAAGAGAAAATTGATAGAAAAGCCATGAGGAGGTGGAGTCTTTAGAGTTGTGTTGCCATCATTGATGAGTCCCTCCTACTTTGGTTCCTGCAACAGTTTCCTGGTTTACTTTCTTCGTCTTCAGTTCCTTTCCCCAGCCTTCACCATGTGTTCTTTCCTCCATGTTCTTATCTATATTATTGCTAAGGGTTCTGACCTTGGTCACCGTCTCAGGAGGCTCATGTCAATGTGTGGCCACTAAGACTGCTTCTATGTAAGCTTTGTGCAAATATATTTTTGCCTTGCAGCCAGACTTCCCTTTTGAGCCTAGCTTGTGTATTAAACTGTTTACCAAGCATCCTTGCACAGAGATATTTAACTGCAAACTCATCTTCCCTTGAAAACGTGTTCCCATTCCTCTTATATTCCGTATTTCTGTGTTACTTATGTTATACATATAGCTATTGAAATTGAATTTTGGAAATCAGTCTTTATTCCCTTTTCTCAATTAGCTTCCAAATCCAGTATATTCCCATTATTTAATAATAATTATATTTTCTAACCACTACAGAAATATGTATTATTTTTATTGTCATTCCTTTAGTTCCTAATTTAGTCTCATCCATGAAATAAGGGCAAACCCCAAAAGGAGGAAGTCTCAGGTCTGTCTGGAAGTGGTATTATATGAGTCAGTTCAAGGACGCATTGCAAAGATGGAAAATAGAATCAAACTCAGAAGGAACAAGGAGCCTAACTGGAAGGGTAAAGGTATACATTAAGTTCAAGGAGTCAACGTCAGCATTAGAACAACAAAAACACACCTATCTATGTTGGTGGCTATAAAACTGTAGAAAGCAAAGACAAACTGGAAGGTATAGATCAAGGCTAGAAGTTCAGGAAGTAGTCTGTAAATAGAAGATATGTCCTTGAAAAGCTTGAAGTGACTAACAGATTAACCCTCAGTCTTCCTGCCTTAAGGCATCATCTACAAGGTTGTCAGAACAGTCTTTCTAAAAAATAACTGTGTCAGTCCCTCACTTAACCTTAAGGATGCTTTCTCACCTTCTCAGTAAAAATCCTAACTTCTTAACATGGGATGTGTTTCTTCATGATTTGGTCCCTGCTTATTTCTCCCTTCTCATTTCCTCATTGTTTGACACTCCCAGCCTGGAAACCTGGGCCCTTTAGAGCTGAACTATGTCAGTTCCCTAAGCACACTATGTTCTCCCACTCCCATATGCTTTTCTAAATGCAATTCATCTGCTTGTGCTGCTTATTTGAGCTAATTCATTAAGGGCCTTCAAAATACATTTGAAACACATCTTCTTGGGAAGTTTCCTTTACCAAACAGGCAACCTATCAACCCCCTTTTGGGTTCCTGGGGAGCACTCCTTTCTTACAGTGCATAAGCTGTACAGTGCACAGGTGGTTTCTCCAACAGTATTTCATGTTATGTTATGTTATGTTATGTTATGTTATGTTATGTTATGTTATGTTATGTTATGTTATGTTATGTTGTATTGTGTGGTGTTGCAATGTGATGTGATGTGATGTTGCTATATTACTATTTCTTGAGTATAAGGATTTGTTTTCATAGTTGCCACTGTGCTATAAACAATAGAAGTAATCAATACACATTAGTTGAACAAATTAATGAATAATTGAATAACTTAGTGAATGATTGGATATGAAAAGTAAATAAAAAGCTGAGATTAAATGTTCCCGAGACTTACAGTTGGGTGATTGGGAGAATAATAAAATGACCTGAAATGCAGGTCTAATCCAATCTATTCTCCACATGTTCACTGTCTGTACCCATTCAGCTGAAGAAAAATATCATATTGATTGGATTTATTTCAATTTTATTTCCTAAAATGGTTCCTCAGTGCTGCCTGGCAATCCCATAACATTTTCCTAAATAATTCATTCCCAGATCTCTATTTCATCTCTTATTCCCTAACTCAAACTTTGAACATGTCCTCTGCTGATAATGTTTCTTCTTATTTCACTGAGTATAGACATCCAAACCACCCATATTTCTTATCTCTTCTCCACACCTCTTTTCTCTCTCACTCCTTATGATATATTTTTTCTATAGTACTTATAAATTCTAGCATAACACATAATTATTTATTTTGTTTTGACTTAGATCAACCACTCCCTCATCCTACTCGAATGTAAGCTCTATGAAGGCAGGGTTGCTTCTGGTTTTTTGTTTTGTTTTGTTTTGTTTTTGTTTTTGTTTTTAAAATTTTGTACCCCTATTGTATTAGAATATTACCTGGCACATTGAAAGCAGTCAGCAAATATTTATAGAATGAAGTAATTAAACCTCCCACAAATAAATCTATCCATTTATCTGTACCTATACCAATGTACTGTACTGTACATTCTATTTTAATGGATGAACTGTTAATTTTCCTAAAGCCAACTTTCATTCCTATGACAAACAACCATCATGGACAATCATGTAATTTGTTCACTGCACAACAGTAGGTGTCTGAATGGACAAGTGGTAGCTGAAAGTCATTTGCTTAGAGGATGGTGTTTGTTTGTTTTTTCCAAATAATTGCTGTATAAAATAGTAATAGTCCTAACTACATTTCATAACTTTTTACTTATTCAAGAACTTTTATGCAAAAATGTTGTAACAGTTTTCATCTTATAAAAAAACAACCATCTTTGACTCTACCTCCTCTTTTTTCTTTTACCTTTTATAACAAAAATTTCTGAAATCACTATCATAGCACTAGAGACAGACCAGGTTATGCTGCAGTGACAAGAAACCTCTAAATCTCAGTGACTTAGCATGGAAAGAATCTATTTTTAATTCATATAAAATCTGCTGTGGGTGAGGCAACAGTCCAGTTGTCCTCCAAATGTTGACCAAGCAAGCAAAGATATTTTGGTTTATTACTTCTTTATACCAACCTGTGTTTTCACTTTCATCAAAGAATGTGAAGAGTCAACTGAAGTTCAAGAATCTGCATTTAGTGCCTTCACTAAATGTTACTTTGTCACACAGGTCATTGGCCAAAACACTTCACATGGTTGTGCCTAAGTCAAAGGGGTCAAGCACATGCAGTGTTCCTTTGTTCCCAGGAGAGAAGAGAGCCAAGTATTGATTAACTGTTCATAACTATATTCACTGTCTTTACTCTCTCCTCTCACTCTCTCCTCTCTACAATCTCACTCTTATTTTCCAAATAGCACTGAGTCTCCTATCAATGTCACCATTAAAAAATCCTGTGGCAAAATTTTTAAACAGCTTTACTGAGGTATAATTGACATAAATAAACTCTACATAATTAAAGTACACAGTTTGACACACTTTAACATACATGTGCCTGTGGAATAATCCCCATAATGAGTAGATCAAATGTTATCCATTACCCTCTAAAGTACTTTAAGCCTTTTGTAATCCTTATCATACCCTCCTTGTGCCCCCTTCTCCCAGGCAACAATGTATCTGATTTCTAATTAGGCTGGTTAGAATTTTCTAGATTAGTTAAAAAATCTAGAATTTTAAATGAATTGAGTCATATAGAATAAAATTTTTTTCTGTCTTCTCTTACTCTATGTAATTATCTTGAGATCCATCCACGATGTTACACATGTCAAGTTTATTGCCTTTTATTCTTAAGTAACAAACACAATAAATATAATTAGTTTATTGATTCAAATATTGATGGATATCCTGGTTGTTTCCGGTTTTGGACTTTTACAAATAACACTGCTATGAACATTAAAGTACAGCTCTTTGAATGAGCATGTGCTTTACTTTCTCATAGGTAAAAACCTAAAAATGTAATGGTTGAGTATTTTGGTAGATACATGTTTAACTTTTTGAGACACTTTCGTCAAAGTTTCCAAAGTTGTCATTGAACATCCCCACTGTCAGTGTTTGAGAATCCAAGTCCCCCCAAATTCTCTCCAACACTTGGCATGGTCAGTTTTTTGTTTTGTTTTTGTTTTTGTTTTCGTTGTAGTCATTCTAATAGGTGTAGCAATATTTTATTGTGGTTTTAGTTTGTATTTCCCCAGTGACTAATACTGTTGATTACGTTTTCATATGCTTATTTGCCATCTATGAATTCTGGAAGTGTGTGCTCAAGTTTTTTGCCCTTTATTTTATTGTACTATTGAATTTTTATTTTGAAGTTCTGAAATTTAATACATTCTAGATACAACTTCTTCATCAGATATAAGCTCTGAAGTGATTTTTCTCTCAGTCTCTGACTTGTCTTTTCATTCTTTAAATATTGTATTTTAAGAAGCAGAAGTTATTCATTTAGATGATGTCCAAAGTATCTAGATTTTTGTTTGTTTGTTTGTATTATGGGCCATGTTTCTTCTGTTGGGGTCTTACCTGTGCTTAACCCAAGATCACAAATATCTGTTCATGTTTTCTTCTAGAAAGTTTATTGTTTTAGGTTTTACATTTAGGATTAAAACTCTTTCTGAGTTAATTTATGAACATAATGAAAACTCAAATGATCTGCTTATTTTTTCAGTCACTTTTTTCTCTTCACCTCATTTTTATTTTTTATATTCTTATGTATTTAAGTTCACTAATATTTTCCTCTGCTATGTTTAATCTGTCATCAATTACATTCCGTGCATTATCCCTCTTAGACATTATAGTTTGGCCCTCTCATATCTTGCTTTTAAGCTTTGTAAAGTGGGATGAGAGAAGCACTTTTTCTAGGGCTGTTACTTCCCCGTTACTGAGACCTGAGTACTCTGTGTACTTTCCCTGATGCCCTGCAAATTACGAGGTTTTCTAATCTCGTTGGTTGAAACAGAAATTATTCCTGTCCCTGTGCAAGCCCCAAAGATTGTTCCCTGTAATCACTTCATGGCCTCTAGTAGCTCCACACATCCATGTTCCAATCAATATGCAACTGGAGACTTTCTGCAGGTGTCTCCCAAATTGCTACTATCTCATATGTCCATGAAATTCACAACCCTAATATCCTGTGAGGTTGACCACTTCTATCTCAAATTTGTCTGGGTGTCTGGCACTGCTGACACTATCCAAACAATGCTGTTTCATCTTTTGTCAATCCTATATAAAACTGCTGCCCAAAAAGTTAGTTTGCCAAGATATTTTTTTTAAACTCACAGAATTATACCTACTAAGGTAAAATATGTCTCACATGTTGCAGAAGGAGACAAAGATATTGCTCATGGGTATATTTCTCAACTCAAGTCCATGGCAGTCCTTCTAGGTGTCCATTACCCTTCTCTTTGTACATGGTTGGACCCCTGTGACTCACACTGAATCCTACCACTAGCCTTAATCTGGCAGTCATTCCTGTTTTCTCCTTCTACCAACACTTAACCACCTCTCACTCTACCACTCTTCAATGACAAGCCTATTCCCTAATGGGCCATTCTAATTATTTGCCAGAGGGGTGGTGCCTTCACTGTAATACCATTTGTTGAGTGCTGTTGGACTTTGAGGATGCACAAGAACATCTTTTTTCCATCAGTGTTTGGGACAATTAGACTATAAATGCAAGAGTGCACAGAGAGAACTAAAAATCAGCTGAAATAACAGACTTAGAAAAGGTAAAATCTGGATTGGAAGATAACGTTTTGAATGAGTGATCACAACACACTTTGTAGCAGTTCACCCCAGTAATAAACCAAACCCCCTCACTTACAGCTCTTGAATGAGTACCATCTCACATGGCAGAGAACAAACTGACACTCACTCTTTCTCCATAGATAACAAAGTCCAAAAAGGTATCCAGGAGAAGCTTAGTTGTGCCTGTTATATCTCCAAAATTTATTCAAAAAATAACTCTCCTCTCTTCCTTTATGAAAACCATAGTGAGGGGACTGGGTAAAAGGGCAGGTGTGTTAATAAAATGGAATTCACTCCACATAGGGACATAAATCAAGAGAATGGACATTTCCATTGCTAGCAATTGAGAAAGTGACACATTCAAGACGAGAGAATAGTCTTATCTCTGTTCTAAATTTTTTATTCAAAACAAGAAACTATGTATACATTTCCTAATGTTTAACATGCTGTATACCTTATACATTTTTCAGTTTGATAGACCTTTAAAAATGATGGCATAAATATAAAATAAATATTATTTAATTATTAATTTTATGTTATTTATTAATGAAAATATGTATTCTTTTTATAATATAAAAAATTTTATTATAATAATATAATTACAATGATTTGAAATATCTAATTCTAACCATTTGAACAATTTGATTCTGGTGCCTGTTGAGACCACCCTTTGTGTATGCTGCTTGTGGGGTTAATTGAGTGGTGCTCTGTTGTGATCTGAAGACTACCTCTAAGTATGTTGGTCCTGGGGCCTCTTGGGAGGGGCTCTGGTGCAGGCCCAGGTCACTCTTGCCTGTAACCAGCTGGGAGCTACCTGATAGGAGCTACAAAGCTATCCACAGTTGTTCACTGCCTGTGCTAAACCGGGAGGCATGTGGGAGAGGCCATGCTGCAAACCCAGGATGTTGGCCACCAGTACTGGGACTCGCATATCTCCACAAAAAGCCAGGACACCCTAAGGCCTACTGCCACTTGCTGGCTCCCTTAAGGTTCAGCTTCTGATACAGAGTTGTGCAGTATACAAGTTGGGTGAGCCAGGGTCTCAGGAAGTCACTCCAGTGGGAAGAGTTGTGGTCACCAAGTTAATGTAAATTCTGATTTGGTGCCAGTGCTTAGCCTGGAGTGACTCAGCAAAGGACAGAGCACACCAAGGCCAGTCGCTGCCTGCCTGGGGCCTGTCAGACTCTCATAGCTTTCCAAGAAAGAGTGCAATTCAGGCAGGGCTGACTGACTGCTCCATATGTAGTGGAGAAAGTACCTCCAGCATTGGTGGAGTGGGTAGGGCAGACTCCCAGCTGAGTCAGCTGGGTGGAGCCAGCAGAGCTCATCAGACCAATTAGATTCAGATTTGGCCTGTGGGGGCGGGCTCAACACAGACAAGATGGTGCCTTCCTCCCCGCTGCATGGGAGGAGGACTCACAGGGAAAATGGTGACCATCCTCCTGCCCTTGACCTGAGGCTACATTCTGCAGTCTGACTTCTATATGGCTCCAACATGCCCCCAAGTCACTATCTCTCCACTGGAGCTCATGGTGAGTGCCTGAGAGCAAGTGAGTGTGCGGGCTGTTTAAGAGGATGTCTGGGTTTCCTGCAGCCTTCCGTCCCACCCGTATGATCGGGATCCCCACTGTTTTTCACAGCCAGATGTTGTGGGCGCTCCTATCCTGGACACCAATACTCCTGGCTGGGGAGCCTGGTGTGAGGTTGGGTCCCTCGTTCCTCTGGGAGTAACCTCCATGGTGGAGATATCCCTTTAGATTCTCAACTACCACAGGGAGGTTGGGGGCCAGTTCTGCGACTCTGCCCCTCCTACCAGTCTCCGTGTGGCTTCTTTATATTTTCAGTTACAGGACTCTGTTCGTCTAGACTACAGATGGTTCTCCAGGTTGATTGATCTATAATTTAGTTGTAATTTTAATGTGTTCATGGAAGGATGCAGGCACAGTGTTTGTCTACTCCACCATTTTGGGTGTCCTTCTTCCACTTTTTAACTATTATGAATAATGCTGTTTTATATATATATATATATATATATATATATATATATATATATATATATATTCAACAAGTTTCTGTGTGGGCTTATGTTTCTTTTCTCATATATATATGTATATATGTGTATATATATATATATATATATATATATATATATATATATATGATAGATAGATAGATAGATAGATAGATAGATAGATAGATAGATAGGGCTAGCAGAGAATTTCTGGGTTATATGATGACTTCATTTTTAATATTTTGAGGAACTGCCAGAGTGTTTTTTACAAAGTGGCTGCACCATTGTACATTAACACCCAGTCTATGAGGGTTCCAATTTTCCACCTCCTTGTCAACATTTATTATTATCTATCTTTTGCTTATAGCTCCCTAGTGAGTGTGAAGTAGTATCTCATTGTAGATGTGATTTGCCTTTTATTAATGACTAATAATGTTGATCATCTTTTCATGTGCTCATTAGTCATCATTTGCATATCTTCTTCAAAGAAATATCCATTCAAGTCCATTGCCTGTTTTTAATTTGGCTATGTCTTTTAATTAATGAATTCCAAGAGTTATTTGTATATTTTGGATAGAAGTCCTTTATCAGATATATATAATTCGCAAACATTTTTCTCCCATTCTGTGATTTGTCTTTGTACTTTATTGATGGTATTATTTGCAGCACAAAGTTTTAATTTTGATAAAATGAAACTAATTTATTTTTCCTGTGTTTTTGGTGTTGTATTTAATTAACAATTAAATACAACCTAAAATCACCAAGATTTACTTGTATATTTCCTTCTAAAATGTTTCTAGTTTTTGCTCTTAAGTTTATGTCTATAATCTTTTCTGAGTTAATTTTTTTGTATATAGAATAGTAGGGGTTCGACTTCATTCTTTGCATGTGGATTATCAAGTTGTCCCAAAAATATATTTGTTCAAAGGATTACTTTTCCCCATTCAATGGTCATGCCATCCTTACTAAAAATCAGTTGAACATAAATGCAAGAGCTAATTTTTGGACTTTTAATTCTATTATCGATCTATATATTTATCCTTATGCTGTCTTGGTTACTCTGTGGAATACGTTTTGAAATTTTGAAATTTGAGTCTTCTAATTCTCTTCTTTTTAAGATTTTTTTTTCTGCCTACTCTGGGTCATTTGAATTTTCATATTAATTTAAGGAATAGCTTGTTAATGTCAAGCAAAAAACAAGTCAGCTGAGATATTGATTTAGATTGTGCTAAATAATTCTTGGTCTTAATGGCTTTCATAGATGAAGTTAAGTGACAGAAACATGAAACCAAATTTTAAAATTGAATTATTAGTTGTATTTAGTAAATCATGACACTTGTTTTTCAGTCCCATTTTCAAATTATGGTTCTAAACACAATGAATCTTTTCATTGAAAAGATTTATAAATATGTTAGAAAACTGCTTCCAAATGTTTTTCACTCACTAAGTATTTTAATTATAAAATCACACTTCCAATTCATTTTAAAAATAATTCCCCCATAGAATGGATTTTATTTTCTTAAAAAATTATCATTATTATATTTGATCATTGTGAAAAATGTTAGCATTTTCTTGACAGGACTTGTGTGTGTGTTGGGGGGCAGGTAATAACTGCTAGATGTCATATCACCACTCTTTGTCATCTTTTTTTGTAGCTAGGATTTAGTAAAAGAGAACTCTTCAAGTATTTATTTTTTTCGCCATAAAATAAGCAAGCAACCTATGTATGCTACAGAACATTCCTTTTTTGATTTTATATCATTGCCAAGATTCTAAAACCTAACATTTATATCCTGCTTAAATCCATTTAAGTGATTATGATTAAATTAAACTACTTCTCAATATTCTAAAAATGGCTGAATAAGATAAGCGCCACTGACCACCATCAGTACAGAGTACTCCACTCTTCCCTTAGGACACCCCTAATCTTACATGACATATTAAAATGATGAGGGCACTGAATTCTAAATAGTTCATTTTTATAATTCCTAATTTCTTTTTGAAGATAAAAATAAATACATGTTTAAGTTTTATGTGTTTTCCTGTACCCAGGTATCATCTTGAACACTACTTAGGGTATGTGAGTTGTACTTTGTAGACCTCTGATCTACAGTGTTAAATGTTGCCATGAAATCAAGTACATCCATTAAGAAGATAATGCACAAAATTTTGCCAAGTAATTATTTTTTACTTTTATTAAAGTTAATTTATTATAATGTAGGAGCAATAGTGATATCTTAAGAAATAAAATATTTAAAATAAAATAAAATAAAAGATAATAAAGTGCTTCAGAAAGAACAGAACAATCAGCTATGTTCAATGATTAACAAGTGGCATAAAGCAATGACAGAGAACCAAACACTAGTATATGAAAGTGGAAATCGTGGGTGATGGCTAGAAGACGAATTTCAGTGAAACAGTGCTGTGGAGAGAATCATGTCCACCCATCGTTCATATATTGAAGCCCCAACCCTCAATGTGATTTATTTGGAGATTGGGCCTTTATGAAGAAGATAATTATGGTTAAATGAAATAGTAAGGGTAGGACTCTAATCCAGCACAATTGGTGTCTTTATAAGAAGAGGAAGGGACACAAGAGTTTTCTCTCTCTCTCTCTCTCTCTCTCTCTCTCTCTCTCTCTCCCCTCACATACACAGAGGCAAGGCAATGTGAGGACACAACAAGGTGACCATCTACCAGAAACCAAATTCTCTGGCAACTTGATTATGGACTTCTAGCCTCTAGAACTGTGAAAAAATAAATGTCTGCTGTTTAAGCCACCCAATCTGTAGTAGTTTGTTATGGCAGCCCCAGCAGACTAATACAAGTAGTCCTTACATTACAGAAGCCTCATTAGAGTAGGTTGAGGAAACAGTGGATGGTAAGCAAGTGATGACCTAAAGTTAGATAATTTTTCCTAATTTTGCTAAGTAAAGGAGCAAAGAAATTGAATGGTAGCTGGACAGGTATATGGGACAAAGGAAAACATTGTTTTCTTAATATGTGCTATATTTTCATGGTTTTATGCTTTGGAGAATGATCCAACAGACAGAAAAAAATGTTAATGCAGCAGAAAGAGAGATAATTTTTGTGCTGATTGTTTTATGCATGTCAGTATGGCATCTAGAGCAAAAGTGGAGGAGTAACATTAGATAGGAAAAGGCAGAGCATGTGTACATATACGCCTGTAAATTTGATGTGTGAGAATGATACAGCACTTTTCTGAGACAGTTTTATCAGGAAGTTTAGAAGTGACGGGAAGATAAGGTAAAAAGTCAGAGAATCAGGAAAGGTGTTTTTTAGTAAAATATTCTTGACTATGTTTGTAGGTAATAAGAGGTAGCCATGTTTACAATATTACTCCTGAAAATTTAATAGAGAAGGGGAATAATTGAAGAGTGCCAGTTCAACTTTTAGCTAAGGAAGGGGTATGTAACTTCTGTCTCAAGTTGAAGGAAAAATAGTAGAAAAGAATGAGTCAAGATGCAGGAAGGAAAAAGTTGCAGCATTATTCACAATAGCCAAGATATGGGAGCAACCTAAGTATCTGTCAGAAGATGAATAAATAAAGATACTGCTGCCATTTGTGACCACATGGATGGAACTAGAAGGCATTTGTGCTAAGTGAAATGAGGCAGACAGAGAAAGAAAAATACTGCATGATGCGGAATCTAAAAATTGAAAAGAAAAAAAAAGTTAAACTCATAGATATAGAGCAAAATAAAAAAAGGTTGTTTTTTGTTTTTTTTGTGTTTTTTTTTTTACCCAGGGGTTAGAAAGTGGGGGAAATAAACAGAGGTTGGTAAAAGGATACAAACTTTCATTTATAGGATGAATAAAATCTGATATCTAATATATAGTATGATGACTATGGTTGATAACACTGTATTTTATCATTGAAATTTACTAAGAAAGTAAAACTTAAATGTTCTCACACACACCCACACACACACAAAATAAACACATGAGGTGATGAATGTGTTAATTAGCTAGATGGGGAAATTCTTTCTCAATATATACATGTATCAAATCACCACAGTATATATTTTAAATAACTTACAATATTATATGTCAATTTTACCTCAATAAAGCTGAAATTAAAAAAAATAAAAAAGATCTGGAGCGAGCAGAGGTTATTGAGAAATGTAATTTCCAGTCTAACTTATGTTATGGTTTCAATCTGAAAAGGGAAGAATAGTCTTGTCATTTTGAGAGATCAGAGGAAATTGTGTAGTATATAAAAAGGAGGTAGAGGAAATAATTAGTGAAGTTTTAAAAATGTGAAGTCATGGACCAACTTAAGAGTAAAGGCTTATTAAAAGGAGTTAGGAGACTGGCAAGAGGAAAATGGTCAACACAATTCGTAGTGCACAAGTTGCAGATAAGAGACGGGACACGAATGTGGAGTGTATGTAAGACAGGAACTTGCTGTTCCGATGGTGACTGCAAATCATGGGGAGTGACAGGCATGGAATTTAAAACATCTTATTTCCACAGCTTTTCTGAGTTCTTGAAGGACATAATTATGAACCAATTTATTAACATTAGCTCTTTAAGTAAAGATGGTACAGGAAATACGTTAATAGGTTAAACTGTCTCATGTATCTCAGGCTATTGGCACAAACAATGTGCAATGAGACCTAAGGAAAGGCACGGATGGGAGTATCAAATTCATTAAGAAAGAGTAGGGAGAATCATCAAATTATGAGTTGCAGATACATCTAAGTTCTTTATTGTATAATAATTTATATATCTATTCTCACTACAAATTAACTAATCTTTTGATATCGCAGAGAGAATTTCTGAGTAGCTTTAAGAACATTTATAAGCTTGAATTTGGGCATTTTAAAAATATTAAAATATAATGAAATCTTCACCATGAAATTGAGCTAATTTACTGTGCAGCAAGCATATTCAGTTAATGCATTCTGGGTTCTATAAATACAATACAAAAAGTGCATATGTAATATGAATTCATTTCATGGTTTTCATCTATCTCCCCTTATTTGAGAACATTGGCAACACAATAGTCTCCTGTACAGCTCACACAAACTATGTCCTTGGCAATAATGAACATATTACTTTAACCTCCAAATGGTTGGTTTTGCAATATCAGAAACCTTTCTGGGCTTAGTGAAGAGTAAGAGTTTCACCATTCGAATAGCTAAATGTTCCCGTCATACTGGTGTGCCCAGGGAAGGGAGATTGGAATATTTATGAAATTACTCCCTTTTGTTCCTGTAGTTTAGAGCCTGAAAGATAAAAATAACTCCAGCACTCCCCAAATTTCATCTACAATGCTTGCAGTTTTACTGCTTCATAAAACAGCAATAAAGCCCTACTATTTAAAAAAGATCTCTCACTCTTCTTTCTCACTTTATCACGTGGTATTTACTGTCTTTGATCACTTTATATAGAAAAGCTGGTGTACTGCCAGAAGCAGAGAACTAACAGGTTTTTGTGTCCTCTTCTAGCTATTAAAATATCCTTATGCATGAAAGGAAAAAGAACAACACCCCAAACAAGGTACTTCTCTACCATGTAAACACCGTTGTGATTTAATTTGCTAATTTTCAAATTCGCCATGGAAAATAAAAGACTACCTGTAAGCTGTCAGCCTGGAGATAAATCTTATTGTTAGCTTGCAAGCCTGTTAGGACACGTTTTAAAATTAAATCTGCTCGTTACGTGTGAGTATGTCCTCTGCATATTCCATGAGTAAAAGGAAACAAGAATGTGGCTTTGATGAGCAGTGGTCCAGCGTGATGCCCATGTGTAAGGATCATCTAGCAGGGTTATTTCCTTAAAACTTATCAGAATGTCTTATGTTTGGTTAATGAGTCGAATCTTTCATGTTAGTCATTCTCTAAGAAAGGTCAGGAACACCAGGAGTAACTTTTTGAAAATGGACCAGGTCAGAGTACGTATAGGCTCCCACCTTTGTAGAATAAGCAGATTGTGTTAGGGGCTAAAAAGACAATTACAGCGAATGTTGCCTTTCAGTAGGGAAAAATCAGCAAGTTTGTGTTTTGGTTTGGCTTTCTATCTCCAAGGCTAATATCTGGACCCACTATAACAAGGCCATCTAGATAGGTAATGGGAAAAGAAAAAGTATGAGTGTTCCCACTAAAATATATTTTGGAGCAAAGTGGGTTATAAATAACATTTAAAGTGCATTTTAAATTATTTTATCTTTCCCATAGGTTTGAAAGTTCTTGAGTAAGATGAAAATAAGTGGTACTGCTCCCTATAGATTTTTTTCATATATAATATCTTTGTGTATCAACAAGCTTGAAACGTCTCTATACCCACAGGCATTTTCCCTTACACCATTTATGTTTGGTTAACAAGATCTCATCATCACTTTATCCAGCTCAAAGATGTCATCGTCATCATCATCATCATCCAACATTTCTTGAGTGCTTTCAGCTTTCCTCGCACTCTACTATTAATTCACAGGACACCACTTAGAGTCATTCAACTAAACCACTTCACAGTTTCAAGAGATAAAGGATATGAATAAAATATGAATTTGTGTGTATGCAACAACACTGTTTGGCTGAATTGTTTGAGGCTGAACCACTGCTAGAAAGGCAACACCTTTTAGCCACTCTACTATAAATAGCTATTATTATGCAGAAAGACAGGGAGAAGGATTCCATTTCTGAAATTACAATGAACTAGATGTCAATAAGGAACTTCTTAAGAGTAAACATATAAAAGCCTGGATAAATATGGACAGAATGTTTTACAATACATGAATAAACAGTTAACTAAGTAAAAGAGAAGCATCCAAAGACAGAAATCCGGAAAAAGGATTTTGTTGAAATATAGATAGGTGAATGCACTGTGAAGCAAATATTCACGTTGAGACATTTGCTGATCTTGAGGCCAGAGCTTAATCTTAATGGACTGCAGGAGGAAAATGCAGGAGACAAAACTAACACATGAGCTAGAAGGGAGGTTAGATTAGAGACTCTTGCATAAAGCTAAACTATCTCTGATCCCATACCACCAAGTAAAATAAGAAACACATTAACATTGTGGTGAGTAAAAACGACAAAAACCCTTGCTGCAGATGGAGACACAAAAGAACATTGGCTGCCAGTATTCGTTTTGGAGAAGGTGGTATTGAAAAGGGAGAGAAAAGGTGTCTTATAAGAATTCCTATAAAAAACTCACCCAATTTATTTTTGGGGATAAAATTAATACCATTCATTTGCTCCTACCAACAGCAAAATAAAATGACCTTAAATTTAATGGTTAGTCCAGTGTGTTCCTGGTTTGCTGTTGTCCTCAGGCACCAGACAGAAACAAATTCAAATTGTCTTTCAAGGACCATACTTAGATACGGAAACTCAGTCAACAGTAAAATTTACAGGGGATATAAACTTGCAAAATACTAATAATCACAACACGTACAAGTAAACAAGCTCCTGCTAAGTGAGAGCAGAAAAAAGATTTCAGAATCAGACCCTCCAAAAGTTTTTTGGAATTTGGCTATAAAATATGAAATCCTGATAGAATTAAGAAAAAAATTAAGGCATCAGGAAATATAGAAAGAAAATTTAAAAATGACCAAGATAATAATTTTAATATAATGAAACTTTGAAAATAAATATGGTATTTAAGTTAATAGAATAGACACGTGTAAAGAGATATTTAATAAAATGAGAGATAAGTGGGAAGAAATGATCTTGGATTCACTGTAACAAAAGAGAAGATATATATGAAAAAGATTAAGAAAAATGTAGATTGAAGTCATAAAGTCTAGCCTGTCCTCTAGCCTTGAAGTTGCAGATGAAGAGAAGAAACTGGAGTATGTTAGTTGGAGTAATGCTAGTTGTTTTTACAGATATTACCCATTGTGTCAGATTATTATAAAGCAAGTTTATTTCTCTATCACATGAGGCACAAAGAAAGTGTTTCTAATCTGTAGGTCACCTACGCTATGACCAGAGACTGGGGCACCTTCTACCATCTTCTAACTGTGACTACAAATGTGGTTGTGTTGGCAGAATCATGTCAAAGCAAAACGAATATGAGGGTCACCATGGAAGGAGTTTCTGGTACAAGCTTGGAAATGATGTCCATCACCTTTTGTTCAACATTCATTACTAGAATTCCCTTACATGGTCATACCTAATTGCTGGGGAAGTCAGAAAATGCAGACTAGCCAAATGCTAGGAAGAACAGGAACTAGATTTGATGATCAGTCAGCAGGTTTTGTCTGAGTCAACACTTTTGATCATTAAATGTGCATTTTACCCTTTTCCTCACACATTAAACGCACTCAGGCCCTCTGCAATGGAGACAATCCAAAGTCCAAACCATTTACTGCTCACATCTGGAAATACAGGATCCCATTGAAATCTATTACTCTCCATTAGGAAAATACATGGATCCTCATATTCTAGCAAACTATTACCTAAAAGAGACAAGTTATGCCCAGTCCTCCACCACCTCTAAAACACAACAATGAAAGAGGGGTAGAGGCACCACAATAAATATTCTCATTCAATAAGGAGATAAAAGGAGACACATGGCACTTACTGATTCGAAAGCAGAACAAAGGCAATACATGAAAACTGAAAGCCAAGCTTACTCATGAATATAGATGAATACATCTTGAACAAAATATTGTCAAATCAAATTCAGCAATATAAAAAAGGGTATGATTTAATGACCAACTTGGTTTTATAGTTATGTGAGGTTCATTTATCATTTGATAACCAATTAATATAATTCAACACATTGAAATTAAGTGATGGATTTCAAAACAAAATGATATATAAAATAAGTGAGTCACAGGAGAGCATTTTTCATATGATTCATTCATACATATTTAGAAATGTGCAAAACTAAAAAGGGTATCGTTTTAGAGATACATACATATATATTAAAACTATTAAGATAAAAGCAAGGGAATGATGAAAACAAAATTCAGAGAAAAGACAATCTCTAAAATGAGGGGCTCAAAGTAATATTCTCTTTCTTAAAATGACAGTATATCTGCATTCTCAGAATTGTAGTTGTACTTTGTAACTTACATGTCAATATAAAGGACCTTCTGTATGTAATTTATATTCATTTTTTTTAATTAAAATACAAGTACTTAAAAGTGAAAGGAGTTTAATCGGAAAGTGTTTGGTCAGGGAGAGGAGAGGAGAGGAGGCGTGTAGGAGTGAAGGGGTAAAGCAGAGTATTCATCTCACTTCTTACAGACCTGATTTTAGCTTTTGGAATCACAGGCTTGAGGCCCATAAGCTCCTTTCATAAAGATTTTGGGAGTCTCTAGGCATAAGCTAAACTGGTCCAAGGCCTAGGTGACAAAGTGTATCACAGAAATGAAGAGAAGACATTCTCCCTGAATTTTTTTTTTTTTTTTTTTTGAGCCTCACCTTGCTCTGACAGCTTGAGAACTGGTAGCTGAAAGCAGTGGGAGCTCTGGCACACCAATAGCTTTTCCCAATGGGCACTGTCAGCAGGACCAGTATGGACTTCCTTCCAGGGGCTTCACAAGCTGAACAGAAAAACCAATTCCAGTCAACGCAGGAGAGGCAGAATGTGGTAGGTGTCCCAAGGTGGCTGAAACTGTCACTGGGACTTGTATGATCATGAGAGAAACTGATTTCGGAAATGCCAAAAGTAATATAAACAGGCACTTAGAGGATGGTAAAATCCGGCCCTAAAACATCATAATGAGTTTATTTTTATCCACAGTCATTTAAACCAGGTAACATTTTGACATAAGTATATAGGTATGCTTCATGTACACACACACACACACACACACACACACACACACACACGCCCATCTAAAATTTGTGAGTATATGTAATAGGTTTTGTGACTCTTTAACTTAAGTAAACTATATTGAGTTCTCTAAAAAATATGTCATTTTTTAATAAAAAGCAATTGAAATATAGCATCAAATTCCTCAGATATTATTCAAAACATTTGATGAAGGCCTTGGTGCATATTTTGTTTCACAGTCATGCTTGCTTAGGTTTCATTATAATTTTTTTTTATTTTAGGATCTATAGCGTACATTTTTAAAATTCATTTTTACTTATAGTTGATATACAATACTATGTGAGTTTCAGGTGTACAACATAGCGATTCAAAATTTATATACCTTATGAAGTGATCATCACCGCAATAAGTGCAGTAAACATGTGTCACCATACATAGGTAGTATGATGTCATTGACTAGATTCCCTATGCCAGGCATTACAGCCCCATGACTTATTTTATAAATGAAGGTTTATACTTCTTAACCCCCTTCCTTCCCTTTTTCTGCCCAACCTCCTCTCCTCTGGCAACCATCAGTTCATTCTTTGTATCTGTGAGCTTTTGTTTTTCTATTTTATCTTGTTTTTTAGGTTGCACATAGTGAAATCATATGGTGTTTATCTTTCTCTGTCTGACTTTTTTCACTTAATATAATACTTTCTAGGTCCATTGATGTTTCAAATGGCAACACTTCATTCTTTTTTATGGCTGAGTAATATCTCATTACACACACGTCAGTTATCCATTGATCTATCTATAGATGGTGACATCTAAGTTGCTTACATATGCTGGCTATTATAAACAAGGCTGCAATGAACTTAGGGATGTATATACATTTTTTTGTTTTACATTGTATTGCTGCTCTATCCCTTATGTCTGTTAATAACTGCTTTATATATATAGGTGCTTCTACACTGGGTGTAGATATTTACACATGCTGTGTTATCTTTCTGGATTGATCCCTTTATCATTATGCAATGCCATTCTTGTCTCTTGATATAGTCTTTGTTTTAAAGTGTATTTGTCTTATATAAGTACTGTTACCTCAGCTTTCTTTTCCTTTCCATTTGCATGAACTATGATTTTCCATTCATTCACTTTCAGTCTATGTGTGTCTTTTGATCTGAAGTGAGTCTGTTATAGGCAGCATATGCATGGGTCTTGTCTCAATCCATCGAGCCTCCCTATCTTTTGATAGGAGTCCATTTACATTTAATGTAATTATGGACAGGTATGTACTTATTGCCATTTTATTTATTGTTTTCTGGTTGTTTTTGTAGTTCTCTGTTCCTTTCTTCTCTTTTCTTGTGCATTAGTGACTTTCTTTGGTGATTTGTCTGGGTTCCTTTTTCTATCTCTCTCTTTTCTTCCTTCCGTTCCTTCCTTCCTTCCATTTACTATAGGATGTTGGTTAGTGATTACCATGAGATTTATTTTTAACAAGCTATGTCTATAGCAATTGTTTTAAGTGAAGTTTGCTGAAGTTCAAACACATTATAAAAGCACAACATTTTTTTTACTCATCCCCCCAAATGTATGTTTTTGACATCATCGTTTACATCTTATGTGTGTGTATCCCTTAGCGATTACTATACTTATACATGCTCTTACTACTTTTGTCTTTTAACCTTCATACTAACTTTACAATTGGTTGATTCACTACATTTTCTAAATGTTTGCCTTTATCAGTGAGAATATTTTCTTTCCTGTATTTTCTTATTTTCAGTTTTGGCTTTTCTTTTCTGCTTAAAGGAGTCTCTCTAACATTTTTTGTAATGCTGATTTAATGGTGTTGAACTCCTTAGGTTTTGCTTGTCTAGAAAACTTTTTATCTCCCCTTCAATTGTGAATGATAACCTTGTTGTGTATATTATTCTTGGTTGTAGGGTTTTCCTTTCATTGCTTTGAATATATTGTGCCATTTCCCTCTGGCCTGCAAAGTTTCTGCTGAAAAAAATCATCTCATAGTCGTATGGGGGAAATTACTTGCACATGACTAGCTACTTTTCTCTTGCTGCTTTTAAGACTTTCCCTTTCCCTTTAACTTTTGGCATTCTGGACGGGGATATCTGTTTCCTTCACCAGGTTAGGTAAGTTTTCAGTAATTATTTCTTCAAATAAGTTTTCTGTAACTTTCTTTCTTTTCCTTCTGGGACCCTTATGATTCAAACGTTGTTATGTTTGATGTTGTCCCAGAGGTTCCTTAAACTATCCTCATTTCATTTGATTTTTTTCTTTTTGCTCTTTCAGTTGAGTGATTTCGGTACCTTGTCTTCTAGCTCATTAACTCATTCTTCTGCATCATCTAATCTGCTCTAGTGTATTTTTTTTGTTTGTTTTTTATTTTGGTCATTGTACTCTTCAGTTCAGTATATATACACATATATATACACACATATATATGTGCATATATACACATATACATATATACACATATACATATATATGTATATATATATATATATATATATATATATATATATATATATCAGAAAAAAAGGAAGAAAATATATTTTTTTCTTTTTTTTTTCTTTCTATCACTTTGTTGAAGTTCTTACTGAGTTTATCTTTTTCTCCTAAGTCAGTTGAGCATATTTATAACCATTTTTTTTCAGATCTTTATCTGGTAAGTTGCTTGTTTCCATCTCATTTAGTTCTTTTCTTTGGGGTTTTGACCTATTCTTCTTGTTTGAAAAATATTTCTCTGTTTTCTCATTTTCAATGTCTTTCTGTGTTTGTTTCTATGAATTAGGCAAAATTGCAAACTCTGTTGGTCTTGAAGGAATGGGTTTGTGTAAGAACTTTCCTTTTGTAGACTGCATGTGCTGGGTGTCTTTGGCAGGCAAGTTTGAGCTAGATCTGGAGCAGGTACAGTCCCTTGGAAGTCCCAGAGACAAGCCTTGCGGGGGCCACATTGGCAGGCTACATAGGATTATAGTTGGAGCTGGTTCAGGCCACAGGGAATCCCAGGGGCGTGCTGGAGCCCAGAGCTGTAGCTGAAGCTGTTATGGTCTGCATGGTGCCCAGGATAAGCTGTGGAGCTGGTGTGGACCTGGACCTGGGGGGCACTGGGATAGCCTTGACCAGCTGGCTAGAGAGCCACGATTGTGCTCCTGCCTGTGTCATCAAAGTGGAGGGGAAGCAAAACAAAGAGCACTCTCCAGTGCCTCCAACACCAGAGTTCCCACACACAGCTCCCTTCTCATCAGGCAGATGTTCTAGGCTTAGTGGATGGATTTCCTTTCTGTAGAATCTAGATGCCCTATAAACCAGTTTTTGTTTGTTTGTTTGTTTGTTTGTTTGTTTGTTTTTTTCCTGTGCCCCAAGGCCAGCAGATCTGGGTATGGGCACTTCAGTGATCCTCTCCCTCCTACTGCAGGTTGGTGCATTGAAGGTAGGATTAGAATGATACCATGTATCTGTCTCTTGTACCTATTTCTGTGTTGCTTCTAGTTTGTTGTGCAGAAGCTGTTCAGTGAGCTCTCAGTTCTTGTTCAGGGTGAATTGCTCTGTTTGTAGATGCAAATTTGATGTGTTCATGGGAGGAGGTGAATGTAGGGTCTTCCTATGTCATTATTTTGGACCAGAAGCCCTGGGTTTCATTTTTAAGTTAAAATAGCACAATACTCCAAAGGCCCTGACCTGTAAGCATACCTGTTGCACTCTTAGCCTGTAGCCTTCTTATCAGGCACGTCAGACTTGTTCAGAAGCCACTTGATTTTCTTAGATTTCAACACATTTGATTGTTTATTCATGGACACAGCAGTCAGTAGTTTTGCTAAGTCCTCAAAGCTCCTGTGGCTGAGACGTTACAGTCAAGTTTAGTTGCACAAAATAGTTACAACTAGAAATTCACTTACCAGAACACTCACAAAGACTAATGGTGGGAAATGTTTCTGCAATGTTGATTTCATCAAAATGCCTTGACATTTGTTCATGCCCTTTCTATTAAGTCATTTTAAGTCAGTTTCCTTATTTTAGCTTTCCTAAAAATGAAGCACTTATATACAGTTAAACCTGCTTACCAGGCACATTTCAGAGACTTATTATTATATTTTAAAACTAGCTTCTCCTCTTTCGTTTTCAAATGGATCAAAAAGACAAAAGTAACATCCATCAGATGAGGTCATCTCAGCAGGTTGCCCAATTAACTCAAAATAAAGTCTCAAATGGTCTATGAACCAGAACTCATAAGCCTGCCCCAGGGTACTATGACCAATTCCTGCATTAAAATGTTTTAATGTGATCTTTTCTGGACAAAGATATCTGCTTTTGTCCCTTTACAAAGAGTAACGATCACTGGGCCTTTCTTTTATTGTAATTTGTCATTTTACGGTTATTTACTAAGATGTAGACAAAGTTGGTAGAGGAGGACAGGAGAGTGAAAGAGGCAGAGAAGGAGAAGGAAAGAGAGAGAGAGAGAGAGAGAGAGAATGTCATTATGCAGCAGATGTTGGGGGTGGTATTTATTCACTAAAACCACCCGGGTCATTCATTAAAATCTCAGTTTTAATTAGCAAACACCTGTTTTTTGTTTGATTTTACACTGATATCTACTGTCTGCAATTTGCTTTCTTCAGTACAAGCAATTAGATAGCCCTGACAGTAACAGTTAATCTAATTAGTCCAGAGGTGCCCTGGGAAGCAACTATTGACTTGAAGAAATTACAGATACAAGCAATCACAGCTTCATTCACTGGATTGGATAAGATTTGTGCAAAGTTATTGTTGGGTATAAACTTTTTCCCTGGCCTTTCCTTTTAAATTTGGATTTAAGAGGAAGAGTGAACTAATAATGATTTCTGAGGGTTCACTCTGCATCAGTCACCTTACTAGGTTCAGAAAGTAGAAAGATGAAAGCATTACACTTCCTAGCCAAGAGGTTATAATCTGGTGAAAGAGATAGATATGTAAATAGATTGTTGTGTATGTAAAAAATTTAGGAGACCAGAGAAGTCTGGATGAATCCAAGTACTTATAAGCAAGAATCAATATACTTCTCTAAAAATCTTAGTCTGTTGCTGAAAGAATGGTATAATGACATTGGCTTTTTTCAAACTGTATAATGACATTGGCTTGTTTTCAAATTAGTAGAAGTTTGTTATAAGTGTTTCATGTGAGTTACTCTATTAGCATCTAATCATGAAATTTAATGATGCCATGTGATATCTCTCTTTATATAGATGATGACATATAAGATGTTCTCTTTACTAATTATGAAATTTAGTTAAAACAAGGTGTCACCGAGTCCTAAGGTCTGGGAAATGCACATCAAAGAGGAATAAAGTATCAGTCCTAATTCCATATGCACATTTCAAAAAATGGTACAGATAAATGATTTAGAGAGAATATGTCCACAAGTAAAGCAAAGGCCAAAAATGATGCTGAAAGAGATGTCTGGCAAAGCGCCTTTCTCTGTTCCTTTAAACATCGATTTAAACTGTATGGGTCCACTGATACACAATTTTTTTCAATAAATATATTGGTAATTTTTTTGAGATTTGCAACAATTTGAAAAAATTCACACTGCATAGCTTTGTAATATCAAAACATTAAGAAAAAGTTAGGTATGTCATAAAGGCATATATGTAGATATTGGTCTCTTTGTATCATTCACTACCATAACTATACACAAAATTATTATAAAACATTAAAATTTATCAAAATTTATATGCACAAACATTTACAAACCCTACATGACACATTTCCCAGTCAAGAGAAATGTAAACAAATATAAAAATGAACTATTAAATTATAACTGCATACAATTAATTATACTACATATGCACTACTGCAATAATTGTGCAGCTACTTCCTGTTGCCATTGTGATGAGCTCAATTGTTGAAAGTATCTATTTAAAACATCATGTGACGATTTCCTCATGAGCTGTTCCTCTCTCCAGTAAATTACTATCGCAGTAAAAAGCAATCCATCATGATTCTCATATATTTTTTATCGTGTTTAATGCAATACTGTAAATCTTAAACAGCATCAGGGGACCCACAGAGAGTGCCACTAGTGATTCTGGAAGTGCTCCCAAGAATCAAAGAAAAGTCATGACATTACAAGAAAAAGTTGAATTGCTTGGTATGTACCATAGATTGAGGTCTGTGATTCCCCACCATTTCAAGATAAATGAATCCAGAATGAGAACCATTATTTTAAAAGAAAAGGAAATTCATGAAGTTGTCACTGCAGCTATGCCAGCAGGAGTGAAAACCTTGCATTTTTTGCAAAATACTTTTTCATCTCATATCGAAAATGTAGCTTTTATGGGGGTACAGGATTGCTATAAGAAGGGTATTCCTAGAGACAGTAATATGATTTGAGATAAAAACAAAATCATTACATGACAATTTAAAGCAAAAAGAAGGTGAAGAACCTAACGCTGGAGAACTTAGTGCCAGGAAAGGATGGTTTGATAATTTTAGGAAGAAGTTTGGCTTTAAAATTGTCAAGATAACAGGAGAAGCAGCTTCTACCAACCAACATGCAACAGACAAGTTCCCAGACACCATTAAGAAAATCATTGAGGAGAAAAGACATCTGCCTGAACAGGTTTTTAGTGCAGATGAAAGTGCCCTATTCTGGGGAAAAAAATGCCACAAATGACATTTATTAGTAAGGAAGAGAAGTGAGCACCAGGATTTAAGGCAGGCACAGACAGGCTAACTCTACTGTTTTGTACAAGTGCAGTGGGTTTACGATCAAGGTTGTT
Organism: Rhinolophus sinicus; assembly: GCF_036562045.2. Classification (NCBI taxonomy): domain Eukaryota; kingdom Metazoa; phylum Chordata; class Mammalia; order Chiroptera; family Rhinolophidae; genus Rhinolophus; species Rhinolophus sinicus. Next base: position 63,424,360 of record NC_133754.1, on the reverse strand, counting down.
CTTATCTATAATGCTGTTAACTTCCAAGCCTTGAAGGGAAAAGATAAACATGAGTTGCCAAACTTTTGTTTGTACAACAAGAAGGCCTTGGCAAGAACTCTTTTTCTGGATTAGTTCCATTGATGTTTTGTCCCTTAAATCAGCAAATGCCTTGCTAGTAAAGTTCTTTTGATATTGGACAATGCCCCTGGCCACCCAGAACCCCATGAGTTCAACACCAAACGCACCAAGGTGGTCCATTTGACCCCAAATACAACGTCTTCAATTCATCCTCTAGGTCAGGGCCTTTAAGCCCCTTTAAACACAGTATATTGTGTACAAGACATGTATGGAAGTGGATAGCCTATCCTTACATAGCTGTAAGGTGAGTTATATTTAATAGAAAATTAATAAAGTGTTAGTTTCATTTTTGTTTTATAACTACTTTTAAAAAATTACATTATCATACAATATGTTTCTCTTGTAATTGGAGAAACTGCATATCAATCTATCATCACAGATGTTTTTTTAATGTAACACTGTTTCCCATACTGTATTATGAGTATAACTGTAATATTGTATGCCATAAAACATTTTATAACAATTCATTCATTATGAATTTCTTTTTCACATTATCTTTTCATATTTGATGTCTAGTGTTAGTAATACATATAACATCTACAATGTTTTGTATCGAATAGGACAATATTGATGTAGGTATGGACACATACACAATTCATCTTATAAACAGATAATGTAAAATTACAGTATTGATAGAGTACTGTAGATGTATTTTTCTTCCTTATGATTTTCTTAATAACTTTTGATTTTCTGTAGCTTACTTTATTGTAAGAATATAGTATAGAATACTTACATGAAACACATGCCAATTAACTGTTTATGTTGTTCATAAGACTTCAAGTCCATAGTAAAGTATTAGTAGTTAAGTTTTTCAGGAGCCAAAAATTATACACAAATTTTTGACTGCAAGGGGAATTGGAACCCCTAACCCCTGCATTGTTCAAGGGTCAATTGCACTTGTTTTGGAAAGGTGGGAGCTCTAGATTTTACTTGACTCGATTCATAAACTGGACCCAGAAGGAAAAACGCAACCTATCTCTCAAGCACACACAGACTGATGTCCCAGACAGTTTAAGGAGGCCTCTAAGGCATACTTAGTGCACGTAGCCCCTCACTGTGAGCCTCACATTATGCTAAATGTTGTGAAAGAGGGATGGCATGGGGACTTGTAGCAACAGTCCTATAGAAAACCTCCCAAAGGCTTTTACTGGAAGACATTTGTCTGCTGGTGTGTTGATAGTGGTAATTAATTCACTGGAACTTTGTTTCTTCTTTATAGGACAGAAATACGTCTAAACCGGGTTGGATTTGTACCTTCTCTAAGAGATTAATTACCGATATATTGAAATATTATCATTTTGACAAGTTTCTTGTCCATAGAAATTGCAGTTGTGATGACAAAGATGATCATTATGCTTGAGACGACTGAGATTCACATCATTAGGCAGTTTTGTCTACACAAAGGTTCTGTTGCATAGAAGACTAGGGAAGGAATGAACATTTGTCAAGCATTAACATTTGGCAGCAACAGTGCTAGTTAGGAACTTCATATATTATACTTCATTCCAATTCTCATGTTAATCCTGTGAGCTAAGTTTTGCATATTTATAAATTAATGTGGAAACAGTCTCAAAATGAATACACAGCTTTCTTAAAGGTTACAGTGAAGAATGTCAGAGGGGCAATAGATTGGGGAAGAGGGGTTATCACTTTGTGAGGGGTGAAATGTCTATTACATTGTTTTGTACACTTGAAAATGAAAAAAGAAGAAGTAAATCATTGTTTTGACCAAGATTCCACTGATTCTTTACACTATCTGTCTCCATATTGCATCTAATAAAATGAATATTCATATCATGCTCTGCATTTTATAGCACATTTAAAAAAATTATATGTGAGGCCCTACCTAGGAGAATGGCTGGCATTTGAATTCTGTCGTTTCATTCTCATCATAATCTCAAGACATTGTTGGAACACATACTAATTCCATTCTGTTAGAGGTGAAGAAATCAGAAAGTAGCAAGTCTAGAAACTATTAGGATTCTGTTAGACACGGCTAAATACTAATAAATGAAGATAAATCATACTCCATTCTACCTGTGAAGAACTCACAATGTCATGGAAAAGACCAACATAGGTGAATAGATTATTATCCATGAAAAGAGAGTCAACAGAGCCACACACGGAGGATTTGGGGGAATGTAAAGTAGTAATTTGCTCTTCAAAGCAATAATAGCACACATTGCCATTTCTAAATAACCTCTGACCCATTCAGTATTTACCTTTCCTGTGTTGCATTTCCTCTGAATAGACTAACCCAGTTAGATTGTTCATGGTAGGTTATAGGTATGTTACTTATGATCAGCTGTAGTCAGTGCTACACTGATAAATGTTTAACAACTGGCACTCTGGGTAAAAGAAAATACATGATTTACAGTATTTCCCAATTTTCATGGTGTATACCCCCTTGCAGTTTCTAATACCACCTTGATGTAATTGAATGTGGAGTTGGGAAGAGATCTTTAAAATCAGCTTGCAAGAGCTGCTAGGAGCTGGCGTCGTGGTACCATTAGCATAGCTAATGTTGGAGTGTGACATGTGTTTCCTTACTAGCCCCAGCTCTCTGCAGTGCATATCCCTCCTTCCATGACATCGAATTCTCATTCACGTATATATTGGTGCCCTCCCACACTCTTTCTCAGGGACATTCTCATCAGGAAAAAAATTAAATCCGTTAGTCACCTCACCTAGAGACTTTTGTGCTTTACTAATTAGGGGGAAATGATGGCAAGAATAAGCGAGTAGGGAATGTATTTTCCTGTCTTCCTTGTGAGTCATGTAATCACAGAAATTAACTGATCGCCAGCATTAGCTAGATTTGATAGGGAAACCTAGCAGTACAAGCTTTTAATCTCTTAAAGGGAAGGCACGTTTTGGTAGCAATATTTGAACAGAATCAGTGGATTAACACAAAGAAGCAACTATAATGAAAGAAATCAGGTGAATGAGATACTAGAGATAAATAAATACTTGTGTTGTCATTCTCATCATAGGGTACTGATGCTGCAAGGCATTGGAAGAGTCTTGCCAGGAGTTATTTTCATAATTGTTTCCCCTTTGCTATTTTACTATTGAATCTTTAACTAATCTTTAATTTCCGTTTCTATCTTTTTTCTTCAGCCCAGACCATTTTATATCTAAACATTGTCTGGATGCAGAACTCACATACTCACAGTGTTGCTATTCTGCTGAGGAATATTGGGGAGGGCATATAATGGACTCTAAGTTACTTCTCATTATGGAGAACTGTGATAAGTTATGCTGTCTTTTTCCCCCTCTTGTCTTCTTTGTTTGTGAGACAGAAAAGCAACTCTGGCTACTTTCTCATTCATATTCAATGGCTTGATTTGAATATTGTTTTAATGCTTCATCAGAAAAATTATCATTCTTTTTTTCCTTTATGCATGTCATTTTAAAAGGTTTGTTGAATTTTAAAATGTCTTTTTGTCATATATCCAGGCTTATTTTTCATGAAAAAATGCATCTCCAATTTGATAATAGAGGTCATGAGGGGGTGCATTTTAAAATGTACTCTTCAGCAGATTATGTATTTAATAATAATAACAGCAAAAACATATAGCCCTTGCTATGTGAGTCATTCCCCAAAACACTTTGTGTATACAAACTCATTCATTCCCTGTAACAACCTGTTGGTAGGTACTGCTATTAATTACCCAATTTTATAAATAAAGAAATTGAGGCACAGAAAGTCATACAAATAGCAAACGATGGAGCTGACATTAGAGCCCACAACAGTTGGCTCTAGAATATATGATTTTTTTACTTCTACCCTATATTTTGACTTAAAACAAAAATCATGATCTATGATTTGGCCTATCAAACTGGGAGCACAAAAGGCATTAAAAGGTTTTCAATATTTATAATCAGCTACTGCAATTCTCCTAATAAAGGAAGCATGTGATATTTAGCTAACAGTTCAAAATCTATTATCTTCACAGAGGAAACACACACACACACACACACACACACACACACACACACAGAGGGTGCCAGAAAAAATGTATACACATTTTAAGAAAGGAAAAAATTTCACTAAATTTGTAATACTCAGTATATACCAATAACAAAAGAGGAATACAATTCACGTTTGACTTCTGCAATTACAAGAGGTGCTCAAAGTGGTTACCATCAGTGTAATTTTAATATGTGTATACATTTTAAAATGTGTGTACATTTTTTTGATGCCTTCTATATAGCTCATAGAATATATATATATATATAAATGTATATATATATAATCTATATATACACACCCATATGTATACACACACATATATATACACATATATATACTTTATGAATATATATACATACACAAATATGTATATATATTCATAAAGTGAATAGATTCTTAGTGAAACGTGAAGCCAAGTGATAAGACCGGGAGTATGACTGGAATGGAAACCAAAAATACATCTTATAGAAATAAATTCTGAGGGCCAAATGAGTGAATATTGGAATAAAGGAGAGTTCTGTATAAGCTTAGCTTTGGGGGGGAAAAAATGAGTCAAGCCAATTACTACGATACATGTAAGAAGGAAGAGACAAGTTATCTAGAAACTTCTTGATCCCAGAAAGTTAATGCAAAAGGACAGGTGATGAACAAGAATTTACCCCACGGGTTAGTGTTGAAAGCTAAGGATTAATAAAGATAGTGTGTGGGAAAGGGCAAGTTCCCAAAATGGAGACCTCATGAGCAGGTGCAGAGTTGGCAAAGTTGGAGAAACATGGCAAGGCAACAATGTAAGTTGTGCTACCCCAGCCCAGCCAGAGTTCTAGCTGAGGAACTTCTGTGTGGGACAGCTGTGAATTTATGTCTGCTTCATTTTTTAAAATGACAAAACTTTGTTTAAATACTTAATTGAATCTATGGATAAAGAGAAACATCACCCTGTAGAAGCTGTATTAACTGGATTAACTGAAAATATATGTTATGGACTATTAACCTCCCAGAAAGGATTGATGAAAAATAAAATATCTAGTTAATAATTGGAATGTATTGCTAAAAAGCAGTCAATAGCATACCATCAGTAAAATGTTGATATTGAGAATTGTTAAAAGATATTTGGTGTGTATGTGTGTGTGTATGTGATGTGTCTGTGTGTTAGAGAGAGAGAGAGAGAGAGAGAGAGAGAGATTTATTACATTGTGGATTGTAGAGAAGAAGTGTTCTAGTCTTGTCCCAATGGGCATACAATTATACATGTAATAATAAAATTATGTAAGGTCCCCCAGTAATTCTTCAGAAAGAAACATGGAGAAGCGTGTCTGACATAAAGTCTGTGTTCTTAGTCACTACAGTATGCTAGTAGTTGACATAATCAGTTTTTAAGGACCTCTGTCTGGCAAGTCAGTTTGCTTCTCTCATTTTCTCCTCCCGTAGAATGGTGACACTTGAGCAGAAGCCTTCTCTTCCTGCACGTGGAGTGAACTCTGTGACTCACAAACTTATCCCAAGTTGGACAGGAATGAGACTAGGTTTGTGCCAAATCAGATGTTAAATCAGAACTAAGTCTCTGATTTACGAACATCTCATCAGAGTTATTTTTTTCTAGAACTTCGGCTTTGTTAATTTCTCTAGGATATCTTCACTGTGACTGTTCTTTCAGAGGGGTGACTGATTCTTCAACTCAAAGCTCTAATTTTTAGCCTGCAATATTCCTGATTATATCCTGTTTATACCATAATGTCTAAGTCTTTGTTAAAATACTAGAAGAAATGATAATTGTTAAAAATGTTTATCTGTATTACAACTATAACTTTTATCAGAAACGTAGAAGATGAGCTTACTGTTGTTATAAGTTATCCAACAAATAACACCCTCATTTCTGATTGGTTTGTAGAAAGAGAGTGATAGATATATGGGACATAGGACATATGTTTCAGTCACCTTCCCTCTGCTCTAAAACACATGAGGCATTTCTGGTTAAGTTTTTAACCAATTCTACCTTGCCTTTCTTTCTGTGCCATGTTGTGATGTGGTATATTCTAATGAATATGAATATGGACTTTTGGGTCAGACAGCCTTGTGTTTTGTTGTTGTTTGTTTTTGGTTTTTTTCCTCCCACCTTTTTCACAAATAGCTATAGGCCTTGGGCATGTTACTTAACACTTTAAATATCAGTTGTTCATTAAATGAGAATAATGCTATGCATCTCATAGAATTGGTGTAATTAGCTTAGCATAGGTCCTGGCATATATGTAAATGCTCCATAAATGTTAGTACATATTATTGGTTGTATATACGTAACATTCCTCTGTTTCCAGTTCTTTTTGAACCCGTTACACTTCTGTGTCTGGCTTGGTGGCACAAAGCTAGCTAGCAGCATATGTAAATTAAATACCAGCCCTGAATCTCATAGTTTTAGCTAAGTTTAGTATTTAGTATTGTATCTTTAGTACTGTGCAATCCTTACACATTTTCCAATACGTTTTGCCTCTGACAAATTCCTAATTTTCCATTTGCCATGTTGAATTTATACTGGATGCTTGGATTCCTTTCACAGCTGGGATATTAGTGAGTTGACCAAGGTCAAGTAGTGGCTAGTTGGCAGAGGCAGGACTTTGACAGACATAGTCTCAAACGGACCTGCTGTGTTGGTTGACCATTATTACTAAGATATTGACTCCATACTTTAAATGTTATTTATATTATCCCATGGACCACATTTACTTGGGTTACCTTGAGTCAGCATTCTCTATATTCTGCTTCAGCCCCTGGATGTCATCTTTGCCAAGCACCAAGGGCTTTGAATGTCAAGTTCACCTAACTAGCAGAGAAAGAGCTTAAAGCCACTACTGACATACTGGGCAAAAGTGTGCTTTGGCAAACTGAAAGCATGGATCACACAATTGTTGAGCATAGAGTGAAAATTTAATCTTGCAGCTCTAGTCACTGGCTTAAACTCCATCAGTACTTCTGATGTTTTTGACAGAATGTTCCTTGGGTTCCTTGTTCAAATTACTTGGTAAATCAAGACCTCCAGTTTCTAGTAGGGAGAGATAGGGGAGTTTTTTTTTTTGTAACCTGCCTGATGGAGAACATCTTCCCTCATCTGCAGACATTCACCTTCCTCCAAAGGCTTTCTACCAATGTTACAGAGAATTTGTGCTCTCTGTGTACATTGCAGGTTGACTACTGTGCTACTGGATTTCAGTTTTAGGCATAGGATTTTTTCAGGAATAGTGGCACTCTTCCCACCTAATTCCAGGAAGTGATTGCTGATGTTTCTTATTATTAAAAGAGCAGATAAGCTGCCCTAATGCTGGTATTCATGAAAGTAGGTCTTGAGCACCCCCTCGTCATTCATACTCTCAATTAGGAATTGCCTGCCCTTACTTTTCTGTGATCATGATGCATCTGCCTTCTTCTTTTTCTACCATTTATAATTTCACTCCAAAGATGACACTGTTTCACTCCAAACTTCACTCCAAACTTGACACTGTTTTTCTGGCTGTGATTACAGCAGTTCTCTGTGATCACGATTCAGATTTTACTCGTTGGCTATGTAATCTCAGATAATTCTGGATAAACATTCAGTCTTAATTTGATTCAATCACAGATTTTCTTAGTTCAGTACAACTTCCTTCCCCCTTTCAAGCCCAACCCACCTCTCAGGTTCACTCAGTTGTCACAAAGTGAGACCTCTCTGTCGCATCCTTTCTCTTCTCATTCTTTCTTCCTACATTCAAATTTGGTCCTTGCGTGCTCCAAACACAGAACAGGGAGCTCTGTAAACTAAGGCTTGCTCACCTGACCATTTCTGTGTCATACCCGCAGTGGTAACTGGAAAAGAGGGACTTGGTAGAAGATGTTGGCTACATTAGCTAGTTTCATAACTCAAAGGCATTATTTCTCCCTGAGCAGCAAAAGAACATTTAGAAACAAAAGCATCTGCTAATTAAGTTAAGTTGTGTAGCCTGGGAAAGTTGAGCACTGCAATTAATCTAGCCTTCTTATAGGGCCAGAGGGGAGTCCTTTGCTCTGGGTGGAATTTGATGAAAGATACTGAAGTGACTCCAATTGTCCTCAATCTAAGCAGATGAAATAGAACTTAATTGAGGAGGGCAATGAAGCCCATGAAAGACCCAGAGCCCAGTATGATTAAGGTAGTTGTCCTTGCCTGGCTGAAGCTCTGAATTAATGTACACTAAACTCTGGAACAGAGATAATGCAGATCAGAGACTCTAAGATCATTTTCAAAAGTGTACCCAAATTCTGCACTCCCCTTTACTGTATCAATAGGCAAACTTTGAAATCAGGGCTGCTAAATAAAATGCTTTGAAATATATTCATTGTTTAACAGTTATTTAGAGAGTATCTACTAAGTGACATGCACAGTTCTAGGTGGTGGGGATACAGTAGTAAATAAAATAGACAAAATGCCCTGCTTTCATGGGGCTTTCAGTCTAGTAGTAGAAACATTGCAGTAAACAATTTAAATAGGTAAAATATATACATATTAGAAAGTGATTAAAATGTAGAGCAGGATATAAAATTCCATGAGTGGGATCATGTTGTGGGATATAAAATTTTAAGTAGGGTGGACTTTTGAGTAAAGGCATGATAGAAGAGAGACAACTAGCCAACAAGTTATCTGAGGGAAGATCATTCCAGGAAAAGGAAGCAGCACATTCAAAAGCCCCGAGACAGAACCTGTCCTGGAAAGTTTAAGAAACACCACCAGTAAGATGGTGGAACTGGAGTGGAGTGAGAAAAGAGTATTAGATGTGTGTCTGGGGGTAGGGCTTATGGACATGCCAGGAACTTTAACTTTTACTCTGAGATGTAAGTCATCTGTGAGTTTTGAGCAGAACAGTGACATGATCTGATATAATTTAACAGATCATTGGGCTGCTCTGTTGGAAACATTTTAGGGAGCAAAGGTGGAAACAAGGAAACCAAGCAGGAGACTAATGCAACAATCAAGCTGGTAGTTGATGGTGGCTTGATCAAAGGAGTGGCAGTGCAGGTATTAAGAAGTGGGAAATTCAAAATATGTCTTGAAGTTAAAATCTATGGCTTTTATAATCAACTCACGATAGAATATGAAAGAAAAATATAGAGTAAAAGCAAGGACTTTGGCCTGATCAGCTAGAAGAATAGAGTTGTCATTAATAGGTATCTGGAAAATGGCACAAAGAGTAAGTTTAGGAGGCAGAAACTAAGGAGCTCAGTTTCAGTACATTTACTGAGATGCCATTAGGTATTCAAACAGAGGTGTCAACTAGGCAGTTTGACATCAGGGTCCTCTCATGTCATATTTTTATTCATAGTCCCTTTCAAAAGGAAAGGAAAACATGAAGTAGGGTTAGAAGTGTTGGGTTAGTTTTTGTTATGCTGAATGGCTTTTGGATCATGGAAGGACAGCAATTTCCAATGTGGTAGGAGGGGAGGAGGTTCTTAAAAAATGGCAATGCATACATTTTCTTGAAATGGCAACTTTATGACAATGGATTTTTAAAGCTGTTACTAGTCTGTGTTGTATTAGCTTCTAAATTTTTAGTTTTATATCACAATCCAGAGAAGAGAGTAATGATTTTATCTTCAATCCTGATTACCAATAAGCTTACTTGCAAAAGTTAAGACTCACCAAGACCTGTGTTGTGACTTGAGGAGTAGGAAACCGAGGCCATATAGATTTCAGGATTCATGTGTTCATTCAGTGGTTCCAAATCAATGACAAACTGAAAAGAGACCTGTCGCGAGCGCCTGTAAGGCAGTTGCCACACTTCAGTCTATTCCTGAAAGTCAGGGGGACATTAACCCCTCCACAGGGCCCTACGCCTTGGCGTGGTACTGGTGACGTAAGTGGGGGACAAAGTTCCGGCACACAGGTTCAGTTAGAGTCAGTAACACAGCTTTATTTGGGAACCAATGTCCCTCCAGAGGCCAATGCTCTGGTAAGCACAGAAGGTTATACAGAATAGAATAGAATTTAATAAGGAACCAAGTCCCAGAGTCAATTGAGGTGGTGAAGATCTCTGGTCCAGGAGAGATGACTGGGCCCACGACGGGTCTGAGGCAAGCTGGTCTTGCAAGGAAGAACCTCAGAGAGTCCCAGAGTATTGTGGCTTGCACCTTAAAGAGGGTCTTAGCCACAGTGCCCAGTCAGACTTCTAATGGCATTGCTCTGGAGTTCTGCTTTTATCCTCTTTCCCTTGGACTTGTTTACTTCTTAGGTGATAACCAGAAGTTGTTTGCCAGGGGTTGTTTACCTACTAGGTGAACATATTTATCACTCAATTTTGTTATGCTCAGTTTCACACACAAATATAAACATGTTTACTTTTATGTATATGCTCTAAACATAAACATGTTTTTACGTCACTCTTATCAGTCTCACACATGTATGGCCATAGTCCTGTCCCTACTAGTAAACAACTTGTTTTGCAAACCTCAATCCAACATATGTAATACATTTTATATGCTCTATAAAAGACCACAAGTTATTCTGACTTTTCTTCTCTATGAAGAACTGAATACAAACTCATGTCTCATGACTGGAAGGCATGTATGTGTTTGCCTCAGTCAATACTGACTAGGGATGTCTATGGCTCTCATTTTTTCTCTCCTGATTCAGCTCATAAAATTGTCAAATACCACCTTATGCATTTATGACATTGGGTATCACGCCATTCCGCCACCAGAGCTCTGGGGAAGGGTTCCATAACCCATTGCGTATTCCAACCTGGAACATACCCCCGTTTTTAACAATATTCAGGCTCCCACGAGCAGGCAGATTTTCCTCATTGTTAACAAATAGCAAGTATTTCTACTCTAGCACATAATGGTTTCTCATTTATTGCCTGTCTAAGTGACCTTCCAACTGTATTAGCCATTTATAGTTTTAAATTGCATTTTATTTAATTTAAAACATTTTAACAAGATTAATAAGTGTTTGATCATATTTTCCCTGTTATACTACAGCAGTGTTTCTCAACCTTTTACTCATTATTTTTTGAGGGAAATAAAGAACTTCTAGACGTTTTCCCCTAATTTTCCCCACCCATATAATTTTAATACACAGATATACTATATATCTGCTTATGCTTATGTACGGTATATCCATGGAGTAATATTTAAGATCCTTCCTCAGTAAAGCACCAAATTTTTGCCCTTTCCGGGCAATACCAGTCTTGTTGTTGCATGTACTACATTGTTTCAACTTTAAGACTGAGGACAAAGGTAAAAGGGGAAGAGAAGAAGCCAGTGGCTTCTGTTGTTGACATGGTTACCACTTACACCTTCTTTGGGGAAGAAATGACAGGCTCTCTTAGTCAGTATTGAAGAGACACAAGCATTTTTGTGTGCTAAGCAGTTCACTTACATCAGTCTAATGTCACCTGAGACTAATAAACACGCTGCTCTGAATCAGATGGCCACAGTGTGTGGTTTCTGTGTCCATGAATGATTTTCTAGTCTTGCCATCTAATAAAACTTCCTTACAGAATATTTTTCCTTAAAGAATTAAAAACCAACTGGGAACTTTGAAGAAATAGCAGTACTCATGACCATTCTTTGTAGTCTTTCCAGGAATACATTATAATACAGGTGAAGACAAATGAAAGGTCAGTAATTAGAGTGACAAAAATGGAGCTGAGGGCAAGTGGCTGATTTTGTGATATCAACAAAATATTGCCTTCGTAAGGATTTTCTATTTAAAAGCTGTATGAGTGAACCTGAATTTGTAAGATGAGTGGGTAGGTGCTCCGAGGAGGAAGAAACTTTCCTCTTCAAGTTGCTTTTGGTCAGTCTAATAAATAATCTACATGAGACAGATTCCCAAGAGAAAATAACCACATTTAATTACATACATATGTATGGGAACTCCACATACATGAGAGAGTCAGAGACCACACATATATGAAAAATTCAGAGACAGAAAGGGAAAATGAGGTATATATGACAAACAGATGAAAAATAAATAAATAAAAAATAAAAATAAAAAAGAAGAAGAACAGATGTTCAGTAATTTGTAGTTTGTGCTTTCCTACAGATAGGTCAAAAAAGGTTATCTCTGATAATCACGTATGAGCAACACCCCTATTTTAAACTCTTCTAAGTAGTTAAAAAGTGGGGGAGAAGTTTCTCTTGAGCCCACAGGGTCCTTTAGCTCAAAACAGTCCACATACACAGAGGCATATCTTGGATGACTCATTCTGAACCCCTATAGTGCCATGATTTTCCATATACTGTCAGTTTGTCATTATATTGGCCTTTATGACATCCATTGTGTTTTACTTTTAAAAATTTTTATATATGTTTACTATTTGAATAATGATTTCTAGGTAGGAACTTTATGATTGTCACTGTATTACAAAACTTTTACACATCCAATGTGAATAATATAGTCTAAGAGAACATATTTCATGCCTGTTATTTATAGTTTTGTATAAAAATAGCCCTGTATTGAAGTAAAAAGTAAAAACTTTGTATAGTAGCATTTTAGGTGATTTTAAATGTGTTATACTCAAGATATGAAATAAAAGCACCTACATATAATTTGTTCCTTCCTTACTAATCTTCAACTTTCAACATTGCTTATTATATTATACTATTCTGAAATACAAAAGAAAATAATAATAATTTTTGTTCTATTTTATTCTACTTTTTATTTCCAAAAGACTCACTTCTAGCTTTGATACCAGAGTTGCCTGGCCTCAAAAGCCCTTTTAAAGTTTTTAGGGGCCCGCATATTTATAACTCACAATAAAAAGATTTTAAACTTTTAAAAATATATATTTTGGCTTTTTAAATTTTCCTTGTTGCTTATATTGATCTCTGCTCTTTCACTTCTAGTGTACAAGGAAAGCATTTTATTAATTTTAATTTCTGTTCTATATGACTTATTTAAAGCTAAAAGAATGAATTTTTTTCAACAATGATTTGGGGGCCTAATGCTTTTCAGTGTTGATGTTCCATATTAGAACAATCATTTATACAGCAACCCCATTCATTATTTAACTAACTCATAACTGCTTTACTTAATATTTACTTTATTGGATACTAATGAATATTCTTGGCACTGAATGAACAAACTTCATTAACTTTATAATTTTGACTACTTAGAGCATACATTTTGGGATATATCTGGTAAGACCACAGAAAGTGTACAATTTTAATATTGAAACATAGTTATCCAAATAGGTGCCATTCATCATCATTATCAAAGGAATTTTATATCCAAATTTCTCATTCATACACAACTACAGTTCTGTAAAGGCAAAGAGTATTCTTTTTATTTGACAGATAAAATATACCAAAACTCAGAGATTTTGTCACTCATACGAGCTAAACCAATTCTGTGAAAGAGATGAGAATAAAATCCTGACCCTTATCCCCTTCCATAAGAATATATTTTCTTTGGGAAATAATCATAGGTAATAGAGAGGTACCTTATTTGAAAAAAATATATGATCTGTGTGAATTCCAAAGCACCCAGATAAGTTTGCAAAGCATTTGCAGAATGCTCCCTATCTCTCAAACATTGAGCAAGGGTGCCCAGTGGGGACCACCTATGTCTCCCAGGAACTTGCACTATGTGATGTGTAGCCCATTAAACAGCAGGAAATGGTCTTCTCTTCATTTCCACGTGGTAAAACAAAGGTTGTCTATATGACTTTATCTCTATCCAATGCAGCTACTATGCACACATAAAAGAACAGAAGAGTGGCAATTTGTAAGGTGGTATTTTACATTCACCTCATTTGTTAACCTAATGGGTTAGTGAGGAGCACTATTTTATGCTTGGTTGATTTCTGTTTGCAGGCTCTGTCTAGGGGATTAGGAACTTCCTAGGATTTGAACAAAGAAACAATTTAAAGGGCATGAGACCACCTAGGCCCCAGAATGACTTGTTTAATCCCTTCTGTTGGGAGAGTCCTCCTTATTAAATGGATGCATTTTTGAAAGGTTGCATGAAAATTTAAGTATATTTTAAGTAGCTATCTACCACCGTATTAAAGAAAACTCTATAATATAATGAAAATAGGACTCAACACTTTTTTTTTTTTTTTTTTTAAATCAGCTCTAGTTATAACTTTACTCATGCTTGATTTGCTATCTTCGGCGCACTATTTGAAAAGACTAACTTTTTACTTGTATATCATTATAAAAGTCCTGGGAGATACTGAGAATAAACAGGTAAAGTAGAATTTTGAGCTAATAAGTAGCCCATTCAATTTATTATGTTTCCAACCTTCATATGTTTTATAAAAGTACTCAAGAACATATATGAAAAGGAAATTGAACAGAATTACAACTAACAATGGGAAGAATCCATTTAGTAAGGTGAGAAATTCCCAACAACTGTTAAGAAGCACTTTTGTTTTACAGTACAGTTGTTTTGTTACAACTTCTGAACTAGGATAGCATATTGCCATGAAAACAGGAGAGACGTAATTTTACTCTTCTTAAAATTACTCCTCAAATCTCAGCTGCAGGTGCTGCACTAACAAAAAAAAAAAAGAAAAGAAAAGTAGGCAATTGATCGCCCAGCTGTGTAGGAACAATTTTGGAGCAAGTCACAGCTATTGTTTCTTTCCCCACATGTCCCTCATAATCATTAACATCAGACTGCTGCTTCCACTGAGACCCAACTACTCAAAAGATTCAACAAAGTAAGAAGCAGAGTTGGCTTTGTAGATTACTGAGTCAACTAAACCCCTAAATTCCTGTCAGAGATAATTTTATATGCAGAAAAAGTGATGGGGAAAAAAAAAATCACAGGGAGCAGGGCATGCTGGGATATTGTAGGACACTGGGACAATGATGTGAAATGTAAGCAGATCAGAGAGAAAAAAATGTAAATAATCACAGAATATCTTTGCCATTGGTTGGACCAAACTGAAAAAAATATTAATGTCCAAAGTTGTTAAGACTGTGGGAAACTAGTACTCATATATTATGAGAGAGATTATTGATTGATACAGCTTAGGAAGACATTTTGACGATATCTACCGTTTCCCCGAAAATTAGACCTAGCTGGACAATCAGCTCTAATGCATCTTCTGGAGCAAAGATTAATATAAGACCCAAATTATATTATATTATATTGTATTGTGTTGTGTTGTATTGTATTGTATTGTATTGTATTGTATTGTATTGTATTGTATATTATATAGACCCAGTCTTATAGTAAAATAAGACCCGGTATTATATTATATTATTTTATATTATATTATATTATATTATATTATATTATATTATACCCGGTAGTATAGTATAGTATAGTATAGTATAGTATAGTATAGTATATAAGACTCGGTCTTATATTGTAGTAAAATAAGACCGGGTCTTATATTAATTTTTGCTCCAAAAGACGCATTGGAGCCGATCGTCCGAGGAGGTCTTATTTTCAGGGGAACATGGTATGCAAATTAGTGATTCACTTATTTTTAAATCCTAGAGATTTTACCCCAGGTATCTGTCCTAGGGAGGAAAAAAACAACAACAACAATAAGAAAAACTCACTATATGAATTATGAGGCAGCTATTAAATTAATAGTTATTAAATAGTAATAGCAACAATAATAATAATAATAAATCAGTGATCTAGAGGATAAGTTTGCGAAATACCATGATAATTTAGAAGGAAAACAAACACATTCATATAATAAAAGAAATACATAAGATTTAAAATAAGTGAGAATTCAAGAATTACAGAATTTTTCTGTGGAGGAGGAAGTAATAGGACAAAACTAATAATAAAAATGAGAAAACAATATTTTGGTAAGCTAAAACTAGGATTCCAGTTTATTTATTTTTGTTTTTTTCTTGTTTTGTTTTTTACTTGTTTTGCTTTTTTATTCTCTAAGCAAGAGGGTTTAAAACATTCAGAATCCTATTATTCCCATCATTGAGAACAGCCTAGTTACACTGAGGTAAAAAATAGATCCCCACATCCCAGTGGTTTAAAACAACAAAGGGCCATTTCCTATTCATGCTATATATCTATGGTAGATGTAGGTTGCTGGAGTCTCGATCTCTGCACTTTTATGAGTAACGGGGAAGAACAAGGAAGCATGCACTGATTCTTAGCATTTCTACCAAGAAATGGCATATAATATGTTGGTTCATATCTCACGGCCCAAAGTATATCACATGGCTACACTTAAATTCAAAAGTCAGGAAAGACCAATTCTATCAAATGGTCTAAGAAAAAAAAAAAAATAGGTATTTGATAAACAACATTAAAAACTACCAATGAGGATGATTTTTTTTAATTATTATTAGTTTCAGGTGTACAAAACAACATAATGATTAGACATTTATATACCTCCCAAACTGATAACCCCATAAGTCTATTACCAATCTGACACTGTACATAGTTATTATAATATTGTTGACTATATTCTCCATGCTGTACTTTATATCCTCTGACTATTTTGTTAAGTTATAGTTGATGTTCAATATTATTTTATATTACCTTCAGGTGTACAGTATAGTGGTTAGGCATTTACATAATTTATGAAGTGATCCCCTGAGAAGTCTAGTGTCCATCTGACTCTATACGTAGGTTTTTTTTTTTACAATATTATTGACTATATGAGTATTCCCTATACTGTACTTTACATCGCCATGACTATTTTGTAACTACCAATTTGTACTTCTTCGTTCTTCACCTTTCTACCCAGCCCCCCAACTCTCATCCCATCCAGTAACCATCTGTTTGTTCTCTGTATTTATGAGTCTCTTTCTTTTTGTTCATTTATTTTGTTCTTTAGATTGCACATATAAGTTAGGACATATGGTATTTGTCTTTCTGAGTCTGACTTGTTTCACTTAGCCTCAACTCTCTAGGTCCATCCATTGTTGCAAATGGTTAAGATATCATTCTTTTCAATGCTGAATAGAAGTAGTAAAAGTGGGCAATCATGGCTTATTTTTAATATTTGGGGGGAACCAATTCAGTCTTTCACTGTTAACTATGATGTTGAAGATTTGTTACTGGTGATTTTTTCAGTTTGAAAATTTTTCTTACTACTTCTAATTTGTTGAGCATTTTCAACATGATAATATGTTGAATTGTTTCCAATTCTTTTTTTCCAAATCTATTGAAGTTTCCATATTTTTTTCTCCTACATTCTGTTAATAGGGTGATTTACATTCATTGTTTTTTGTTCAAATGTAAAATTAAATTTGTATAACTTAGGTAAGTCATACTTAACCATGATGTATTATTCTTTTTCCATATTATTAAATTTGGTTTGTTATTTTTAAGAATATTTGCATCTATATTTATGACAAATATTGGTGTTTTTCTTTTATTGTTGCTTTATAGTATTTTGAAATTGACATTATGTGGTTCTAATAACATGATCTTGAGTAGTGTGTCTTCTCATTTCTGAAAGTATTTCTGTAGGACTGGAGTTATTTTTTCATTAAGTATTTAATAGAATTCCCAGCAAAACCATTTGGGTCTGGAGTTCTCTTTTGGTGAAGATATTTGATATAAATTCTAATTATTTAATAGAAACAAAGATATTCAGATTTATTCTGATTTTCCTTTTTTAAACTTGTGCGAATTTTGACACTTTGTATTTTCCCATAATTGGTCCATTTCATTTAAGTTATATTTGTTTGCATAAAATTGTTCCTGGTGTTTTATTATTCTTTTAGTACCTGTAAGATCTGTAGTGATAGCGATAACTTCTTTTCTATTCTTGTCAATGGTGGTTTGTGTTCTTTCTCATTATTTTTAGAAAATCTAGCTAGGTATTGATCTTATCAAAGAACTAGATTTTAATTTAACATTGGAAATTGTCTCCATTAAAATCATGCTAATTTTCCTTTTCTATTTTTCTCTTAGTTGTATTATTTGTTCCATTCTGTTTACTTTAGTTATACTTTGTTCTTTTCTTTCTTTCTCTAAGTGGGAACCTTAGGTCATTGATTTTAGATCTATCTTCTAATATGTACTCTTATAGCTATAAATTTATCTCTTAGTCTTGCTATAGCTACATCCCCGACATTTTGAACTTTTCCTCATGTTACTAATTTTGAAAGTTTTCTATTTTTTTCTTGTCATTTTGTCCCTAGTCCATGAATTATTTAGAATTGTGACACTTAATTTCTAGATAGTTGGAGCGTTTCTAGATATCTTATGGTTAAAATTTCTCCTTTTAATCAACATTGGTCAGAAAAAAACACTATTATTTTTAAAATCATGAGACATTTTATGATGTAGCTTATGGTCTGTCTTGGCAAATATACCTGTGTACTTGAAAGAAAAGTAGGTTGTACTGTTGATTGGAGCAGTATTTTAGAAATTCGATTAGATCAAGTTGGTTGATAGTGTGGTTCAGATCTTCTATTCATTTGCTGATGTTTTTCTAATTGTTTTATCAGTTACTTGAGGGAGGTTTTTTTAAATCCCTTAATAAGTTTATGAACATGGATTCTCTATTTCTCCTTCTAATCTTACCAGTTGTGCTTCATCTACAAATATATTTAATTATTTTTTTTTATTTTCTTAATGAAGTATCCCCTTTATCATGTAAAATCTGAGCTTGTATGTTAGTCTGGTCTATCAGTTTGTTAAGGGCCAGAGATCTGTTTTATTTTGTGGCTTCAGTACCCATAGAATATGTCCTATGGCCATTTAATTCCAGATGGCTCAACAATACATCCATCTTCCAGAGAGAAGGAAGAAGACACAGATGAAGAGGAGGGCATGTCCCTTTTTATTTACAGCACACAGAAAATTGCCAAATTGCTCAATTTCATATCCAGAGCAATACACATCAGCTATAAGAGAAAGTATATCATATATTTTAAGTAATCATGTGATACACTAAAAACTGAGTCATCTATTATTTTTGGGGAAGAGAATAATATATTTTGGGAGAGAATAATATAATAATTAGCTTTATCCTTTACAAAAAGTAAGTAATCTCAAGATTTAGAAAGGCGATATGTGAATTCATATTCCAAACTTTATTACATGTCAATTCTTTATAATTCCTTTCAAGTTTTGTGGTATAGAGACTATGTATAAAGTTTTCCTTTATATTATTCTAAAATTTGGTAACTGAGATCTCTATAATGTTAGGAACAATTTTTCTAATGTCTGTTTTGTGTTGTTTTTGTTTCCCTGCAAATCTCTAGAACCATGCATAACATCAGGCACATACAAAATTCTCAACATATATTTGGTAAATGGCAGAAATGAAGAAATTGAAAAACAAGGAACTACTCTATATCTGGATGAGACTTTCTTCTCTAAGAGCCCAATTTTAATACAACCAGCATGGGATACTAAATTATTTTACTTCATTCATTAGTTCCACAAACATTTGTTGATAACCAGTTTCTGGGTATATACGCATAGCTTTATGTTAGACAAAAATGGTCACTGCACTTACGTTAATTCTGAAGGGATGGAAAATATTTACAGAAGAGAGATATTTAAAAGCTATGTGGGTACAATGAAGGGAAAGAATTGGTGCCTGTAGGTGAAATTATTTGAATATTAACCTTTGCAAATATGAAATTCATCAGCTAGTGTTGAATATTTTTGTGTTCTTTAAGTGAAACATAATATTCACTAAAGTAATCCTATTAGGATAGTGCAAAAGTAATTGCGGTTTAAAAGGTTAAAAATAATTGCAAAAACCGTGATTACTTTTGTACCGATGTAATAATATTGGTTGACTGACTAATAAGAAGTTTAAGAAAGTTTCAATAATTTCTGGAATTTACTGCATACTTCCATATTTTATGTCCTACTTCTCTTTATTCTCTTTAGCCTCTTCCTCTAAAAAATAAATAAATAAATAATTAAAAAATTTAAAAAAAAAAAAACAGGGTTCAACATACACAAATCCACCAATGTGATACATCACATAAACAAAATAAAGGACAAAAATCGTATGATTATATCAACTCATGCAAAAACAGCATTTGACAAGATACAGCATCCATTTATGATTAAAACACTTAATAAAATAGGTACAGAAGGAAAATACCTTAACATAATAAAGGCCACATATGACAAACCATCAGCTAATCTCATAATTAACGGTGAAAAACTGAAGCCCTTTGCTCTATGTTCAGGAACACGAAACGGCTGTCCCCTATCACCTCTGCTTTTTAACATAGTGTTGGAAGTCCTCGCCAGAGAAATCAGGGAAAACAAAGAAATAAAAGGCATCCAAATTGGGAATGAAGAACTTAAATGGTCACTCTTTGCAGATGACATGATGCTATATACAGAAAACCCTAAACACTCCACCAAAAAGCTGTTAGAAACAATCAATGAATACAGTGAAGTTGCTGGCTACAAATCAACGTACAAAAGTCCATTGTATTCCTAATTACTAACAATGAAATCTCAGAAAAAGAAAAAAAAAAATTCCTTTTGCAATTGCAGCAAAAAAAATAAAATATCTAGGAATAAACTTAACCAAGGATGTGAAAGACCTATATGCTGAAAACTATAAGACATTTTTAAAAGAAATTTAAGAAGACACAAAGAAATGGAAAGATATTCTGTGCTCATGGATTGGAAGAATCAACATAGTTAAAATGGCCATATTACCCAAAGCAATATACAGATTTAATGCAATCCCCATCAAAATCCCAATGGTATTTTTTAAAGAAATAGAACAAAAAAATCATCAGATATGTTTGCAACCACAAAAGACCCCAAATAGCCAAAGCCATTTTAAGAAAAAAGAACAATGTGGAGGTATCACACTCCCTGACTTAGCTTGTACTACAGGGCAACAATAATAAAAACAGCATAGTATTGGCAGAAAAACAGACACGTAGACCAATGGAATAGAACTGAGAACTCAGAAATAAAACCACATAAATATTGACAGACAATTTTTGACAAAGACGCTAAAAACATGCAATGGAGGAAAGACATCCTCTTTATTAAATGGTGCTGGGAGAATTGGATAGCTACGTGCAAAAGAATGAAACTGGACTGCTATCTGTCACCATGTACCAAAATTAATTCAAAATGGATCAAAGACTAAAGCATAAGACTTGACACAATAAACTGCATAGAAGAAGACATAGGTACTAAACTTATGGACCTTGGGTTCAAAGAGCATTTTATGAATTTGATTCCAAAGGCAAGGGAAGTAAAAGCTCAATAAACGAATGGGACTATATAAAACTTAAAAGCTTCTGCTTTTAAGCAAAAGAAACCATCGACAAAATAAAGAGGCAACCAACGGAATGGGAGAAGATTTTTGCAAACAGTGCCTCTGATAAGGGGCTAATATCCAAAATATACAAGGAATTCATCCAACTGAACAACAAAAAAACAAACAACCCAATTGAAAAATGGGCAGAGGACCTGAAGAAACATTTCTCGAAAGAGGACATACAAATGGCAAGTAGATATATGAAAAAAATGCTCAACATCACTAATCATCAGAGAAATGCAAATAAAAACCCCAATGAGATATCACCTCAACCCAGTCAGAATGGCTATCATCAAGACAAATAGTAACAAGTGTTGGAGAGGCTGTGGAGAAAAAGGAACCCTCATGCACTGTTGGGGGGAATGCAGACTGGTGCAGCCGCTATGGAAGGCAGTGTGGAGGTTCCTCAAAAAATTATGAATAGAATTGCCATATGACCCAGCAATCGCTCTCCTGGGTATCTACCCAAAAAATCTGAAAACATTTATCCATAAAGACATGTGTGCTCCACCATTCATTGCTACTTTATTTACGGTGGCCAAGACATGGAAACAATGAAAATGTCCTTCGATAGATGAATGGATAAAGAAGTTGTGGTACATATACACAATGGAATACTATTCGATGGTAAGAAAAGATGAAATAGGGCCATTTGTGACAACATGGATAGATCTTGAGATTGTAATGCTAAGCGAAATAAATCAGACAGAATAAGCAGAGAACCATATGATTTCACTGATATGTGGTATATAAACCAAAAACAACAAAAGAACAAGAGAAATAAATGAGAAACAAAACTCATAGACACAGACAATAGTTTAATGGTTACCAGAGGGTAAGGGGGGTGGGGGGTGGTAGATGAGGGTAAAGGGGATCAAATATATGGTGATGGAAGGAGAACTGACTCTGGGTGGTGAACACACAATGGGATTTATAGATGATGTAATATAGAATTGTACACTTGAAATCTATGTAACTTTACTAACAATTGTCACCCCAATAAACTTTAATGAAAAAAAAACACCTCCTATTCAGCTATTCCTGAAGTCCCAGTGTTTAAGAGAACCTCAAATATCACTGTATAGCAGCTTCTATCCTAATATGTCCCAATCATGAATACTTGACTTTCTAAGTAGATTAGTATTTCCAAGATACTCTCAAACACCATTCTTTCCCAATAAGACCCTGATATTGGCTCCAAAATCTATTTTTCAGAGAATAATTCCTGATTAATGTCGGAGAAGAAAAAAAAAAAAATGTCTGACCGTTAGGGTAGCATCTGAAGTCTGAAACCATTTACTAGATTATTAGCTGGAGACAAGATTAATGGCTAACCTCATTCTCAAACTTGTCACACCTGTAAGTATTTGAGTTAATTTACACCAGCAAATTATCTTTATAGACAGGATTTGGCTCTAAGAAAATCTAAATGTTCAAAAAGCAAAAGTTCCATGTTGACTTATTTTCTCTGAAAATCTCTATACCCAAAAGCCATAAAACCATCAACACAAGGAATGATTCTCCACCTTGAAATTTTTGCCTCCCACAAAGGACTTTGGCTTCAGTACATGAACCATTTAACACTTTCAGGTTGACTTTGTTGTCAATCCAGAGTCAGACTTGGATGAATATCCTTAGAGCTTACTTTCAACAAGAATATTTCCCCCAGTATACAGTTTTAAGGTCATGAAATGAATATTACCCAAAGGAGTTATGAAGTATTGCAGGTAAAGCATCAAATAAGTGCATAATACATTTATGAGGTCTACTGAAATTTTTGGAATGACCACAAAGTAACACAAAACATGATCACCAATTTATAACATAAATTGGCTCTGAGAAACCAAAAAGCCCAGCATTCTGAGAAATATTTTCATAAAATTGGTTACAAGTCTTTTTCTCACAATCCTGGACCTCATTGGTTTTCTCAAACAAAATGAGGCACTGTATTCTCAGTATCTACCAGATCTGAGGCAGCCATCGCCGTTTCACAGGAAATCTTCAGGGTTCACATGAAATGACATTATTCTAAACTTTGGAGTCTAATGTTCTCCTATTTATCATAGAGTTTTTCTGAAGTTCTCTAAACCAGAAACACACATACGTTGCTAATTATATAATATCTCATAGGACTGAAGATAGTTCCTAAAATGCTATCCTTTATAGCAGGAAGATATGTATCACCTTGCAGTTCCCTGCAGTGTTCTGTTACAACAACCTAATCTATGCTACTACCTCAATTTTTTTTTTCTTTGGTAAATGCAGCTTTTATCCCTAAGACTTCCCACCATCTATAGCTGTCCTCCTAGTGCATAATTCATTGAACAGTCCATTGAAGGATAATTGGAGACAGTTTTAGAAGCTGGATCCTGGTTCCCGTTGGTCAAAAGTTTGTTCCGTGGGATAGTCATTCCCCTGATTGCACATGCATGGTGCAGAGCAGCCTTGTGATGTCACATGCTTTACCATCGATAGGGACAGGCTGGTGTGGTAGAAGGTAAAGGGTACAGGACAGGTATGAATCAAAGTATTTTTGGAATGTACCCACATAACATTGTTTGGAATCCATATAAAGTTGATCATCACAATGTTGTCTGGAGTTAGTAAAGATGGCTGAAGGGTTTAAGGTATGTGAGAACAAGAAGATATGAAATGTAAATTAATGGTAATAAAGTTGGTGCTAGAAAAATATTCAACCTAGGTGTGTTTACCCTCCTACTCCACATTCATTAATTCAGCCCTTCATTTGACAAATATTTATTAAGAGCCCATTATGTGGCACTCACTGGGGATACACACATGAACAAAACAAAGATCTTCTTAGCGAACTTGTATTTTAGAAGGTAGAGACAAAAAATAAATAAAAGTAAATAAATCAGGTGGTAAAAAAAAAGAAGATATGAAATGAAGTATAAGTAATATCAGATATAACAAGTGAGTTTTATCATGTAAGGTACACTTGCTAACTCTGGTTCACTCACAGTTACTTCTGGAGAATGAGACCAATCCAGACACTTATTAATCAGTTTAGTGGCTCAAAGAATTGAGTCACTGAATAACTCTTCCTGTGGGGTGGTTGGTTTTCAATCTGTTATTGCATTACCTGAGGGAGGGAGACAAAAGGATATACAAAGAAGTGTATCGTTGAAAGGTCATACATATTTAAACCACTTCCAGGTGACAGACAAACACAAGCTATGGATCAAATAAAAATGCAATAGCAGTCACACTATGACTATTCAGCAGAAGTAATCTGGATCAAACTATGGCAAATCATTTCCAATTGCCTAGCTCCCCTCCACGGTTCTCAATCCTTGCTCTCTCCCTTCAGTTTTGTGGTTACTCTCTCAAAAAGTCTCCCTGTTGCTTACCTTGCTAACACTGTTCCACCTTGCTAACACATCTATTCCACAAAATTCATAGAATGTTTTATTTAACATTCCCATGCCCACTTTCATAATGTTTCCTCCCCACTCTCCTTCCCTCAGTTGGCACTGTATTGTCAGTATTAACCAGCTGAATATAGAGTGTGGAAAGCCAAACTAAAACCAAGCCAGCATATTATCTTCATAACTAGATATGTCTGTTGTTTCATCTGACATGACAAATAAAGGTACAAAATGCTAGAGCAGTCATATGTGGCTATTTGTGATCAAATGTGAGTGGTATAATGTCTCATGTGTGTACTGTGGAGTCTGTCCAGGATCTCTCTCGTAGGATTCTGGGATAGTTAGCATCACGTATGCATATTTTCTTTGAATGGAATATTTAAATAGGGTAAATATGACCATTCTTTTCCTCCCCTTAGAGCTGGCAGAACAAATAAGACCCTCCAAATTTATATGCCCAATTACTTTTAGGTTAACAAGCTCTGAAGTGCTGTGGAAATACTCCCCTAGAGTTTCATTGTGGGTTAATGGTGAATCATCCAGCCTTCCTTCAGGACTATTAGAATAATAAACACCAGGCAGTTCAATCAATTAGATAATTTCACCAGGACCATCACTCAAGTGGACAAGTAATTGAGATCATTCCCCAAGGAAATTTGGCCTCTGTGATCTCTGCTCTTTGCCAAAACCCAGGTGAGAGACAGTTAGTGATTCTTCGAAGGATACAAGTCAGAGCCTGTGGGAGAGGCTCTCACATTGCTTACCTTGGGGGAATTTGTGTAAGAACTAGGAGGCAGGGACCTGGGGCAGGCAATGAGAACCCTACCCTTTTCTTCTCATAGACAAAGAAAGTCATAATCAACATAGAGCCTTCTCTGAATGGGGAGAGAATACAGTAAAACTTCACTGTTTGAGAGGGACGTGGGTGGATTTCTATGGGGGGGAGCAGATTCCAATTTAAATATGCAAAAAATAACAAAAATCCATGAATTTTAGAATACTTTCAAGGCAGTTTTGTATCTTCAAATGGAAATAAAGTAGAAAACTGTTTTCTGATAGAGTTCTTTAGGCACCCTTGTTTTGTTTTGTTTTCACACACACATAAGGATGATTTATAAGTACTATGTCAATTAATTGTTTATAAATGGTACTTTTCAACTGCTAGAGGGCTCTTGAAAACAATTGTTTCTTTTAAGTGTTTTAAATGTCTTTCCAGAACACTTACTTATACCATGAATTATTTAGAAAATATTTTCTCTATTGCTAACATAAAAAATTCAGTTCAGTTCTAATCAAAATTATCACAGATTTTATTGATGCTCTCTGGTATACTTTGTTGCTGGATGACTAGTACTCTGCAAACTTAGTTGTCAGTATGAATAAACAGCTTCTTCGATAGCAATGATTTTTTTATTTCTAAAAGATAGTTAGAACTGGAGAAAATCATCCAAAATAGGATAGAGAGGTTTGACATTTCCAATCCTAAAACAGATTTTTTTTTTCCCAAGGTCACATTTTAAAATAAGGACAAGAACTGGTGTGTGTGTGTGTGTGTGTGTGTGTGTGTGTGTGTGTGTACAGGCCAATGGTTTTCCTGGTTCCTCTTATAAAGAACAAATCCATTGGCAATCGTGCATTTGTTCATGTGCTAAACTTCATAAACAAGTGACACAGGTTAGTTAGCTTGTTGTTAGGCAGACAGGAAGGTCCCCGGTAAAATAAACAAAAGGCAGTCTTATCCTGAAACTCCAGGTTCTGAAATAACACATTCACTCCAGGACAAAGTGTAACAGCGCCTTGAGGCTAATAAATTATCTCATAAATCCCTTTTTGCCTAATAAATGGAACAGATCTGATCCATGGCAATGGGTCATTTTGCTAATCCCTTCAGATTGGGCAAGCAGAACAAACCTAATAGATGAATTCCATGAAAAGGCTCCAGTTCCCCTTCCCCAAACAGACAAGGGAAAGTATAAAAGTAAGAGCTTTTGCCTCAGTCAGGGGACATCCCATTCGGGAACCCCCTCCCGCTTGGGAGCTGCATTTCTTTGCTTTTTAATAAACTATGGTCTTTTGCAACTCCTCGCCCTTCCTTATTCCATGTTTCCATTCTTCGGTTTCACGAGACATGATCCCGGCACTCACACAGGAGAAAAATTCCCTGCATTACAAGGGCAGTAGTGGTGTAGTAGATCCAGTCTTTGAATATTTTGCTAACATTTCTACTGACCTAGCTTCATGTCTTGATGTGTGTATGAATACACACACACACACACACACACACACACACACACACGCGCACTTTTTCAACATTTCAATACTGAATAAGATGAAATAAGACAATGAATTTTTTCTCACTTGGGGATGGAAAGTAAAATAATATTCTCATTTTACTGAAGAAAAAAAGATTTAGAAAGGTTCTGCATTGCTGGCTAAGTCACTGTGCTTTTCAGCTCAGAATTCCAAAATAAAAAGAGATTGGTTCTAGGCTTTCCAGAGAGAAGTGAGACCAGTATTTATTTTTCCACTCAATAGTTATTTATTGAGCACTTACCATGTGCCTGACTGTTTTCTAGGTACTGAGGGTATTCTGTCAGTGAACAAAATAATGTCCCTGCCATGATGACACTGACATTCAAGTACCTGTTTATTATTTCACCACCTTTTAACTTCCTAATTATGATACATATTATGTTTACATACCTCTTCATAGTTCGCAATACATTTTCACATACATTATTCCCTATTGATTATCATAAGAACCGTATGAATTAGACACTACCTTGCTAGCTTCAATTTATAGGTGAGCAACCTGAGGCCCCATGAGGTTAACTAATTTGTGTGATATGACTCAGCCAGTTATGAGAGCCAGGGTTTTTGAGTCCACATTTGGGATCTTCCAACAACATCAAAAAGAATTGCTATTTCTTCACAGGAGTGAAGATAAGCACACTCAGTGGTTATTTATTTTTTAATCTCACTTCATCCTGTAGTGAATTTTGCACTTGAGCTTGGCCAGTTTTTATTTTATATCTAAAAATGCATCTGTTTTCCTCAAACTACTACCTCTCAGTCTTCTATCCACAATTTCAAAAATGGAACAGCTAGCCAAGTCTTTCTACCAGGGCCCAATTTTTCCACCATAATGTTTTCCTTATGGAATGAGTACTTGCCCATGTGGAAATGACTTAAGTTGTCAATCGTTCAAGAGAATCCTCTCTAACACTAGGATGTCAGCAGGAATTCTTCCTATCAAAACTCAAGGGTCTCAATGGTGACATTATGTTTCCATGTTAAAAGGGACTTAAAATAATGTCTAAAGAGATTCTTTTGAGAAGAAAACCTTGGATGCTTGTATTTTAAAGCTAGCATTTCCACAGTAACACCGACATTGTGAATACAGGATGGAAGTTTCACTTTATTGCTTAAGGCTGTTATTTGAAGCTATCCCAGATTTAATATATCTAGAATCCACTTCATCTCTCTGGCTTTATTATTTCCACACACTAAACCTTAGCATTTATTTAGGTGGCAGGTAACATTATTCTTGCTAAGAACTAGATCCCAGTCTCAAGGGTTGTGGCAGTCAAGATGGCTTAAATATTACATGTTGGGAGCTTCTGACTTTCCTTGGCTTCTGATCCATGGATGAAAAACTAGAAATCTAATAGTAACTTATATTTAAAGCTATCAGTACAACTTTGTCAAAGTGGGGACATGTTGATAAGTAGAAACTAAAAAATATATATATTTTTTTAGAAGAAAAATGTAGCAAAAATTTACCCTTACACCGTTGGGAACAATTTCTGTTTTCTTTTCTTCTCCATTTAAAACTCAGTGGCAGGTTTCCCAGGCTCCCTGAAATGAGACCCAAGAGTGACACAGTTCAACAGTGCCCACTTGATTACAGCATGTTCTTTTTATGTTAAATGGCTGACAATATCACTAAGCATTGTGCCTTGTGTTATGAGCACAGCTGGATCTGAAGCTAAAATGCAGGGTCCCTGGGCAGCCTGGTAATTTCATCCTAAACCCAGGCAGCTAAACAATAACTAATAATGTGGCCATGGTTTGATCTGCCTTGAATAAAAGACCTGGGCTATTTACTTTACAATGAAACAGCAGCAAGTTTCTAACAGTCTTTTCTTAACCAAATCCTCCCCTCCAGTTTTCACTACTGTGGAAGAAAAACAAGGGTAAACTTTTTTTTCCACAGGAGAGGGGTCTAAAAATAATTTTAAAATTTATTCTTAAACGTGGTGCGATTAGAAAAGGGAAGAACTGCATGGCAAGTGACACAAATTATCCGTCTATCAGTGTATGTTTGCATATTGTATATTTTAATTCTTGGGGGAATTTCTATAACCCCATGACATTTTCTCTAGGAATAATGAGTGGACAAAAGGCAATAACTGTATTCTCAAGGGCTGTCACTTCAGGAGACAAAGAGTTCAACTTAGAAGGCTTCATAGCAATACTTCAATACAGCAAATCATTTATCTGGCTCTAAAATCATGTGACAAAATAGGACCTAGGAGTAGATACCATTGTCATTTATTTATACATTACTTTTTTCCAGTATCCAATTCGAAAAGTCCTCTTAACATGATTTTTTTTTTTCCATATTGAGTGTCAACTTTTGGTAGAGATCTAAAATTTAGAATTTTGTCACTGTCATCATGAGAACTGTGAGAAAGTATGTATAAATGTGAAAGTCACCAAATTGGGTAGCAGATACAATGGTATTTACTTTATATATAAGGCAATCATATAGTGGTTAGGAGCACGGGATAAGGCTCAGGTACCATGCCCTGCCATTATAGCTATGTCACCGGAAGCAAGTTACATTAACCCCACTGTTTCCCTATTTGTATAGTGGGGATAATAAGAGTAATTAAATCATAAGGGCATTGTGAATATTAAATGTATTAATCTCTGTAAAGGGCTTTGAGTGGTGTGTGGCACATAACAAACATCACGTCAGTGTTTGCTCTTGTGGTGGTTGTGGTTGTAGCTATATTTAATATGACTATTTTGCGATAATTCAATTTTCTTTTCTCACTTCAAGTCCTGTGTTTTGTATTTTAAAAAATGTTAACTCAGTGCCTCCTTTCTGATATTTCATTCTTTTCTTTACCCCTCTCCTGTGCAATGGTTTTAGGACTTGTGAGTAGAGGGGAAGTAGTAAGGCTTAAGAAACTGCTGAAACAGCGTTGTTGGGAGAATAGCCAATCATTACATTAAAAAAAAATTATCTGCTGCTTATTGACAACATTTCCACTCAAGATGAACCTGTTGTATCTGGTAATTGGTTCAGTGATATATGCGTCCTTGTATGGTAACAGGGCAGCTCCCCGGTGCTGGCAATCTTCTGAGATGGAACCAGAGAGACAGGAGTCCTGTGATCTCCACTGAGGAACAGGCATGCGACATGATCCTGAAGCATGTCCCTTATCCCCATAATAAAACCCATGCATCTCTCTCTCTCTCTCTTTCAATCTCTCTCTGTCTCCCTCCCTGCAATCATCTGCATCCCCCTCTGAGCTTATAGGACATTTTGAATGTTACTTGGTGACCCTTGGCTGCTGCAGAAAACTCAGGGCTACGAGTGGGCATCCTCTGCTTTTAATGCCTCTCATAGCTATTACATTGCTAGAAATGACCAGTATCACCCAGTGTTTTTTTCATTTTTCCTGTGTCTCAACTTCAGAGGAAGTGTTCTATCAACACCCATCCTCATTTCCCAGCTTAGTCCTTGACGGAAGTTTGGAGAAGATCACAAAGGCAGACCTTTTGCTACATGTTTCAGATTCTCCCAGTTTTGCTCTCTCTCTCTCTCTTCCAGAGCTCTTCTAGTGTCTAGGGAGTTGGTGAAAGTGATGGACAAATGATTTTCTGTTACATCTAAATCTTTTCTTCACATAGCTTAATCTTTAGCTTTTAAATTTAGAAATTAGCATTATTATTTCCCAGCATTGATCTGACAAGTTTTTTATGAGGTTAAAATCAGCCCATGTTGTGCAGCCAACATATGGGTAGCTGGGAGGAAGGAGGAATAACATGCTGGTTGGAGAATCAAATTTTATTCTGCCACAGAAGAATTGATACAATTAGCATAGAGTAGAAAAAAGGAATAGGCACACTTTCTTAGATGTGCCACAGATATTTCTAAGAAATATGCTATGTCCCCAGAAATATTTATCTTTAACATAATTCAAAGATCTTTGTAAGTTATGCCCAACTTTAAAATCCTAGTACAGATATCCATCATATGGACAGACATGATTTAAAAGTAATAATATCAACAAAAGGGATAATTGTGGCAAGCTTTTGAGCAGTCTTTTTGCAGCCCTATATGCAGGCACTGATATTGCCATTTTATTGACGTAGGAGACAGCTCAAAGGTGTTAGATAATTTCCATGAGTTTCTATAGCTAATGAGTTGTAGAGATGGAATTTGAACAAAGCTCTGCTTGACTCCAAACCTCTTTCTACTAACACACTGCCTCTCATTTGAAAAGCCAGATTCTTCACCCTTAGTCAGCAGATGTGAGAAATTATCTACTCTGACTCTGCTCTACCTAGGTCACAACCATTTCCTGCAGATTATTTCACATTAGGAATAAATAATTTACTTGCTTCCTTCATTCAGAAATCCTATTGATAAAGGACAGTCAGAAGGTACAAGTTATTGGAAGAGTGGGAACCAGGAAAGTCTCTAGGGAGTTAACCATTATTTTGACTCTCTTCTGTAGACCTTTCTCACATTTTTAGTATCTTGAGCAGGTTTGTGAGGGAAGTGAGTTTTAAATTAATTTTCTCCTGGCAGCTTGTATCTGTGATAAACTGAAGAACTCCACAAAATCATCCACATAGCTAGGTGTTTAATAGCTCAGTCACTTCAATGCCCCAATGGGGTCAGTGTAGGTTTTTTTTTTCCTTCCCTTCCATCCAGAATAACATGGAGTCTTAACAAGACTTGGAAGCAATTTTGATATCAAAAACTAAGAGACAGCTCTACTTTTAATGAGCTTTAATATCAGGGTATCAGCAGTACCTTTGGTGCTATGTCAGGAAATGACAGTTTTATTATCCTTACTTTGAAACTGATAAATTGGTTCAGGCTGAGGGCAGCCTTTTTAGCTGCTACACACACCAAAAAAAGGCAAGAAAAAAGAAACTGACTATCATCAGTTATTTAAAGCTCTATAGAATGTTTTAAAAGACAGGAGATTTCATATGGTCTGTGTCACTGAGTGCTAACTCCTGGATGTTTGCCAAATGCAAAGGGACGTGTGTGTGTGTGTGTGTGTGTGTGTGTGTGTGTGTGATTGATGGGGGAAGACTAAGAGAATATTTAGGTTTGGGCTCACTTTCAACTTTACTTTTGACTATTGAAGTCTATGAGTAGCATTTTAACAGTGTCACACTATTAACAATTATATGTCCAAGTTTAGTATCATCTCCTCTAAGGAAATTAATCAATTGCCCAAACGGCTGGGACCTCTTAAGTTCCAACTTCAGAAATCTATTGCAAATGTGCTTCGATGGTAAGTGGAAATACTCTAATTTCATAAGGAAAGTGTATGGTGTCATCAGTAGTAAGCATAGCATCTTTAGATACAGAGGTGTGACTGTCACAATTACGGCACTCGTGTACACTGGCACTTAGAATTCTCATTTCAAAATTGGAGAATCACTTCTGAAAGATCTCTGTCACTTTTCTAGACAGGAAGCTAGTAAGTAGTTACAGAATACCAAATTTCTGGGTACAGTCTGTTTCTCAGACCACAGTATC
Source organism: Rhinolophus sinicus (assembly GCF_036562045.2). Taxonomy (NCBI): domain Eukaryota; kingdom Metazoa; phylum Chordata; class Mammalia; order Chiroptera; family Rhinolophidae; genus Rhinolophus; species Rhinolophus sinicus. The sequence continues at coordinate 63,391,870 of NC_133754.1, read as the reverse complement.
TAATTGGAAGACGAGAGAAGGGGATGCTGGTTTTTTCTTCTCTAAAACGGTGCGCTCAATTCCATCTTGTCATCATTACAAATTGTTTGTTGATTTTTTCCAGATGCCATAATTTCATTTTTTAAATTGGAGGTTTTATAACTGAAAAGGCCTTAAAATTATCTAATTTAATTACAGAAAGAGACCAGAGGCCTAGAAAGATAAAATGGCAAAGATAGGAAGAAATTGGTTTACAGTTCAGGATTAGATTTTAGTTCTCTTGAAATATTTGACGCTTTCCTCACTATACTATAGTGCATGCCCTAGTTAGTTAGGAAGTTTTAGTTTTTTTTAAATAAAATAGAACAGCATCAATATGATGGAATATTCAATATGCTGACAAGGGATCGTCTGTATTATCCCCAGTACCACCAGCATCTACACAATTAATTAATACTAGCATGCCTCAACCTGACAATTTTAGTAGATATTTACTAAATTTGTGTTGCTTAGTATGTAGAGCACTGAGCTGAATGATCAATGCTGTCAAGATTTCAGGTGGAATTTTTGCTCAGGAAAGGATTTTAGGTAATTGCAGCAACATTGTCTTAACCAACCAGTGAAAGCCTTGTTTTATCAAAACCACTGCAATTTTTAAGCTGCTCCATAACAGCAGAAGTAACAGAGTTGTCAGGACTGTGATCTTAACAGATGAAACCCCATCACAAGGTGATGACAACAGAGCATTCCTCCCCTTTAACTGCCACAGAGAAATGAAGACGAAGGCTGTATAGAATAGTGGCTAAGGGTAAAGACTTTGGAGCAAGTTAGAAACAAATTTCAATCCAGTCTCCCCAACTTTTAATGAAACTCTGAACTTGTTTCCATATCTATGAAACAAAAAAATAATAATACTGCACTATAAGGAGTAAATGAAATAATTTAATTAAACTCAACACAGAATCTAGCACATATAATGCAGTGAAAGGTGTAATTTGATATTGTCATTATATTAACCTCATACAGTTCTCAGATCAATAAATAGACAAGCATTTATGAAGCCCCAAATATGTTGAACTGAGTGCATGACTTCTAGATACAGTAAATAAAGACAAATTCTTCCTCTCTCCACCTCCAGGCTTGTAACATGTACCTTGATACTGGTAGATTTCATAAAGCTGATGAATATGCCAAGGGGAAAAAAAAAAAAAGTTCTGTGTCAACTACATGAAATCCCCAGTTGTCTTTTTTAGTAGGTATCTCTTGTTAAAATATCATTATTAGTTCTATTCAAGTGCATGTTTTGGTATGGACATATGGAAAAATTATGAACTTTGTAGTCTGACACACCTAGGTTATTCTTCCTGTTTCACAGCTCTCTGTGGTCTTGGGAAAATTAATTCACCTACTTAAACATATTTCCTCAACTAAGATAGGGTTGTGATTGCCTCAGTGCAAAGTGTTATGCTTCTACCCCCACAGACTCTTAAAGATCTACTACCAAAATTCTGTCAGCCATCGGTTTTCCTACTCCTAAAACTTTATTTCATCTTCTCTTCTTTGGAGGGTTTGTTTCATATCTGAAGCCCTGTGTTAACCAGGTGGGGATCAGGGGAAGCAGAGAGAAAGAAATAACCACATGTGGTGTCAGCATGCCCTCCCAACTGGCTGTACTCTGGGGCTGCCTGTTTGCTTTCATGGAAGCACTTGTCTGGTCAGACTCACTTTATCATGTGGCCCTTGTCTCAGCTCTGACTGATCCGACCCTGCCAAGACTTTTTGGAAACACCAGGATGTTGTCGTCATCGTTCAAGTCAAAGTAAACACTATTACTCACGTGGACCCGTGTGATGTTCCCAAACAAAGTTGTAAATCAATAACATATTTATAGCAATTTTCAATTTCATGTTTTTTGTTTGAATGTAGCAGAATCCATTGCAGTTGAATATTTAGCAGCAGAACAAGGTACTAAAAAGAGATCTTCAAATTCAGAGAACAAATATTTGTCTCTTCTCAATATCTTCCTTTCATTGAACTTTTTAAAACTGAGAGTGATTAATCCAAAACAACTACTCTGCAATGTAAATAAGTTAGAAACTAGTACTTTTTTTCGTTGAATTCACAATTGTCAGTGATGTTGACAGACATGAGGCAGTCTATGGACCTAACTTTGTTTAATTTAGTAAATTTGGATTCCTGTCTTGCTGAATATAATATGTAAAGCACAGCATCTGCAGCAGCATTGCAGGGAGGACCAAGTTGCACCAAACACAACGTGTTCCAGTCTGCAAATATTTGACACTTTGGTTGGAAGGTTGACATACCATTGCAATCAATTAAACAAACAAGCTACAAGGGCACTATTGATTGAGAGTACAATGCTTCAGCAAATCTGGGCATCAGAGTGCGTGTGTAAAACAAAATCCATCATGCTCTTTCTCAGCCATTTATGTATTCAAAATAAGAGCCCAACATCATGTCTAATACACCACAATGTTCTATAGGCCAAATGAATCCTTACTTTTAAAGGACTCCTCCTAACACTGCATTGCAACAGACACTTAGCCTCACAGTGTGTATCAGTTCTTTTGTTTATATTAATGATAAGTTTGTCCTTTCTGGACACTTGACAAGACTGATACAATTTTTTGATCACTTTGTTTTCTTTATTCATACATGTATGTATATGTTATTTTCTCTAGCCAATGGCATTGAATTAAACAATCTCTTCTTTCATTTTATTGGTCTTGATAGCTTCCTTGCATATGATAAAATCGTCAGTGAAGTCAGTAAGGCTTGGGGATAGAACTTAAGTGAATAAATGGGAGAAAGTTGTTAGTTTCCTATGTCCTAACCTTTCTGCTCTACAGAAAATAATGTAAATCTCTAAAATAGCCTCTTGATCACACATCAGAAAAAAAAATTAATTCTTATGAAATCATACATTTTCCCCCCCTTTTTCCACCCCCCCCCCCCCCGTTCAAGCCATTGTTTCTCATTCTAGTTGTGTAGGACACAGCTCCCTGGCCCATGCTGGTATTATGAGCCTTGCGCTCCACCCCCGGCCCCCGGCTGAGGCAGTCAGTCAGTGGTCTGTGGTCGGTCCCTCACAACAGCCCACGGCAGCTCTCCTCGGCTGCTGGCCAGTCACGCAAGCTGGCCACTGGCCACTCCTCGTAGCACACTATAGCCCATGACAGAGCACAGCAGTCCATGGCAGCTCACTCTGACCTATGGCTGCTCACCTCAACCTAGCTCCAGGGAGAGCCATTGTTCACAACCTTAGCTGTAGAGGGCACGGCTTACTGGCCCATGTGGGAATCGAACCGGTGACCTTGGCATTAGGAGCACAGTGCTCCAACCACCTGAGCCACTGGGTCAGCCCAAGTCATAGATTTTGATCACTACCTCATGCCATGTGTCCTTCAAAACAATATTGCCTAAAAACCAACTTGGGTCTAGGAGAGAATTGTTAACAATAGATTTTAAATTCAAAGTTTACTCAATGTTTTTATATTCTAGAAATGTAACTGATTCTGTCTCACTTTGACTAACAGAATGTGGCAAAAGTGCTATCACACAACTTTTGAGAATATACCACAAAAAGTGTTGCAATTTTCACCTAGATATTTTGGAATACTCAATTGAATGAACAAACAAAACAGAAACAGCCGAGATATCCCTCCTGATATTTAACGGTCACATGCGGATGTGGTACCAGCGTGTTCCACACCTCTGCCCCTGCTACCAATCTTGAGGTGGCTTTATCTGAATGTTCTTTGTTATAGGACTTCTGCTCAGCTAGATTTCAGGTGATTCTCAATGATGATTGTGTTGTAGTTTAGTTGTACTTTTGATGTGGTTGTGAGAGGGGCCAAGCACAGCATTTACCTACTTCTTTATGTTGACAAGAAATCCTTCTTTTCTTCTTCTCTTGTCTCTTTTTTTCTCTTCCTATTTTCAATATTTTATGTGTTTTCTTAGTTTCTTAAATATATGAAGTAGGTTAAAACAAAAACAAAAAAAAGGCAATGTTCTTTCATATGGAGAATTTTTCATAAGCAAAACCCACTGCTACACAAATCTGTTGTGAAGAGTACACAAACAGATAACAATTTATGTCCATGTTATAACACAGACTATAGAAAGATAAACAGCTCTTAGGTTTGACCATGTATCAGCTTCATGGCTTCTGGATCAAATAGGCATTCTGGGAAGATGGTTTGTCATTGCACATCTGTAGCCTCTATGAGCTCTTTAGTCCCTGAGACAGCTTGATACCACTTATAGTCGTGGCTACTTCAGAGACTTGAAATGCAGTTTTCTTACCTGAAACCCTTATGGCAAGAAAGGGAATTTTTTTTTTTTTTTTTTTTTTTTTTTAAGCAGCAAAAAGAGTATGATCATTGGAACTAAAGGATTTCAGTCCTGGTTCTGTGGGATTTTGATAAAATAAATTTGCCTAGCTGGGTTTGATCTATTTATTTGTAAAATAGAGAAATTACCATATAGAAGAAATATGTGTTAAGTATTAAAGAACACCAGGAAACACTAAGAATTTGCAATAGGTATATACTTTTTGGTGAGTTTTATGATTCAAAGAGTAAAAAGCTTGATCTTTAAGTGATGTGAAAAAGCTGACTCAAGAGTCTGAATATTTTGTATGAGTTACATTTTTTTTTTGAGAGAATACACCTTGGCACCTTCCCACACTTTAATTATATGAACTCTGTACATATAATCTCTTTCCCTATTTCTCCTTAGCATAACAAAGAAAGGCTGAAGTTATCCAAAGAATGTTTCAAACTACCCAGCGAGAATAAAAATGATGATGGAAACAAAAAATACTAACATTATAAAAACATATGATATATGTACTCATATGTTTCTAATACTTCTTTCAGTGAATTGTTCCAAAGAATGGAAGGACCTGTTCTTTAAGTGGATGGGGAACACAAACACAGAGGCATATCAAAGATCGATACAAGATACATATATTTTTTAAATTTATTTGTTAGCACTCAGGCTGTCTGCATATTTCAGAGCTATTATTGAATCCACAATACCAAAACTATTTTTCAGGTATGTTGGCTCCTTTGTTCAAGCATAAGAATCAGTCCTTTTTTTTTTTTTCCTTTTTTTTTAATTTATTTTTTACAAAGATTTCAGGTATACAATTCTGTATTACATCATCTATAAATCCCATTGTGTGTTCACCACCCAGAGTCAGTTCTCCTTCCATCACCATATATTTGATCCCCTTTACCCTCATCTACCAACCCCTACCCGCCTTACCCTCTGGTAACTACTAAACTATTTTCTGTGTCTATGAGTTTTTGTTTCTCATTTATTTGTCTTGTTCTTTTGTTGTTTTTGGTTCATATACCACATATCAGTGAAATCATATGGTTCTCTGCTTTTTCTGTCTGACTTATTTCGCTTAGCATTATAATCTCAAGAACCATGCATGTTGTCACAAATGGTCCTATATCATCTTTTCTTACCAACAAATAGTATTCCATTGTGTATATATACCACAACTTCTTTACTCATTCATTTATTGAACGACATTTTCGTTGTTTACATGTCTTGGCCACCATAAATAAAGCTGCAGTAAACATTGGAGCACACTTGTCTTTATGTATAAATGTTTTCAGATTTTTTGGGTAGATACCCAGGAGAGGGATTGCTGGGTCATATGGTAATTCTATCATAATTTTTTGAGGAACCTCCTCACTGCCTTCCATAACGGCTGCACCAGTCTGCATTCCCACCAACAGTGTATGAGGATTCCTTTTTCTCCACAGCCTCTCCAACACTTGTTACTATTTGTCTTGTTGATGATAGCCATTCTAACTGGGGTGAGGTGATATCTCATTGTGGTTTTTATTTGCATTTCTCTGATGATTAGTGATGTTGAGCATTTTTTCATATGTCTATTTGCCATTTGTATGTCCTCTTTGGAGGTCATACTGCCCATTTTTCAATTGGGTTGTTTGTTTCTTTTGTTGTTGAGTTGCATGAGTTCCTTGTATATTTTGGATATTAGGGCCTTATCGGAGGCACTGTTTGCAGAAATCTTCTCCCATTCAGTTGGTTGCCTCTTTATTTTGTCGATGGTTTCCTTTGCTGTGCAGAAGATTTTAAGTTTGACATAGTCCCATTCATTTATTTGAGCTTTTACTTCCCTTGCCTTTGGAGTCAAATTCATAAAATGCTCTTTGAACCCAAGGTCCATAAGTTTAGTACCTATGTCTTCTTCTATGCAGTTTATTGTGTCAGGTCTTATGCTTAAGTCTTTTTTATCCATTTTGAATTAATTTTGGTACATGGTGACAGATAGCAATCCAGTTTCATTCTTTTGCACGTGGCTTGCCAATTCTGCCAGCACCATTTACTGAGGAGGCTGTCTTTTCTCCACTGTATGTTTTTTGCTTCTTTGTCATAAATTATCTGGTTTTACCATATTTATGTGGTTTTATTTCTGGGTTCTCAGTTCTATTCCATTGGTCTATATGTTTGTCTTTCTGCCAATACTATGCTGTTTTGATTATTGTTGCCCTGTAGTACAAGCTAAAATCAGGGAGTGTGATACCTCTACATTGTTTTTTTTTCTTAAGATTGCTTTGGCTATTCGGGGTCTTTTGTGGTTCCAAACAAATTAGATGATTTTTTTGTTCTATTTCTTTTAAAAATGCCATTGGGATTTTGATGGGAATTTCATTAAATCTGTATATTGCTTTGGGTAATATGGCCATTTTAACTATGTTGATTCTTCCAATCCATGAGCATGGAATGTCTTTCCATTTCTTTGTGTCTTCTTCAATTTTTGTTTAAAAATGTCTAATAGTTGTCAGCATATAGGTCTTTCACATTCTTGGTTAAGTTTATTCCTAGGTATTTTATTCTTTTTGCTGCAATTGCAAAATGAATTGTTTGTTTGTTATTTATTTTTCTGAGATTTCATTGTTAGTAATTAGGAATGCAATGGACTTTTATATATTGATTTGTAGCCAGCAACTTCACTGTATTCATTGATTGTTTCCAATAGCTTTTTGGTGGAGTCTTTAGGGTTTTCTATATATAGTATCATGTCATCTGCAAAGAGTGACCATTTAACTTCTTAATTCCCAATTTGGATACCTTTTATTACTTTCTCTTGCCAGATTGCTCTGGCGAGGACTTCCAATACTGTGTTGAAAAGCAGAGGTGATAGGGGACAGCCCTGTCGTGTTCCTGAACGCAGAGCAAAGGGCTTCAGTTTTTCACCATTAATTATGAGATGAGGCCTTTATTATGTTAAGGTATTTTCCTTCTCTACCTATTTTATTTAGTGTTTTAATCATAAGTGGATGTTGTATCTTGTCAAATGCTTTTTCTGCATCTATTCATATAATCATATGATTTTTGTCCTTTATTTTGTTTATGTGGTGTATCACATTGATGGGTTTGCATATATTGAACCATCCTTGTGCCCCTGGGATGAACCCCACTTCATCGTATTGAATAAGTTTTTTAATGCATTGTTGCATTCAATTTGCTAGAATTTTGTTTAGGATTTTTACATCTGTATTCATCAGAGATATTGGTCTGTAGTTTTCATTTTTGTGTTGTCCTTACTAGGTTTTGGTATCAGGGTAATGTTTGCCTCATAAAACAGGTTAGGGAGTACTATCTCTTCTTCAATTTTTTGGAAGAGTTTGAGCAGGATTGGTATTAGATCTTCTTTGAAGGTTTGGTAAAATTCACCAGTGAAGCCATCTGGTCCCAGACTTTTGCTTTTGGGAAGGTTTCGGATGACTGAGTCAATTGCATTACTGGTGATCGGTCTGTTTAGATTTTCCAATTATTCATGGATCAGCCTAGGAAGGCTATATGTTTCTAAGAACTTGTCCATTTCTTCTAGGTTATTGAATTTGGTGGCATATAGTCCTTCATAGTATTCTTGGATGATCTTTTGTATTTCTGTGGTATCTGTTGTAACTTCCCCTTTTTCATTTCTGATTTTGTTTATTAGTGTCTTCTCTCTTTTTATCTTAGTGAGTCCAGGCAAGGCTTTGTCAATTTTGTTAATCTTTTCAAAGAACCAGCTCTTTGTCATATTAATTTTTTCTATTGTCTTTTTGTTCTCTATTTCACTTAGTTCTGCTCTGATTTTTATTAGTTCGTTTCTGCTGCTGACCTTGGGTTTCATTTGTTCTTTTTTTAGTTCTTTAAGGTGTAATGTGAAGTTATTCATTTGGGATTTTTCTTGTTTCTTGAGATAGGCCTGTAATGATATAAAATTCCCTCTTAAAACTGCTTATGCTGCATCCCAAAAATTTTGGTAGGAAGTATTTTCATTCTCATTTGTTTCTATGTGTGTTTTGATCTCTCCTCTAATTTCTTCTTTGACCTGGTCGTTCTTTAAAGTATGTTGTTTAAACTCCATATATTTGTGGTTTTTCCTGCTTTCTTTTTGCAGTTGATATCCAATTTCAAAGCCTTGAGAATATGCTTGATATAATTTCAATCTTCTTAAATTTGCTGAGGCTAGTTTTATGTCCCAATATATGGTCTATCCTTGAGAATGTTCCATGTACACTAGAAAAAATATGTATAGTCTGATGTTAGGATGAAGTGCTCTATAAATGTCAGTTATGTCCATTTCATCTAATGTGTCATTTAGGGCTGTTATTTATTTATTTATTTATTTATTTATTTATTTATTTATTTTCTGTTTGGGTGATTTATCCATAGCTGTCAATGATGTATTTAGGTCACTTACCATGTGATTTGGTCAATTTCTCCCTTTAGTTCTGTTAGTAGTTGCTTGGTGTATTTCAGTACTCCCTGATTGGGGCATAAATATTGATGATTGTTATGTCTTCTTGTTGTATAGTCCCCTTTACCATTATGAAATGTCCATCTTTGTCTCTTGTTACCTTTTTCACCCTGAAGTCTGTTTCATCTCATATCAGTATGGCTGCACCTGATTTTCTCTGGATACCATTTGCTTGGAGTGTCAATTTCCACACTGTCGCTTTGAGTCTATGCTTGTCCTTATAGCTGAGATGTGTCTCTTGGAGACAGCATATGGTTGGGTTTAGTTTTTTGATCCAATCTGCTACTCTGTGCCTTTTTATTGGTGAGTTCAGTCCATTACATTTAGGGTGATTATTGATATGGAGGATTTCCTATCATTCTGTCTTTAGTTTTCTGGTAAGGCTGTGTCTCCATTGTTTCTTTGTCTTTTTGTTGTTGTCTGTTATTTCTGTGTGGTGGTATTCTATGATGTTTCCCTCTGTTTCTTCTTTTCTTACAGTATATATTTCAGTTCTGGATTTTTTGTGTGTGTGGTTACATAAACTTACATTAAGTTTATGTAAAAGAAAGTTTGATCTTTAGAGTATTCCATTTTCTTCAGCATGCTTACTTTCTCCATTGCCATATTCCAGTTCAGGCCTTTACTCTCCCACTTTTTATGTTTTGGTTGCCACAAATTGTCCCTGTTGATGGTGGTCGAATAGCCTCCTTTAGCATTTCTGTGCAGGGAGTCCTTTGTGGAGTTATAGTTTTTCAATTGGTTGTAAATTCCAGAGGAGATTTCCAGAGGCTCACCTCCTGCCGCCATGTTGATGATGTCAAGTAAGAATCAGTTCTTAATCTTTTCTAGCTAGGACTCTATTTAGTTCTGTGATCACAACTGAGAGAAGTACTCCTTCCCTATAAAGAAAAAAAATGACCTCTGTCTTTAAATACGGTCCTATCAGAATGGATGCTACCCATAAACATCTCATTACTGGAGCACGTGGGTTGACTATCAGGCAATCTAAGTCAGATACTGAAGAGTGGAAGGAAGGCAATGACTCCATTTTGGTTCTGATTCACTCATCATTTTTGAATATTAGCTAATGTTATATTTAGGGCTATGCTGAGTTTCCTGTTTGGTGGGTTTGAGGAGTGGGAAGAAGGGAACGTACAAGTGGCGTCTGGATGGGGAGAAATAATGCTTCTCCCCAGCTCACCTATAGCAATTTTATTTGTACTCACCCATTATATCCCAAGATGGCATTCTGTATAGTCTTATTGACTTATATCCTTATTATCAGTGTAGCTTCATTTTATTTTATATAAAAGAAATGTGAGACATGCAAAGATTAAGAACTTTCCCACATCTGTGATCCACGGTGCCATGAAGAGCTATATATTTCCAATATTGACATCTGTTCTTCTTACCTGGAAGTGGTGAATATGGTGAATTGAGACAAAACTATTTTTTTATGCTTTCCTTAACTTTAAAAGACATAAATCAAAAAACTTTATCTCCCAGGTTTCCCTGAAGGTGGTTTGCAAAATATGATTCATGTTTGGCCAGTTGGTGACTTCTTTGAGTTCTGGAGAATGGAAGCAGGGGTTTCATGTTTGCTGGTTCTGAGTTTCTGAGTAGCTGTCAATGGGCAGTTAGGTTTGTCTGCATAGGTATCTATGTAGTTAGTAGCTTCATAGGAGTCTGGAGGGAAGGTGAAGTGTGTAATTTCTGCCAGTATGACTCATAGAAAGTGCAGCATGGTTCATGAGTTTTATGATTAGTTTTGTGATTGTGGTTATTTCTTGATCAGAGCGTTTTCTAGACATTAATAGCTTCCTCATACTGGCAATAGTAGTGTGAATTAGTGATTAGGTGTGGTAGTATGTCTTTTGGTGTGAGTCCTGAATGTTCAATTAGAATCTGTTTCTTCAGCCCCACCACCAATTCTAGAAGTCATTTCCTAAATGCATGTATTGCTTAAACGAGTTATAGTGGATTCTGTTTTCTAAAACTAAACCCTCATTGACATTATAATTGGAACCAGCAAGGTTGTAGGTAGAAGACTAAAGGACATGGAAATTTGATTTTGGTCATCCAAACCAGTTAGGTGTGAGTGTTAAGATAATCCTGATAGCATGGCAATATAAAGAGGCAAAGGCAGGCATTATATTTAATTATACAAGGGGTGATGGAAAGCAAAAATTTAGTGAACAAGTAGCTGCCTGCCGCTGAGGATCATTACTGCACAAATGAGGAATATAAGAAATGTGAATGTGATGAGGAGTTTAAAGAAGCAAATGATAAGCTCATGGTTTTAAATTCTCAACTGAAGCCATGGACAGGAGCCCAGGGAAGCTTCTGTGACTACCCCCAGATACTTTCTTGTTGCTTCTCACTTCAGGGCAGACATGTATTTCAATCAAAAGGTAAGGCTGATTCTGAGTGCTGGTGAATAACAGCAAATTTGAATGCATAGACTGACCAGTTTTTTAAGTGATTGTTGGAGAATGTTTGGGAAGAGTTGGCCTTCAAGCATTTTAGCACTTTCAAATGGATTTGGATGATCTGGAGTACCCCAGCCCTAGAACCCTGCTAAGATGCCATTGTCCACAGAAACAGCCCCTCAGGCCAGCCTTGCCTGACTTGAACCCTAAAATCACATCACCTACATAAGTAAAAAAGCCATTTTTTCTATTACCCCACTTCTGACGCCACCTCTCAGACCCACAGCTCAGTACACAACAGAGGAACAAGAAGGTAGTTTGATCTTTAAGGACAGTTATACACAACAGATTGTGAGACTTTGCTAATTTATATCAGCAGAAACCTGGGAACATGTGCAGAAGTTGATTTTTTTTGGCCTTATAGCATGGTGGAAGGAACAGAATTTATGTTGAGCTAAGTTTAGGAAAACTTTATATGAGATTCTATATGCAACGAATTAATTTATGTTGCTGAGGATGGTTATAATAGCTGCTCAACTGGTGGGCTAAAGTCTAGACTCAGCGGGAGATTATACCAAATGAAAGAGATGTTAGAAACTTCTGGGTATAATATAAAGAAAGGAATCTAAATACTCAGTGAGTAAGTAAGGCATACTTACCATGTGTATCTGACATATTAAGCCCATGCATACACCACTATGGTAAATCTGGAGGACACTCCTTCACTAAGACTTAAGAAATGCATGAGTGAAAAAAAACCAGCATTCTTTAAGTCAATTAATCATCAATCAATCAATCTAATGTGGCTGTCTTCTAGAAACCAAGGATAAAGTTAGGAAGTGTTCCAGTTAATAGTATTCTGTGATTTTGGTAAAGATGATCAAATCCCAGAATGCCAGAAGCTACATTGCAGCACCTTTTAACCAGAGTTCAGGAGAACGTAGGCTTGACTTGAACGACCCAGTGCCCAGATTTGACTTAGTTGACAGAGAGCCCTTTGCATGAAGAAGAACCTGTGGAACTTTCAGCAACTATTCTGTGATAGCACAGGAATTATGACTTCAAATCTCCCTCATTGCCATCTCCAAAGTGACCTGTAAACATTTTCCAGGAAATCTGTGCGTAGACTAAAAGTAAATCCTCAATCTTTTGTAGCTCTAAGCAAGTGCTAATCTCTATGGATCAAGAACAGCACTTTGGTCTGCTTATCAGAGTCAAGGTTGTGAGGCAGAGGTGATAAATAGCTTATTTTCTCAAGTCAAATAAATGATGGGTCCATATAGTCTGCTAAACCAAGCCCTTGCTATTTCTTTGATTGTTGAATACATAGTTGAAATAAGCTACTTGCAGACTTCCCACACTGGCTCCTGAACCAGTATGAGTGATAATATGGTATCAAGGTGCAGGCAGAAACTCCTAGAAATAATGCTTCCTACTAGAATAGCACACGCAAATCAATACCATGTTCCAACTGAAATGACAAAGATTAGGGCCATCATGCAATCACTGAAAGATTCAGGTTAGTGATTCTTATCACAATTCCATTTAATTCTCCTTTTTGTATTATGTGTAAGACAGATAGCTAAAATGAAAAAGGACAGTGGATTTCACAAATTTTATCAGGTGGTGAACAAATTGCAATTGTTGTTCCATTTGTTGTCTCTTTATTGGAGTGGGCAAATCATGCCCTACCTCTGGAATGCAGATATCAAGCTAACTCCCCCCACAACTTGTGCAATTATCAGCAAACAGTGGAATGTTTCCATTCACCAGACAGAGATAGAACACTATCAGTGTCTAATCTCAAGACAATGCCAACTCTCTGGCTCTCTTTCGTGATTTAATCTCCAAGAATTCAGATTATCTCACCAGATCACAGAACATCCATCTGGTCTACTATATTGATGGCATGATGCCAGTGGAGAGGAATCAACAGATACCTTCTATGCTTGACAGAAAAAGGTGGGAGAAAAACTCTGAAAGTATTCAAGATTCTGCCTTGCCTGTGGCATTCCTGGGGATGGGGAAATCAGTGGTTTATAGCATTTTGGTATATTCCCACCAGAGTGAAAGAAAAACTGCTATGCTTTATTACACTTACCACTATGGAAAAAGGCACACCCCTCCAGGGGGTGTCTGGATCTTGAAGACAGATACATCACATCGATCCATTTTCTAAGTACATTATAAAGCACCCGCTGTAGGTGGAGCCTGGCTCCAGCTCTGTGTGGGACTCTTGACTGAGCTGCAAAGCAAATGGCTCTACTACTTGACCATACCTCAAATAGTGCTGGAAACTATCTGTGGCATCCTAGGCACAGGGGCTGAATGAAGTCTGTGGCAGTCACTTACGGCAGAACCATAACCCAAACTACCAGGGTTTTAGAACAATGTCCTCTTTGGCAGGTAATTCTTCACTCTTTGAGAAAAAAATTCTGCTTGTCCCTGGATGGGCAAGTCAAGAGGCGAGAAGGGGAGCTTTCATGTCAGGGGGATATCTTGAGCAAAGAAAGGCAAAGTATGTATGGAGTGCTCTGGAAACCATAAACATGCTCATTGTTAGGCTGGAGCACAGTTTCTGCATGAGTAGATTTATGGACTGGGGGGAAACCTCTGCCTTTGATATTATAGAAAATGTATCCAAATGAATTTAAACTAGTCTGATTAATTCTTTGTTTTAAAATCCTATACCCAAGAATGCTGGGTGGAAGACATTTTTCACTTTGCTGAGGATAGAGTAGCTACCAGGAACTATGGTTGGGTACTAGGAGATTCAGTGCACAGCTTGACACAGTTGGAAATCACTCTGCTACAATCAACTCAGTGACCTGCAGTGGCTTAGAAAACAATATATAGCACAGAGCATTTAAGCTCATCACAAACTGACAGCTCTTCTAAAACAGGCTTCATACAAAGAAGCTGCCTTTGAATTTGGACACTAACATTTGAACGTTTTAATAAATGCTATATTGCTATAAACCAAACACAATATAGCCATAATAACTGTATTTAGGTATACTTTGTCATTTGGGATTTGAGTTCTTGGCAGGTGAAATATAAAATATTCATTTTCTTATTCACTGTTTTTCTGGTTCTAGCAATAAAACTTTCAATAATGGATTTCTTTTTTAATTCACTAACCTAAGCTCTCAGTAGGAAAAAAAAAACAGTCAGTTTCTCAAGTCTCTTTTTTGAGGGGGCAAAAATGTTATAATTGATGAGCTGACTGTAAAGTTAGTCTACATTTGTGAATGGTGGATTGGTAAGCTTCAGTTGATGAACTTCATGGGTACTTTTTCATATTAAATACCCAAAAAAATATAATGCAGCTTAAATATGTACATATACATACTGACTTTTTTTTTTCCTACTGAGAGCTTAGGTTGGTGAATTAAAAAAAAAAAAAAAAAAGAAATCCATTATTGAAAGTTTTATTGCTAGAACCAGAAAAACAGTGAATATATATATATATATATATATATATATATATACACACACATACATTCAAAAAATGTACACAAGTGGACACCTTGCTCAACATTGCTCAGATAGTAGTTCGCCACAATCAGAAGTGTCTTGGACGCTGATGGTAACCACTTTGAGCACCTCTTGTAATTGCAGAAGTCAAATGTGACTTCTATTCTTCTTTTGTTATTGGTATATATTGAGTATTACAATTTTAATACAGTTTTCCTTTCTTAAAATGTGTATACATTTTTTGGCACCCTCCACATATCGTCTGTTATCAGTTGGTGTCACAAAACTCTCAATACAACCTTTTAAAAAACTAAGTTTTATTCCACTTTTTATCATGTTTTCTCTTCTACTTGTCTCAGAAGCAGAACATAATCATAGAACCACTGAGACACAAGAAATAAAAAACATGTTGAGTATGCCAAAAGAAAAGGGATGTGCAACTCCATACCATCAAACCTATGGTCCATAATCTTTCAGATTATCAGGTCAGTGGTCAGACAATATTGGGCACTCTCTCCATCAACTCTAAAACAAGGCTCCCTTTGTGTAATATGGAGTTGCTGCTAGGTAGATCAAACATACCTATTTTATTTTTCAATAGACTATTTTTTAGAACAATGTTAGGTTCAAGCAAAAGACAGGATTTTTTAAATCTTTGGACCATCCACCCAACCCAGCACTACACTTTACCCATATATATGTTCAGCTTAAAATTTTTGTTATTTTTAATTTTTTTGTTCAGTTCCCTTTTTATGCGTATGTGAAAGTACCCACGTTTTTTGTTTGTTTGTTTGTTTGTTTGTTTGTTTTCTTCTGGATTAGTTTGAAACATCCTGGAAGTAAAATAAGATTAACACAATATATTTTTCTTCTTCTAATGTTAATTCTTCTTCAGAGATCTATGGTTGGGGGGAAATATTGTTCAGAAGATTGATACCCTATACCAAACAGCAGTTGGCACACGGTTGGCATTTAAAGACCTCTCAGTGCTTGAGCTCAAATTCCAGCACTACTACCAGAAATGTGCTGATTGTGCAGCACATTAATGTTTGAACAGTAATGAGACTGATTTAGACCCTCTTTTGGAAAATACCACTTACATCATGTAATTAAACACATAACAACAACATTTACAAAGGCAAAATTTAGATAATAATAAAAGTCAAAAGAGACGCCCGACAAACTGAATGTTTAATGGAAAGGGGGAGACTTAGTAACAGTGCTGGTAAAATTCCCTGAGTCTAAGTATTTTAACAGTAAAAATATTACTATACAAGAGACTCATATGAAAGAATTGACCCTGGATATCCAGTCCTTAACTTGGGGAAAAGAACTTCCTGAGAAGATCTTACTCAGAATATATAAAATCCTTGTCAATGCTCTTGGAAGTCTCAAAAGAGATTAACATTTCAGTTTTCTGATTCTAAGTTTAATTTTAAGTGTTAATTTTAAAGAAAATTTTGAACTTGAGAGAACGCTGAACATAACTTTTATTTCTCTACTGAAATAATTTCTGGATAGGCTTAGACATTTCACTAGTCCTTTTAGTGAATTCAGTGCTCAAACACATTCTATTCCATTATTTCTAATTCATAATTTGATTTTGTTTTGTAATTCTGTGTGTGTGTGTGTGTGTGTGTGTGTGTGTGTGTGTGTGTGTGTTTTAATAGTAATAGACTCACAGGACGTTTTGAAAGTAGCTGAGTGGCCCCATGTACCTTTCATTCAATGTTTCCCAGTGGTAATATTCTAAATTATTTTTGTACTATATCAAAATCAAGAAATAGACATTGGTATGATCTACAGACTCCATTCCATATGTGTGTATGTGATTCTACATGTACTCATTTGAGTGTTTGTTTATTTGTGTGGAATTTTATGCAGTTTTATCACATCTATTGGATTTATGAATTCACCACCACAATCAAGATACAAAACTTTTTCTTCGTCACAAAGGAATTCCCTCCAGCTATCTGTTTAGAGTCGCATTTCACTCTGCCTCACCCCTGCCACCTCCAATTCCTAGCAATCACTGATCTGATCATTCCATTATAGTTTTTTTGTTTTGTTTTGTTTTGGCAAATGTTATAGAAATGGAATCATATAGTATCTAACCTTTTGAGATTGGCATTTTCACTCAGCATAATGCCCTGTATGGTCGCACAGTATGTGTATGTTTAGTTTTATGATAAACAGCCAAACTCTTTTCCAGAGTGGCTATAACCTTTATATGTTCTTACCAGCAATGTATGAAAAATCAATGTATATTCTGCGTCATTGCCAGAATTTGGTGTTGCTAGTGTTTTAATTATAGCTGTCCTGATAGATATGTAATATCTCATTTTGTTTTTAATGTTTGTTTTCCCCAATGGCTAGTAATGTTTAATATATTTTCATGTGCTTTTTTGTCATTTGTATATCCTTTTATGTGAAATGTCTGTTATTTTCTTCAATTACTTAGATTTTTCTTTTTGATTTTGCATTTGTTTTATTTTGAGACTCTGTAATATATTCTTGATACAAGTTCTTGTTAGATATATTTGCAAATATTTTCATTCAGTCCATAACTTGACTGTTTATATTTGTTGTGGGGATATTTATCAAAACTCTATCAAATCATTAATTTAATATTCTGCAATGTTAATACTGTGCTTTACTAATTTTATATCTATATCATATTACATTGAATTCCTTACATTTTTTGCAAGAACTACATTTTAATATGTACTATATTACTTCATTTTTTTATTTTTTCATTATATTTTATTAGTTTCAGTTGTACAAGTTTACTTTGATTTCACTGAGGCTTTGAAGTCAGTTTCATCACACTATTTTCTGTTTTCTAAATCAATATTTAGTAAAATATATGACCCTGTAACTTCCTGGTTTTCATAGGATAATTGTGCCACCTAAATTATAATCTCTTTAAACATCCTCTATAAACTATGTGTATTAACAAGGAAAGCAAATAAAATTACTTGCAGCACAAATAGGAATTTGAAAATACTACCAATTTCAAATTTACACGTTGACTTAGAAATAAACACATGAAATAAGCAAAATCATCTCTGGAGCCCTTAAAAGAGTAGAGAGTGTGTCAGTGTCTTAATTTTGTGAAAATACAGAAAAACATCGTCTATGTTTCACTTGAGAAAAAAGAAGGTGCACCCTAGTAAGGAAACAATGAAAACAAGTGTACCACTTGGTAGAGCAGAGCATTAGATTTAAGGAATTAAAAAAAATAAATAAATTGGTTTTGAAAATATGTAGAATGAAAGGTAACAGTTTAATTAGCCATCCAGTATATGAGAGAAGGACACATCTTAAAAATGCAATAACCCTTGGAGGCTTGGTGGTGAAGGAAAAGAAGGAACTACTTTCAAAAAAAGATTAATTAAGATATGATATAAATTAATAATCAGAATATAACAGCAATCTGCCCAAAAGTTGCCATTGTTACAGTAAGTACACTTTACTGTACCGATTGAAAAAGGCACTGTTGAAGTAAGAAACCAAAATATCTAACAAAGCAATGATAAGATAGCTGTGAACACCTATAGATGCTATTGCTGTGCATACATTATCATGAACAGAAGAAAAAGGCACAGCATAACCTAGAAAGGTACAGTACCAACAAAAGACAAAATAATTATCAAAACATCCTGCCAAAAAAATAATTTTTAGATAATAGAATGCCTGGTTCTACATACTGAAAATATTTACTGATAACCTGAGAAGAGTTAACTCCAAATCATCCCAAGTAAATTCACTTCATTTTAAAGAATAAGAAGAAAATTTCCTAGGGAATTTAGAAAAAAAAAAAAAAAGTCACCTACAAATAAAAGGAAAGGCTCTTCAAAATGAAAAATGAAACAACACACTGGAGAAAAATGGAAAAGTAAAGTAAGTGTATTGAGTCTACACAGATAATATATAGGAGTGAAAGACTACCGTTGAAGGTGACAAATACAATAGTAGTGTGAACAAGGAAAAGTAAACTAAGATCTCTTTATAAAGGTATCGCTTTTATATTGTCTTCTAAAACAAACATACTAACTTTATTAAGTATCCAATAACATAAAATAAAAAACACTAAAAAGTAAAATCAGAATTATAATATAATATGAAAAATCAATACGAAATGGAAAAATATGATAGGCTTCAGATCAAACATATCAGTTTTATTAGTAACTATAAATAAGATTTAATAATCTGTTAATAGAAAGACAATATAAGTGTTTACAAAGAAACCCCAATGTCAACTGCATGTAAAACAGTCATTCAGAAAGTCTAAGAAAAGAAGATGGGCAAAGTAGATCAGGTGAATGCAAACTTCAAAAGAAGATACGGCAAACTTGATGACTGACAAAATAGAACTCAGTCCTAAAAGCATGAAATAAAAGAAAGGCCATTTTATCACACTAAAGAACATCATTCTCAATAACAATATAACAGTTATGGATGTCTAAGCTTCATATATCAAATCAAACACCTTCATAAAGCATAAAATATAGAACAGGCAAGGAGAAACTGACAAAATAGCACTAATTATATGAAACTTTAATATATAAATCTTGGTTTAAGACAATTTGAGTAGACAAAAAATAAGAATATAGAGGACCTGTACAAAATAATAAAAAATACAGGCCTTAAGAATATATAGCAATTACTTCTTCCTAATAATGTATTTATTTTATTTTCAAGCACATGAAACATTATCAAAAAGTGACCATAAATTAGATCACAGACAAAACCTCAATATGTTTCAAAAAGTATAAATAATATAAACAATATTGTCAATAAACAGAAATGCTGAACACAATTTAAGAAGCCATTCCACCTTGATATTACATAGCTCTTGGGTCTCAAGTGGATTATATACCAAAATGTCAGAATTTCTTTAAAACTAATGTATTGATAATAAAAGTACTACATATCAAAATTTATGAGGTACAATTAAAGCAGTGATAAGAAAATAATTCAAAACCATAAATATTTATATTAATAAAATTAAATAGTAGAAATAAGTATATTTGTCTTAATTAGAAACAAATGACTATAATTTTGAAAGCAGAAGAAATTATAAATCGAAGAGGAGAAATAAATGTTAGAAAATAGAAGAAGAAAATAATGACAATTCTAGAACACGTTAACTTCATTTTCAAAATGGGGAAAAGAGAGAACAACAATTATGCAAAATAGAAATAAAATATTTAAAAGTATCATAAAAGACTATTGGCATAACTCTATGCAAATAAATTTGAAAACCTACATAAAATGATTAATTCTCCAGGGAAATATGATATACCAAAACTTCCCCAGTTGACCTAGAATGTTATAACAACCAAATATCAGAAAAATCATAGACAAAAAATTTTAATGAACTGTTCATAACAATCACTAAGCCTTGATACTTTCAGTAGAGAAATCTATCAGCGCTTCAGAGACTATAGAATCCTAATACTCATATTACACCATAAAATTGGAGGAGGGAGGGTGGGGGAATACCTTTAAAAAATACCTAATAAAAACTGTACCAAAAATCTCCTTATCAATTATACTTATTAATATGTGTAGAGCTACCCTAAATAAAATATTATTGAATAGAATTTTGCAAGCTATTACAAAATAATATATCATGACCAGATGGAATTTGTTTCACAAAGGTAAGGGTAGTTCAGTTTTAGGAAACTCATTAATATAATTATGTGCATTAATAAACATAAAAAATAAAGAACACCTTTAGTTATCTACATATATGCTGAAGAAGCTTTTAACAAAACTCAATATATATTCTTATTCAAACAAAATTATGAAATAAATAATTAATCGATATTTCCTTAAAATGATAAAACATGTACCTCATTCCAAAAGCCAGTGTCCTACTTTAATGCAAAAATAGTAGAGGCCTGCTTACTAAAATCAGGAACAAGACAGGAGTCCTTCTATTTCTACTTATTTTTAATGATGTTTTGAAGATACTAGACTTTGCAATCAGAAAGAAGAAACAATCAGAAGCATTAAAATGAAAATGGAAAACTTTTTTTTTAATATGTCACTGAAGGTGAAATAATTTTATGCTTATGAAAACCCTAGGAGGTTTAATGCTGAAACTAATTCAAATGGTAAGAAACTTTAATCAAGTAGGATATAAAAGTAATATAACATTTCAATGATATTTGTATATACAAACACTAGTAGTTAAAAAATATAAAGACATGACTTCAACACTAGTAGTTAAAAAATATAAAGACATGACTTCAATTACAAGTACAGATGAAATACTTAGAAATAAACCTAATAAAAATGCATGAAACTTAAAATACACTTGAAATCTACACAAGCACTTTTGAGCAAATTGAAGGACATCATTATTTGAGATAAGAAAACATCATAAATATGTCAATTTTCCCAAAGTTAATTTATAAATTTGTCACAATCTCAATACTTTTTAATCTGGTACTTTTTAATCTGAAGCTAGTGATCTGGTTCTATTAACTCACATAGAAAAATAAATAAGCAATAATGGTTAGGAAAACCCTGTAGAAAAAAAAGTAACAATGGAGATATGGCTGCACCAATTATAAAATATACTATACTGTACCATACTTTACTGTGCTATATTATACTATGCTATACTTAAAACCAAGTCATATTAGTGTATGAATAAATGGACAAGTGCAGCAAAATAGAAAAGCCACAGTAAAGTGAAGTACAAAGAAGTATTTAATGGCATTTCAAACCACTAAGGAAAATATGGAATTTTTAATAAATGAAATTCGGACAACTGGATAGCCATTCAGAAAAAGCGCATTGGCAACTACACGTCAGACTCTTTCATCTTACATAGGTTTCTCAGTCTTTGGAGGAGGTGTGGGAGCACTGTTGCAGACCAGGGTTCACCTCTCCTCTTTCACTTTCCTGTGCACTGAAACTGAGTGTCAGTTTTTGTGCATTTTCTGGACTGGCAAATGTTCTCATTGACTTAATTCCCAGGTTCTGGGAAATAGAGAAGATAGAAAAATAAGTTAAACTACTCTATAAGGAAATAGTCAGACTGATGTGGTATGTGGAGTAGTCTAAAAGATAATCATCTGAGACACTGCCAAATGTCAATGTCATAGAACAAACAAGGAAGGACGATTGTTCTGGATCAAAGAAAAAAGCGACCTAAAACCTAATGCAATACATTAACCATAATTAGATCTTTGTGTAAAGATAAAAAAGCTATTAAAATTATTGGGATCATTTCAAATTTCTTAGGTGAAATAACAATGTTGTGGTTACATAGGAAAACATTTTATTCATAGATGATTATAGACGTGATGTCTACAGTCTACTTTCAAGTGGTTTAGTTATGTGTATAAACAAATACAACAAAATTTCAATAACTGGTAAGTAATAGTTGTACAATTGTTAACCTTTCTGAATGGTTAAAATTTTTCATATTAAAGTGTTGGAAATGTGTGATTCTCCTTGAATTGTTTAATAATGTCTATTATATTTTAATTGCATGGTCTTTACATGGCCCTGTGTTTTGTTTGTTTGTTTTTCTGTTGTGTTTTCATGTTTACATCTCCTTGAGTTGAAAAAGGCCGTATCTCTTAAAGCCTCAAGTTTGCTCACAAACAGTAAGATTCCATTCTCTTTGGTTACCTTAAAGTCTACAGGGCCATTATTAAATTATCCTAAACATTTAAGTTACAGAGCTTGTGATATAAAATTAAATGATCAGTTCAAAGATTCAGTAGTAGGAAGGGAATGAGAGATACTTGAAATTCTATTTTGTGTCTTTTTTGTGTGTGCGCATTCCTTTCTCGGTTGATCCTGTTTCTTTAAACAACTTTTGGTACTCAGTATTTTTACTTGCCAGACTTTAATAGTATTCTGTTGCAAGGGAATGATGCTTTTCTCCTTCTGCTATGTCCTTCTGTATAAGGAAGCTCTGGCAATACTTGAGTGAGTTTGGAAGGAAAAAGTGGGCATATGGAATTTATCTCATTTCTCTACCTTTTTCTCACAAGTGTTCTGCTTCTGCTTCTCATGCTGTAAGTCACAAGGGGTTTGAATCCATAGGGAAAGAAGACCTGAATTATGGAAGACAAATTAAATTAAAAGTTCATCTTCTGCTGCATGGAGCCAAAATATTGAGAAATAAGTGGGAAACAAATTTTTGAGGAAAAAAAATATGTGAAGTATTTGTGGCTTCAGAGGTGATTGGAGGAAATGAAACTTTAAGAATTAAGCCCAGACATATATATATATATATATTCTACTAATTTACAGCAAAGGGACCAAGAATAAACAATGGGGTTATACAATATAGAGTCTTTTCAAAAAATGTTGTTGGGAAAACTGGACAGCCACATGCAAAAGTATGAAACTGGACCCTTATCTTATACCATATACAAAAGTCAATAAAAAATGGATTAAAAACCTAACTATAAAAGCCCGAGAAGAAAATACAGGTGGTAGCTCCTTGACATTGGTCTTGGCAATTATTTTTTTGGATTTGACATCAAAAGCACAAGCAACAAAGCAAAAATTAATAACTGGGACTACATCAGACTGAAAAGCTTCTGCACAGCAAAGAAAACTATTGACAAAGTAGAAAGTTAACCTACAAATGGGAATATATATTTGCAAATCGTGTAACTGATAAGGAGCTAATAGCCAAAATATATAAAGAACTAATATAACTCAATAGCAAAAACAAATTCAATTTTAAAACTTGGGAGAGGAACTGAATAGACATTGTTTTCAAAGAGGATATACAGATGACCAACAGTACATGAAAAGATGCTCAACATCACTAAATATTAGAGAAATACAAATCAAAACCACAATGAGGCATTACTCCACACTTGTTAGAATGGCTGTTACCAAAGACGAGATTAAAAGCAGTGGCAAGGATATGGAAGAAAGGGAACCTTGTGCACTATTGATAGAAATGTAAATTGGTGATGCCACTATGGAAAACAGTATTAAGGTTCTTTTAAAAATTAAAAATAGAACTACTATGTGATCCAGCAAGGAAATGCATTCACTATCTTATAAAGACATCTGTAACCGCATGTTCATTGCTGCATTATTTACAATAGCCAAGACATGGAAACAACCTATGCATCCACTGACTAATGAATGGATAAAGTAAATGTAATACACAAACACACACACACACACACACACACACACACACACACACAATGAAATATTATTCAACCAGGAGAAAGAAAGAAAGTCTGCCAATATGGATGGACCTTGTGGGTATTATGCTAAGTAAAACAAGTCAGACAGAGGAAGGCAAATACTGTATATGTGGAATCTAAGAAATAAGCAAACAACAAAAAAAACTAACTCATAAATACAGAGAACAGGTTGGTGGTTGTCAGAGGCAGCAGGTAGGGTGAAATGCTCAAACAATAAAAACTTCCAGTTCTAAAATAAATTCTGGACATGTAATTTACAGAATAGTGGCCATATATATATAGTTTATTGTCAAACAAAATGAATTAATGTGTTTGATATCTTGTCAGTTTGTAGACATTATATTGAGTCACATATCCTCTTCTTACAAACATGCATTTAGCCTTTAACTGTTGCAACTTGGCCACATTACATTAGCTTTAGTGTTTGCCTCTGTAGGATTTTCTTTTCGGTGAGTAATTGATATTTCTGTTGGCTTAATCCCAGACTTGTGACTATTTTTATAAAGGTAAGGCAACTGAGCCTGTACCTTCAGGTATCTCTTTTAGCTAAAGAAATTACCTCCAGACAGGTAGCGTCTGTAGGCTTCAGGGGAAGTGAGAATGTGAATTTGAGAACTGTAGGCTGAAGGCCTCCACAAAGAGGGCTTTCCTCCGTAATGGCAGGCACAAACTCTGGGGACCTGGATCAGGTGTTAAGTACAGTAATGTACACATGACTTTTCCAGGTGCCAGATAGTGTGTGAGGGAGTTTGGCTGCACTGCTTCAGCAAAGGTAAAGGTGTCAATGAAGGAGGGGTGCCACGTAGTAGGTGCTTTGAGGTAGAAGTTGCTGCAGCTTGATCTTGAATTCAAAGGCATCAGCCATTGCATATGCTTATGGACCATGCAAAACTGTCAGTGTATGCTGGCAGACTACAGATGCACAAACATCTTAGTAAGCAAAGATGGCTGAAGCAAATATTCATTATAGGACAGGGCAGTCTTTCTATAATCAGGCTTTTTAGGCATTGCTGAGCAGAATGATATTTGTTACTCTTAAATGTTTAACTCCAGAGCTACTGAGCACCACTGAGTTTCCAGTTTTAAATTGTTGGTGCCTCGCATAGTCTACTGCAATAGGTCAGCTGTCCAAAATGATATTCTTTTCTTAGGTTCAAGAAAGGAATTGGAGAGATATTACCTTTGCCTGAGAGACCATGTCCATGGAATCTTTGAACTTCAGAATCTCAGAAACAAAAGGCAAATATACAGCATATTACACATAAGTGGAGAAGGATGAGGGTGATAGATCAAATTAAATACTTTTTAAATGTTTGAATAATAAGAAATAATCCCCTGGGTAGGGATATCCAATTCTAGAGGGAAAAGATTTGTTTGAATGGTGACTGTCTTGGTTGACCCAGAACTCATTGATTTGGAGTTATTCATATCTATTTCAGAGCCCTCTGCAGGCAAAATCTCAAATTCTCACCAGTGGTTCCAGCAAGATACCCTTAGAAACAGTGATTAGTTCCCTGAACAAGGTGGGGGTGACTTTGTCCTGAGGCACTGCTGATATCTTCCCCATCGCCCCTAAGACCATAGACTTAGTGCAACATAAAACAGCTGGAAAAGGTATTAGAGAGGTGGGAGAGCAGGGGACACTTCCTCATTTCTAATGTTTTCTTCCAGGTGGAGGTAGTACCAATAATGTAATACACTTTCTTCCCTCCATATTTCCATCCTTTTCACAATGGAGGAAGAGAAAATTAACTGGAGTGGTAATTTTGGAAAAATAAAATGGACCCTACCCTCCTCTTCCTTTCTCTTGAGAGTAGGTGTCCACTTATGTCATGCATTTGGCTTTTTCCCCTGTCTGAACTTTTGCCAGGCTCAGTCTCTTCCTGTATGAGAGACCTGCTCCAACCCAGAGCTCTTGGTGATAGATGGACGACTGTCCATCACTGACACTCACTTCAGTATTAGGACTTGTTCACAAATGAAGGCACACTCTCCATATCAATTAGAAAAGGAGTAATGCATAGTGGTGAACAGCAAGGAGCCTTGGGCCAGACGGCCCTGGTTCAGACCTGAGCTCTGCAACTTACTAACAGTTAATCTTGGTCAAATTATTGAATATCTCACTAGTTAAATATATATAAAATAGGGTACTAATATTAGCATTCATAGGGCTTTTATGAGGATGAAAGAGTTAATCTATGTAAATCACTTAGAATAGTACTTTGACCAAACACTCCATACGTTTGAGCTGTTATTATGAGCTTTATCAGCTATAAATAATATTTCAGACTTCACAGGCCTTTTCTTTTGTTTTATTTCTCAGTTGGTTCTAAACTCAAGTGGGAAAGAAGGGTGCTATTTTGTCATGACCCTAAAACTCACATACCATGTGTAAACTGTGAATATTATGCCTAGCTTTTTCCTGCTTGCCTTGCAACTATAAATCCCTAAGTTATCCATGGCCTTCTAGATCTGTATAACTTAAAGCCTGTGTGTGAGAATTTGGGGAACTATTAATGGCATACCTTTCAAATGCTGCTGGTGAGATGATCTAATAGTGACCTCCTCATCTGACTCTTGCAATGAATTTGACACTAGACTCAGTCAATCTCTTTCTAATTAGATCATGCTTGCAATTATAAAATAATTTTTTCTACTTACTTTTACCAATTAAATGGACTATGATAATAATTTTCAGTTGGGTGTGGTTTTGCTCAGTGAATCCGAGTCTACATTGTGTCAGGGTCTTCTTAATACACTTCCTGAATATTCTGCTATTTCTCAAGGGGGAGATGTGCATTTTCATGATCATACTTCAGTCTGTTTCTATCGTCACTATAGTTAGCAAAAACTGTATAAAATTTTTGTTAAATGGATGTCACCATTGATGAGTTTATAGCTCTTCTAGAATCTCCCACTTTATGTACAGGTCATTCTAGAGGGAATCTGAGACTCTCATAATATAATTTTACTAAAAAAAAAAACTTTAGGTGTATACTTAATTAACCAATTACCAAACACTAGTTTTGAATCTAATTTACTAGATTATATGTAGTTTGTACAAAGACATAGAGATGCTTGCAGCCTTCAAGCAGGATATAGTATAGTTAGAGACACAACATAGAGACATTTGAAGAGATAATGAGGAATGAAAATAGTATACATGCCATTGTGTCACAAACATTTAAAACTTGAGAAGAGAAAAACTCTGAAAAGAAAAGCACTTGTCAATTTAAAAATAAAATTCCTCCCCTCCCCATAAAAATTGGCTGTCTACAATTATTCAAGCATTCGCTTTACTCAGACATCCCCTGGGAAATTATTAAAATGGCAGTAGGTAAATGGAATTTAAATATTTTAAGATACTCCAAAGACAACGAGTTCTCTTTCCTTCCATTGCATTAATCTGTATGTAGTATTCTGCCATGATAACATTCAATCTTGTTTGTAAATATATCCTGTGAGGTCTGGTGATTTTAGGATTGTCTAAATAAGCCCAGTCTTATTTTGCTGGTGGCTATATTAATTGGCAATGGTTTAAGCCAAAATTTGCTTCCCTCTACTTTCCAATTATTGTCATTAATTTTTGCTCTTGCAGTCACATGAAATATGTTTAATGCATCTTTCACATGACAACCTCTCAAATATTTCAAATCACTCCTTATCTCTAGGCAAAAATTTTCCAGTCTCCAATTACTCTTTATATTTAGCATTAAGTCCCCTCACCATCTTAGTTCAGTCACTCTTTTGGGACAATCCTCTGATATGCCTTTTAAAATATGTGCCAATCAAATGATAAGGACAAACAAGTAAGAGATAGTGAAAATTCTCCTTTCTTAGTCAGGGCGTCATATGCATATTTATCCACCATAAGTTAAATTTAGCTTTTAGGGAAACAACGTTATAATTTATCTTAAAATTACTTTAATGTCAACTTAAATTCAAAGTCCCATATCACACATCTTCTATACTTTTGTACTTGGTTTGTGAGTCCCCAAACCGGCAAAACAGTTAAAGCTAGATAGGGAATTTAGAGGACATTGAGTACAATTTCCACAATTTAAAAAAAAAAAATTAAGATTCAGATCAGACTTGCCAAGATCATGACTTGCCGAGATTTTTTTTTTTTTTTTTTTTGACTTGCCAAGATTTTATATCTAATATCATGAAGTTCAATTTCCCATCTCAGCTTATTTTCTGTTAGCTCTTCTACTTGGTTCTTTGAAAGATCATCATCTGATTCTTTCAATGTTGATAATCTTCTTGGATGAGTTAGCATATGATTTCTTTCTCATGTGCTTCATGTTTTAGTGTTAGAGTCAAGAAAACAAGTTTGTTAATGGGAATAATAGAAAACACTTATGTCTTAAGAATTGTTTCTGATAAGAACCCCATAGCAGCTAAATATTCATAGCACCTCTGAATATTTAATATCATCTTTAAATGTTATTATTGTTCATTTTTTCTTTAGTTAAACAGGGTAATTTAAGAGTATTTCTTTAAAAAACCATCAAAATGGCCTTATTCCTCAAATTATAACACACAAATGGGCTTCAGCCCTGAACAAAACAAATTAAATCAGTTCTACAATAAATAATGTTTTTGCTAGTACATTGACATCACATAGCCCATATTAGTTTTGGAATTGCTTCGTGTAGTAATGATAGCCAACCTGCTATGCTACCTATAGGTAAATAGAGAAGAGAACAAGATCAGAAATCGATAGGTGACTGTCGAAATCTGCATGCTACAAGGAGAAAAACTGGAAGGAGAGAGAGCAGTTGGGATTCCTTAAGGAAATGTTGTATGATGCCAAGCATATTACAGACACAAGAGCTATTCAGTTTGTGGTTCACAGCTTTTTTTATTTCAGTAGAGTAGGTGGCATCAAATTTTTATCAGTAGGATGAATGGTTCAGTCATGGCAGCAGGCTGTATTGACTACTACAGTTTCAGTTGAACTCACAAACACTACTTTAGGAATGAATGAAAGTTCTTTCCACTCCAAAAATGATTCTTGCATTGATCATGAAACTAGAGAATTAAAGGAGGCAAATCTCTGTGTATTTGTCAACATTTGTTTACTCACATAGACTGTTATCAAGTCAGTGAGACAAACAAGAGTGCTACAGTACCCTGATATTTTCAATTGTGCCAGCTTGGATTTTTATACATTACACAAACATACCTCTCTTTCTCTTAAGTTCACCCTGGCTTTCTACCCAGTGCCTAACACTGGGACTTGTCTAGCAATCTCTGGGTGATCCCACATGGTTCCCTATCTCCTATACCCACGTCACCTATGTAAACCCACCACTTTGTATTACTACAGTATTAATGCATACATCGTGGTTCAATACTCTATATCAGACACTCCTTCTTTCATGGTAAACCTAGTGCTAGATGATTTTATTTCAAGCATGTACAGATCTTACCGTGTTTCATAATTTAAATTTTGTAAAAACTAGATACTATTTTATTTCAGTTACATTTCATACACATTATATTTTAAAACTTTCTTCCCTGCACAAATATGCATTTTCTCATATGTTAATGGTCAGTCTCAAGCCCCAACAATTTATTTCTAAAACCATTTAACATCTAGGTATTGATCACGTAACTATGGATCCCAAAGAAGAAGCTGAGTGTCTAGACCTTGCTCCATTGTTTCTTTATTCCCACTTCTCCTATTCTCTCTTCTTTTCTAAGTGTTCTTACATCAGGTCACTACTGTAGAACACCATTCCATTCAGATTCCTGTGTTCAAAATGGACTGAGAATATTACTGAATGGAATTTACCTTCAAATAATGTAGGGTCTACAGAAGACACAAATCTCAATTGGTTATTCCCTCCCAATTTTGTTCCTATCTTTATTTTGCTCAAATTTAAACCTGAGAAATCAATGCTACACTCAGTCATGCAAGCTTATCATAAGAAAAGGGCCAGAAATTATGTATTACAATTTCCAAACACACTGAAGTGGCATCAGCTAGCTACTTGATACGTTGTTACCAGATTCCATTAGATTCCCTTGCAGTGGTAAGCAGTGAGTTTGACAACATTGCTGAGCAGCATTAATCACTATAAGAAAATTCTTCCTTCTCTTGAGCTAATAACTTTATTACCATAATGTCCATCTATTGGTCTTTTTCTGTCCTCTGGAATACCATAAAAGGTATCCTTCTCTTTTCCAAAGGATGGAATCCATAAGAGTGTGCCCAGTGAGTTCTCTGACATTAGTTGCCTAACAGTATATTATAATACCTGGTATAAGAAAATTATCATATCTAAAAATACACAAGGAGAACATTGGTGAGAAGCATGGTTTCCTAAAACTGATTTGTAAAAAGAGATGTGAGTTGTCTGGTTCAATTTTTATTTTCTTAAGAAAAAACAAATTCCTGTATTGAAAATATATGCATTTATCAGTGTATATTATTCTTTAAAACCCTTTCAGTGTTCTCTGCGGTTTGTGATTTATACAACTAGCTATGTTCATATTTGTATTTACATGAATCTTATTATGGAATAACTTCTAGTTTGAAATTGCATTTGCCATACCAGGGCTTTTAGATTTTCTTATTCAAATTTTATCTCTCTTTCTATCTTCTATTTTCATTTTCTATTCACGTTAACCTAGAAAGTGGCCTACTTTCTTGTTCAATAGATAAGGATTTGCATACTGCATACTTAGTAAGAAAAATTTTAAGCCATTTTGTTATTATTATCATGATTTTGGTTGGTTGACATAGGCATCAAGTAACATATTCACCATTACTTTCCTTAGAGAACTGTGCTTAAATAACTTGATTCAAGGATAAGATTAAAAGATGATGCAGTTTATGGGTAAAATGACCATTCACTGAATGTGACATTTTTTTACCTGCTACATGGACTTTTCTAACATATTTGTCAGCAATGAGTATTGTATCAGAGGGTGTGCAAATAAATATATGGGCTTATACAGCACTGGAAGAGTTTAATCAAAAGATAAACTAGGAAAAAATACACTTGGGACAAGTGCAAAGACCTTCATTATGAGCCAATTTAGCTGATCAAAGCAGAGCATATGTTCTGAAAACAGTTGTTCTTAAACCTTCTACATATCAAAAAATTTGGGTCATGAAACTGTGATCTCAGAGTTCTTAACACAATTGTGACTTCTGTCATGCTGGGTTCTCTAAACTGACAATCAAAAGTACTTTGGTTTCTCTAATCCTTTAAAGAAAAATCAAGTGTCTTATCCTTTCTGTTTAGTATGAACTCTTTCACCTAATATTTCCAATAGAAAGGAACCTAGCAGTTAAATAAATAATTAATATTGAAACAAAAAAAATGAAGCAAGACATAACAAATGTAAATCCTGCATATAATTAACTATAGACAAGATGGTTCATGAACGTAAATAAGGTGAATGAGAAATTATTAGATTTGAAGGGTGGTAGAATCCTCCATACTCTTGCAAAGGACAAAGAAACCGACAGATAATGAGCATTGACATTTTCTCAGAGTCTGTGTTACTCATTTTACTCATCAATTTATCTCATATTCACACAAATCTCATCAAGTAGCTTTTAATGTGTAAACTGAAGCTTGGTAAAGTTAATTGACTTGTCCCAGCTAATACAGAAAAATGGCAGATATATGATAAGACCAGGATATGATCTTATGTCTAATGTAGAACCCACACTGAAAGGGCCTCATTCAAATGTTCGTACTAGTAGTACTAATATCTGAAATGTATATAAAAATTCACTAGGAAATATCTGTGTTCATTGGAAATAAGATCAGTCTAAGGAAAAAAAAAAGATATGTGAAAGCTGTTTGCTGAGATGATAAGAACAGGCCAAAATGGCTGAAACATCAGAGATTTGCATGGGGCATTAGCAGGTAGGAAGCAGCGTGGTGATCCAAAGACAAATTGCACCAACTTCATAATCTTAGGGGGCTGTCCAACTAGGAAAATGTAACAAATTTGCTTTTCAAGTTTTTGAAATAATTTTATTATTTTTATATATTTTGAGTGTTCAGTAGGAAACAGATAATAATTTAATAATTTCTCTCAGAAAAAAAATTCTGTCGTGTTATGTCAACTTAAGGAATGGTTTGCAAGTCAGGTACTGAAGAACTTGTAGGGCAAGGTTTATTGTTCATTGTAAAACAATTGTTATACTCTTTGTTAAATCCAAAAGAAAATGATTGATGACTGAAACCTGTCATCCAGGCAACATCCTCTGTGTGGATAATTAACTCATGAGATTGTAGGTGAAACTATGTAGATTGGGATGAAATGGGGAGATATGGAAGAAAATTCTATTTAACATTTTCTTTCTAACCTCAAAGAATATTTTCTTTTGAAGGGACATTTTGAAAATCCAGTTTGTGAGTAGAAAGCCAGCAAAAAAATTTAACTTCATAGCTATTGAATTTATAATTAGACATAATACTAAAATGCAATTTATAATTCTTTTTAAATGAAACTTGAAAGTGAAGTAAATAAAATATCTGTGGAGTGCATTAGGCAAAGCTATGTTTCTAAAAGCAATTGAATTGACTTCAGTTGTCAAAGCAGTTAAGAAGTGGCAAGCAGAGCTGTCCCTATCTAATTCAACTGTCATTTAAATGGTAAAAATAGAAAGAAAGAAAAAAACAAAAAAACAAAACCCTCAACAATCACATGAACAGAAGCAAAAATGCCTTAGCACTGAATTAAGCACTAATCAAAAAACAGTTGAGATCTATGCCACTAAGGTGAACTCCAGAAAAAAAAAAAAAAAGATGGAGTAAGACATGTTGGAATCTTGGTAGTAGAAGTTAATGTAGTACAGATGAATCACCATGGATTGAAAAGGCCCAAGGATAAGGAAAATAGCATCCATGTAGTACAGGTAAACAATTAAATGAACATAGATACTTGTTTTTAATTTGGACACTAACACATTCAGGTATTCATGGCAAGTCTTCAGGAATTCTAAACAATAGGCAAGTCTTTCTACCTTTTATCTGAAAGCATTGATCAATCCAGGAATATGTCCGTATGAGGAACAATCATATCAAGCAAGGGCCCTCAGAAGGGTAAAAGATGTGAGTTTTCTGTGATATCCAACTGGGACCCACTCCCAGAAGAAAGGACTAGGTTTCTAAGTAGGGCAATTGATTAGAACTAAGAGGCAATGAGGAAATATGGACTTCATGTGTCCTACGGCTGTTTGCCTTTCTGATAGGCAGCAAAAGAAACAATGCTAGATTTAACATTTGTAACAGGACAGCTTACATTTAGGACTGGGATAATTACTTCATTTCGAGATATTTCACAACTCAGTTGTAGGGATGGAGTTTATGATAAAGGGTAAGGAGCTAGAAAACTGAAAAACTAGAACAGATAGATTTTACAGATGAGGATTATCATGAATCCCTCTGAGAATGAAAGACAAAGGAACTGAAAGAAATTATAGAAAGATATGGATAGATATTTTATTTCTTTAATCCTTAAAATAAAGAATGTGATTTAATCCAAGCACAAAGTCCTATTTGAATGTTTCTATCTCAATGAAATAAAAAAAAAAAAAAAAAAAAAAAGCACTGACTATGAGACATGAAATATCCAAGTCTGGTGTACTAAGAATGGTCTATCCTAACAGATGTTGCAATCTTCCTCCTTCAAGACACACTTACTGAATACTCACTATATACTTGGCACTGGAGTTATATCTGTGAAAAGAAACAACATCCTTGCACTCTTGGAGATTACATTCTAGTAAGGGACAAAAACAAATAAGTAGTAGATAATATAATATCAGGCAATAAATTAAAATAATCATAAAAAATATGAAAAAAGAAGAATAAGTAGATGGAGAGTGACAGCAATTATTATAGATAAGGGGGTTATGAAACGCCTCTGTAAAGAAATAAACTTAAGCAGAAACTTGAATGAAGGAAAAGCCATTATAATGACATGTGAAAATAATGCTCCACACAGCAGAAATAGAAATAACAGTGGTCCTAAGGCCAGAGGATGCATCACTGTTTAGGAGACAACAAGGAGGTCAGTGTAACTATGGTGATATCAGTAAGGGAGAAAGTAATTAGAGATGAACTTGTAAAGAATGTAAGGGACCAGATGTTTTAGGGCTTTATAGGACTTTTTATTTTCTTTAAAGTATGAATGCAAACCATTTTAGGTTTAAGCAGCTGAGTGGCATCATCTGTCATGTGTTAAAGGGATAATTCTTAATTCTGTATAAAGAATGAGTTTGGGCAGGGGGGCAAAAGTCAACCAGGAGTCAAGTTAAAAGACTATGGTACAATTCTATGTATTAAAAATAAAAGTACTACGTGACCCAGAAATCCCAACTCTGGATATTTGAAGAAAATGGAAACGCTAATTTGAAAAGATACAGGCATCCTTATCTATGTTCACTGTAACATTGTTTACAATAGCCAAGATAGTGAAGCAACATAGGTGTCCATCAATAAATAAATGGATAAAAAAGAAGTGGTATATATATGCAATGGAATATTACTTAGCCATAGACAGAATTAAAACTTGCCATTTGCAACAACATAGATGGACTTAGAGGGTATTATGCTAAGTGAAATAAGTCAGACAGTGAAAGACAATTACTTATAATTTCACTTATATGTGGAATCTAAAAACCAAAATAGATGAACAAACAAACCCACACATAGATACAGAGAACAAACTGTTGGTTGTCAGATGGGAAGAGGGTAAAGGAATGTGCAAAAAAGATGAAAGAGATTAAGAAGTACAAACTGCAAGCTGACATCATAAAAATGGTGGCATGAGGTGAGTCTCTTGAAATCTCCTCTAGAACGTACAACAAATTGAACAACTATAACTCCACAAAGGACTCCGTGTGCAGCAGACAGGCAAGACTAAGAGGCGAACTACTAAAATCATCTAAAGGTGGGCAAATTGCACAAGGAGGGGAGGAGAGAAGGGAGAGGTGCAGGGATGGGGATGCATGGACGCAGGATGCAGACCTAGCTCAGTGCTCCGAGCTCGCTGCATCCTGGAACTACCGCAGCTGCAGGAGAGGGAAGAACTCGGACTGCTAGGGCTCTGTTTATGGCCCACAGGGCTGAGGGCACAGCATATAACACGGCTGAACCCAACACTAATGTCAGAGTACCTCGGAGCAAAGACTGAGGGAAGAAGGCTGAAAACAATGGTTTAAGCCCTCACTGCTGAGCAGAAAACAGAAGCCTTAGGCACTGAAACTAGCCACCCTGTCCCTTCCCTCCCAGAGTTCACCCTGCCCCCACCTGCTCAGTGCTAGAAGTGGAACAGTAGCAGTGTCATATCAAAAGAACAGAATATTTGCAGTTCTGAGAACTGTGGTCCCCAGACATGGACTCTCAGACCAACTAGTTCCGACAAAGGGGATGGAGCCGTGGAAATAGGACTGGCTGTGGTGGTGGTCACCACAATTGCTCTGGACCACCTCTCACAACCTACTCCACACTGGTCCCTACCTATCTGGGTGAATCCCTGCAGGAGTAAACAGAGCTGCTGAAACACATGGACAGGAAGAGCTTTGGAACTTCAGAAGCTCTCCGCATCCCCCCACGGAGGTGGCGACCTATGACCCAGGCAAACTGTTCACAGAGGAAAAGCCCACTCTCCAGGGAATCCCCCCATGGTGTGAGAAGCCAGAATAGTGCAGAGAAAAAATAACACTATGGTGT
The DNA here is from genome assembly GCF_036562045.2 of Rhinolophus sinicus. Classification (NCBI taxonomy): domain Eukaryota; kingdom Metazoa; phylum Chordata; class Mammalia; order Chiroptera; family Rhinolophidae; genus Rhinolophus; species Rhinolophus sinicus. Next base: position 63,356,259 of record NC_133754.1, on the reverse strand, counting down.
GAGAGAGAATAAAAGGCTGCATGTCAGAGAGCAAATAAAACATGCTACCAACACCTACTGGAAAACAAAAGAAAGACCTCTATCTATCAACCTGTTGCAGAACCCACTTCTCTAGATGTCTACTTAATAATAAATCATTAATTGCCATGAATAACCAAGGTAACAAGACAGCTCAGGAAGAAAATGAAAAATCTTGAGAAAATGAACTTAAAGACTTGGACATATGTGACTTAAATGATAGAGAATGCAAGATTGCAGTTCTTAAAAAACTCAACAAGATGCAAAAAAACAGAGACAGGCAGTTTAAAGAACTCAGAAACACAAGCAAAGAAGAAAATGAACATTTTACCAAAGAGATTGAAATTTTAAAAAGGAGCCAAATAGAATTTCTGGATATTAAGACTTCAATAAAAGAAGAATGAAATAGGAAGCTTAGGTAACAGAGTTGACCAGGTGGAGGGAAGAATCAGTGACATTACAGATAGAAATCTGCAAATGACAATGTTGGAAGAAGAAAGAGACTTGAGACTTAAAAGAAGTGAAAGAATTCTACAAGAACTTTCTGACTCCAGCAGAAAGAGCAATATAAAAATAATGGGTATACCAAAAGGAGAAGAAAGAGAGAAGGAAACTGAGAGTGTATCCAAATAAATTGTCGACAAGAACTTCCCAAAATTGTGTAAAGAACTGGACCCTCGAATCCAAAAAGCAAATAGAACACCTAATTACCCCAACCTCAACAGGCTCTCATCATGGCACATTGTATTGAAGCTGTCAAAAATTAACGACAAAGAAAGACTCCTCAAGGAAGCCAGGGAAAAGAAGGCGGTAACCTACAATGGAAAGCCCATTAGATTATCATCAGATTTTTCAGCAGATTTATCCCTCAGATAAGCCAGGAGGGAGTGGAATCAAATATTGAAACTATTGAAAGACAGAAATTATGAGCCAAGAATAATATACCCAGTAAAGATATCCTTTAGATATGAAGGAGGAATGAAGATGTTTCCAGACATACAGAAGGTGAGGGAATTTTCTGACACACAACCTGCACTATAAGAAATACAGAAGAAGGCTATTGGACCAGCAAAAATAGGGATAATTTGTAACAACCAAAATATAAAAGGGGGGAGAGTAAAGGCCTGAACCAGAATATGGGAATGGAGAAAGTAAGCATGCTGAAGAAAATGGAATACTCTTCATATGAAACTTTCTTTTACATGAAATTAATAATAACCACTCAAAAAGAAAATCCAGAATTGAAATATATAATGCAATAAAAGAAGATACAGAGGGGAAAATCATAGAATACCACCACACAGAAATAATAGACAACAACAAAAAGGCAAAGACACACAGAAAGGCAAAGACACAACAAAAAAAGGCAAAGACACAGTCTTACCAGAAAACCAAAGATAGAATGATAGGAAATACTCACATATGAATAATCACCCTAAATGTAAATGGACTGACCTCACCAATAAAAAGGCACAGAATAGCAGATTGGATCAAAAAACTAAACCCAACCATATACTGCTTCCAAGAGACATATCTTAGCTACAAGGACAGACATAGACACAAAGTGAAAGGGTGGAAATTGACACTCCAAGCAAATGGTATCCAGAGAAAATCAGATGTATCAATATTAAGCATATGCTCTGATCAAAAGGCTTTGAAATTGGATATCAACTGCAAAAAGAAAATAGTAAAAACCACACATATGTGGAGATTAAACAACATACTTTTAAAGAATGACTTGGTCAAAGAAGAAATAAGAGGAGAAAGCAAAAGATACAGAGAAACAAAGAAGAAGAAAAATGCATCCTACCAAAATTTTTGGGATGCAGTGAAAGCAGTTTTCAGAGGGAAATTTATATCATCACAGGCCTATCTCAAGAAAAAAGAAAAAACCCAGATAAATAGCCTCATGTTACACCTTAAAGAACTAGAAAAAGAAGAACAAATGAACCCAAGGTCAGCAGAAGAAAGGAAATAATAAAAACCAGAGCAGAACAAAATGAAACAGAAAACAAAAAGACAATAGAAAAAAATTAATGTGACAAACTGGTTCTTTGAAAAGATTAATAAAATTGATAAAACCTTGGTAGCCTCACTAAGATAAAAAGATAAAATACACTAATAAATAAAATCAAAAATGAAAGAGGGGAAGTTATGGATGCCACAGGAATACAAAGGATCATCCAAGAATACTATGAAGGACTGTATGCCACCAAATTCAATAACCTAGAAGAAATGGACAAGTTCTTAGAAACATATAGCCTTCCTAGGCTGAACCATGAAGAACTGGAAAATCTAAACAGACCGATCACCAGTAACGAAATCGAATCAGTCATGCAAAACACTCCCAAAAGCAAAAGTCCGGGACCAGATGGCTTCACTAGTGAATTCTACCTTCAAAGAGGATCTAACACCAATCCTGCTCAAACTCTTCCAAAAAATTGAAGAAGAGACAATACTCCCCAACTCATTTTATGAGGCCAACATTACCCTGATACCAAAACCTGGTAAGGACAACACAAAAAAAGAAAACTACAGACCAATATCTCTGATGAATACAGATTCAAAAATCCTAAACAAAATTCTAGCAAATCGAATACAACAATGCATTAAAAAGATTATTCATCACGGCCAAGTGGGGTTCATCCCCGGGGCACAAGGATGGTTCAACATACGCAAATCCATTAATGTGATACATAACATAAACACAATAAAAGACAAAAATCATATGCTTATAGCAATTGATGCAGAAAAAGCATTTGACAAGACACAGCATCCATTTATGATTAAAACACTTAGTAAAATAGGTATAAAAGGAAAATAACAACATAATAAAGGCCATATATGACAAACCCCCAGCTAATATAATTAATGGTGAAAAACTGAAACCCTTTGCTCTATGTTCAAGAACACGAAACAGCTGTCCCCTATCACCTCTGCTTTTCAACATAGTGTTGGATGTCCTCACCAGAGCAATCAGGCAAGAGAAAGAAATAAAAAGCTTCCAAATTTGGAATGAAGAAGTTAAATGGTCACTCTTTGCAGATGACATGATGCCATATATGGAAAACCTTAAAGATTCAAGCAAAAAAGCTATTAGTAACAGTAAATACAGTGAAGTTTTCAGCTACAAAATCAATGTACAAAAGTCCGTTGCATTCCTATATACCAACAATGAAATCTCAGGAAAATAAATTTTAAAAAAAATTCCTTTTGCAATTGCAACAAAAATATAAAATACCTAGAAATAAACTTAACCAAGGATGTGAAAGATATATATGCTGAAAACTGTAAGACATTTTTAATAGAAATTGAAGAAGACACAAAGAAATGGAAAGACTTTTTGTGCTCATGAATTGGAAGAATCAACACAGTTAAAATGGCCATATTGCCCAAAGCAATATACAGATTTAATGCAATCTCCATCAAAATCCCAATGGCATTTTTTAAAGAATAGAATAAAAAGTCAACAGATTTGTATGGAACCACAAAAGACCCCAAATAGCCAGAGCAATCCTAAGAAAAAAAGAACAATGCTGGAGACAGCACACTTGCTGACTTTAGCTTGTACTACATGGCAACAATAATCAAAACAGCATAGTGTTGGCAGAAAAACAGATACATAGACCAATGGAATAGAATTGAGAACCCTGAAATAAACCCACATAAATATGGATAGATAGTTTTTGACAAAGAAGAAACATACAATGGAAAAAAGGACAGCCTTCAATAAATGGTGCTGGGAGAATCGGAAAGCCACGTGCAAAATAATGAAACTGGGCTGCTATCTGTCACCATGTACCAAAATTAATTCAAAATGGATCAAAGAATTAAGCATAAAACCTGAAACAATAAACTGCATAGAAGAAAACATAGGTACTAAACTTATGGATCTTGGGTTCAAAGAGCATTTCATGAATTTGACTCCAAAGGAAAGGGAAATAAAAGCTAAAATAAATGAATGGGACTATATCAAACTTAAAATCTTCTGCACAGCAAAAGAAACCATCGACAAAATGAAGAGGCAACCAACTGAATGGGAGAAGATTTTTGCAAACAGCGCCTCCAATAAGGGGCTAATATCCAAAACATACACGGAATTTATACAACTCAGCAACAAAAGAAAAAAAACAACTCAATTTAAAATGGGCAGATTATCTGAAGAGACATTTCTCCAAAGAGGATATACAAATAGCCAATAGACATATGAAAAAAATGCTCAACATCACTAATCATCAGAGAAATGCAGATAAAAACCACAATGAGATATCACCTCAGCCCAGTTAGAATGGCTATCATCAGCAAGACAAATAGTCACAAGGGTTGGTGAAGCTGTGGATAAAAAGGAACCCTCATACAGTGTTGGTGGGAATGCAGATTGGTGCAGCTGCTATGGAAGGCAGTGTGGAGGTTCCTCAAAAAATTAAGAATAGAATTACCGTGTGACTCAGCAATCCCTCTCCTGGGTATCTACCTAAAAAACCTGAAAGCATTTATCCTTAAAGACAGGTGTGCTCCAATGTTCATTGCAGACATCCAAGGCATGGAAACAACCAAAATGTCCTTCGATAGATGAATGGATAAAGAAGTTGTGGTATATATACACAATGGAATGCTATTCGGCAGTAAGAAATGATGAAGTAGTACCATTTGTGACAACATGGATGGATCCTGAGAGTATAATGCTAAGCGAAATAAGTCATACAGAAAAAGTAGAGAACCATATGATTTCACTGATATGTGGTATATAAAACTGAAAACAACAAAAGAACAAGACAAACAAATGAAGAAACAAAAACTCATAGACATAGACAATAGTTTAGAGGTTACCAGAAGGTAAGGGGGCCGGGGTCTCTAGAAGAGGGTAAACGGATCTAATATATGGTAATGGAAAGAGAACTTACTCTGCGTGAATACACAATGTGAGATATAGATAATGTATTACAGAATTGTACACCTGAAATCTATGTAACTTTAACAACTGTGATAGCAATAAACTTTAATTTAAAAAATTAAATTAAATAAAAACAAGAAAGTTAGACATCCTGAAATTTTCACCCACAATTTGTGGCTCTTGCATCGTGACAATGCACCAGCTCACATGGCACTGTCTGTGAGGGAGTCTTTAGCCAGTAAACAAATAAATGTATTGGAACACCGCCCCCCCCCCCATCACCTGATCTGCTCCCCAATGGCTTCTTTCTTTACCCAAAGATAAAGGAAATATTGAAAGAAGACATTTTGATGACATTGAGGACATCAAGGGTAACACAACGACAGCTCTGATGGCCATTCCAGAAAGAGTTCCAAAATTGCTTTGAAGGGTGAACTAGTTGCTGGTCCCAGTGCATAGCTTCCCAAGGGTTGTGCTTCGAAGGTGACTACAGTGATATTCAGCAATGAGGTTTGTAAAACTTTCTGGGATTATTTTGCAAACTTAATTGTCAGACCTCGTAACTCACCTTAAGAACCTTATTTATTTTTCTATTACAAATCCCATAGCTTAATCATCCAGGGACACCTCAGCTTTGTTGAATGTGTTATGCCTGGTGTTTATTTTCATCCATGCTGTAGGATAGATTGGAGTGAATATCCAGAGAACAAAAATTCCTTGCAGATTTTGTCCTACAACCTGAGATCATATCTCTTCTCACAGTTACTCAGTTTGGCATCTACCAGCTGGAAGGAATCAGATTCTCTGAGGTTTATGTATCGTTACAACATATTTGAAAGTTCTTGGAACAGGCTGTGGACAGGGTCTCAAAATACCCAGGTTTTAGTCTTTGCCTATGAGACTTACTATCCCATTCATCTTGAGTAGAGTTTTCACCTTCCTGGAGTCATGGTTCCAATATTGGTAAGATATGAAAATCAATAGTGAACCACAAAGTTCTACCCTCTATCTTCAGGAAGGATGTTATAAAGGAGCTGGGGGAATGATGGTCACTAACGTTGATCAGGCATCTATGTTTGACACTATGTTAAATATTTTACAAATAATATCTCACTGTTTTCTCACAGGACTCCTACGTATAGGTGATATATCTAAGGCATAGTCTTAATATTGCAGAGAGAGAGTGTAGTGTATGCCAGGACTGTCACTGATTCTTCCAAATCTAATTTTTTTCACTTCTTTCTCTCCAGATCTATTGAGATGTCAAAATAAGTCAATATATTCACGTGTAAAAATTCTTTAGAAATTGTAAAACAAATTGTAAATATAAATTACTATTCGGATCAACAGTCAGCACTATATGCAAACCTGGGGCAAGCTATTTGCCCCTTTCCCTAATGCATATCAGTCTTAATTTCATCTACTCTAGTCATTTGAACTATTCTTTCACTTCTATCTTTATTAGTCTTTTATTTTATTTTATTTTATTTTATTCTGTTTCAGTAGTCATTGCTTAGCCCCAATATTGAAACTTTAGATTCTTTATTCTCAAACTCTAAATAAATTGTGAATAAATTGTCACAGATTATTTCTTGTTATAATAGAGAGGGTTTTTCAACAATAAAAGTAGCAGCAATTACTGCTATCTCATGTTGAGTTCCTATGCAGGTTTACTTGGGATGACTCTTAGGAATAACAACCATGGAAGAAATTGGTAGGAAACAGGATTGGTCAGAGGGAGAAACTGAATGACAATGTAGTTTTTCTTCTTTTTTTAGTTTCAGTTGTATAAACAATGTGATAGTTAGACATTTACACCCCTCACAAAGTGATAGCTCCCCTCTCCCAAACTGCTACCCCTCTGACATCATATATAACTGTTACAATTCCATTGACTCTATTCCCTATGCTGTACGCCACATCCTGTGACTATATATATATTAAATTATAGTTGACATTCAATATTATTCAACTTCAAGTGTGCAGCGCAGGTGTCAGGCATCTACACTGTCCATGAAGTGGCTTCCCTACCTAATAAGACATGTGCCCATCTGACACCCTACAAAATCTTTACAACATTATTGATTACATTCCCCAAACCATCTTTCATATTCCCATGGCAATATTGTTGGTAGCCCCAATATTGGTAGAACTGCAATGTACTTTTGATGGAAGTGGAAGCCAATGCTACAGAGAATTCTGAAGATGCAGAGGTATTCTAAGTTTGTATGAAAGCGCCAATCCTTTCTCCTCCCACATAGATTTAGTAGTTAAAATGAGAACTCCCCCAAGAAGGGTTTTGTTGGCTCTCTTTAGCAGAGGCAAGCCACAAAGGGAGCTGACTCCTGAGGGCTGGCTGCCTGTAGCAGTCCCAGTAGCTCTGGAATTATGTTCTTCACTCCTGAAGGGGACTCTAGACAAGCCACCCATCACAGGGTACACCACCTAGGTTTAGAGGCACACAAAAATTCACCTTAGAGTAAATCTTTGTTTAGAGAGCATTCCTTGAGTGACCTCCTTTAGTTATGCAAATGTAAGTTTAGCAGTCACCCACTACCCTGGAAGATGGGTAAGAGGACCTTATGTGACCTGGAGGAATTCTTTCCCAAATATGCTTTGATATGCAAAACTGATCTCTGGATAAATGTGCTGAAGACTATCCTGGAAAGAGGAAGAGACCCCGGCCTCTTCCTTTCTGAGATTTTATACTGTAATGAGACCTCTTCTATTTACTGAGATGTTCCTAAGTGAGATCTGCTTGGATCTCAGTTCTTGCGGGAAAGGCCGGCAAGGAGAACTTAGCAGGACAGAAATAGGAAACTGGCCTGATAACCCATCGGAACTGAAGTGTTGTACTCAAGATGAGGTATACATGTTTTTCTGTTGTTAATCTGTCTTTTGTTATAGGGGACCCAGCCAAGAATTTAGAAGGGTAAAGGGAAAATTGTTTTGTGTTTTTTTCCCCTCATGAGCGCAATAGTTGAGACTATGATTAGGAAATAAAAATGTCTGTTGCTTAGCAAACTTAAGTGTGTACCACCACTGCAGATGTGCAAGGATCTGAACTCATAAAAGCAATGCAGCAGTGGGCAAGGATGCTTAGAATTGGGTGAGACTTATTTTCACTATTGACATCATACAGCCTTGTTCAAGACAATTCAAATATTTATTTAATAAATATTTATTGAGTGACTACAGTGTAATGAGATCTCATCTAGGCACTGGGGATACAGCAGCAAACAAAACAAATATAATCTCTGCCTTTAAGGAACTTAAATTCTAGTAGCAGAGACGTAAAATAAACAAGCAACCAGAGAAATTAGATTGTTTAAGATAGGATATCTACAATGTGGAAAATAAAGCAGAATTAGTTGTGTGGAGAGTGGCTGGAGAATGCTGGCTCCTGACAAAGACTGTCTCTTCACCAAACCTTAGTTAGGCTCCTCTGAGCCCTCTTCTCAACTAGGCCTTGACATTGGTCCCCATCCTTGACAGACTTGCATCTGCTAGTCTTAGCAAGAATCCTCTTATGTCGGTTTAGTGAAAATCCCTCTCCCTTAATGCTGGATCACTTTTGATATCAAATCAAATTCCTCATCCCCTGTTCTTCATATCTGATCACTCTGGCCTATCTTCAGCAATAATCTTTTTGTTAGTTTACTAAAAATTCCCCCCACCCTTGATGTTTCTCCTCTTAGCAATTAAGAGCTACAAAATGATACACAGTTGGTCACTGCCTGTGCTAAACCTAGAGGCATGTGGGAGAGGCATGAGAACCGAGGATGGCTATCACCAGTACAAGGCCTGAGGTAACTCGGCAAAAAGCCAGGACCTGCTGCCACCTGCTGGCTCCCTAAAGGTTCAGCCACTGATAAAACCTCATGAGATTCATCAGTTAACTGAGGCAGGGTCTCAGGGAGTCACTAGAGTGGGAAGAGTTGTAGTCACCCGGTTAAGGTAGAGTCTGGTTTTGTGCCAGTGCTGAGCCTGGAGAAACTCAGCAATAGTCTCAGAGCACAAGGCCAGTTGCTACTGCCTGGAGCTGTGGACTCTGATAGTTTTGCAAGAAAGAGTGCAGAGGGGGAGGGGCTAGCTGCTCATGGAGAAAGTGCCTCCGGCTGTGGGGCAGTACAAGAGTAGGGTAGGGCTGGGTCCCAGCTTAGTCAACAGGGCAGAGTAGTGGAGTTCACCAAGCCAATCAGGTTCAGATTTGACCTGTGGGGGCGGGCTCAACATAAGAAAGATGGCGCCCACCTGGATCTGCACAGAAAGAGGACGCCTTACTGGGAAAATTCTGACTGTCCTCCAGTCCTCCCCCTGAAGGCACACTCCTCAGTCTGTCCCCTGTATGTCTACGAGCCCCCCACCCCCCAAGTCACCATCCCTCCTTTGGAGCCCAAGGTGAGTGTCTGCGAGCTAGTGTGTCCCTGCGGAAGGTTTTTCAACCTTCCGTTTCAGAGGAACGGTTGGATTCCCCACTGTTTTTCACAGCCAGATGTTGTGGGGGCTCCTCTTCCCGGCACCAATATTCCAGGTTGGGGATCCTAGTATGGGGGTCTGGGGTCCCTCGCTCCTCTAGGGGAAACCTCTGTGGCCAAGGTATCCCTCCTGATTCTCAACTGCCACAGGGAGGTTTGGGGCCTGTTCCATGTCTCTGTACCTCCTACAAGTCTCAATGTGGCAGCTGCTTTATATTTTTAGTTATAGGACTTCTGTTTGGCTAGACTTCAGTTGGTTCTCTGGGTTGATTGTTCTGTAATTTAGTTGTAATTTTAATGTGTTTGTTCATGAAGGAAGTACAGTGTTTATCTACTCCGTCATCTTGGATCTCTCTAGATAGTAAATATTTTACATTTTGAGGACCACATAGGGAATCTGTCACATATTCTACTTTGTTTTTGTTTTTACTTTGTTTAAAACCTTTAAAAAATAATAATTATATTTAAAAAGCAGTTTTTGCTCATGAATCATATAAAAACAGGCCACAGGCAGGATGGGCAATAATCTATGGTTTTTCCAACCGATTAAGTAGAACGTAAACTCTGTGGAGGAAGATAGTTTCACTTTTCAAGAAAGCTACTTTAGTTAGAATGGTCAGGAAAGACCCCCAGCTAATGGCTTCTAGGACTGATGAGACTCTCATTCTCTCTTGAACTGACACAGAGAATCAGGAATATTGTACTGTACTCTGAGGAAATCTATTGAAGATTGAATTGTTTGGTGATTGGGCAATTCAGTAAGAGGCAGGCACTGTATGTTCTCAATAATAACAGGAGGTGGTGTTTAATTAATTGGAAAAAATAAAAGTGAGCTTACTTGTATCCCAAATGGTAAAGCAGATCACAGATATTATACCAACAAAATATTATGAGCTAGAGGGCTTTATTCTCTTCGAGAAAGATATGTTTTTCAATTAAAAAATTGAGTTTCATCTTCCCTGCTTCCCTTCTCACCTCAAACTTAGATTAATATAACTAGAAGAAATAATACTGAACCACTGAATATTTTATAGACCTATGAAAGTTAGTCATTATATGTTCCAGTATGTGCCTTATTCACAGCCATTTGCAGCTGGTTATAAAAGAGCCTTAGAGGTGTCTGTGGAGGTTAGGAGGTGGGTAAATGGTGGAAGGCTTTAATAGCAATAGAGATAATACCTTGTAAATATGTATAAATATTTAAGAAAGCAGAGTTAGAAGAAAAATCTGCTATAGATTAAATTCTGTCTCATAGAACATCTAACATAATTTGTATATAATAGGTGCTCAATGACCATGTGTTGAATGAAGACATAGAAACAAGAATAAGGAATGAACATCATGGGGTTCTACACTGGTGATTATTGTTTCCCAATTTTCCATCCAGGCAACATATGTTTATGACAGACTCTGTTTTCAAATTCTCTCACATCCTTTCGAATTTGGTGGTTTCATTGCTTACTATGTAGCCCCTCCCTAGATGGAAGAAGAAAACATGTATATCTCTTTCTTTCAGAAGTTGATATGGTAGGTTTAGCCATGAAAGAGATTAATAAAATGTGTGTGTGTGTGTGTGTGTGTGTGTGTGTGTGTGTGTGTGTTTTGATGATTTCACTGATCTTTATTTTTTCAGCTGTACTGGTTTAACAATATAATTTCAAGGTGGTCCAAGGAATGTAATTCCAAGAGAGTAAATTGCTTTAAATTATGCTACCTATTTCAAGCTGAGTTAAACTTCATTCTATAGTTACCTAGTTGTTATATGGAAGTAAATACTTTGTAGTTACTTTGATCTTCTTGTCATGTCTTCATGCAGTAGAAGAGATAATTTATCAAGCAATGGAATAATATCATGGAAAAGGATCTGGGAAAGTTTTGTATTGTCTTCAGGAAAAGTAGTACTTTATGTTAGTGTTTCACAACTACTTTTAGATCATTCTTTTCCTGCCTGAGATTTGACCAGAAGTGCTGGAGTCCTTTATCTGCACCCTTTCACTTTCCCTCAAGCAACTTTCCATCCAGGTCAGTGGCAATGTTCCTATCATCCAGGGCATTTTTTGCTATGTTCATTACCGAGAAAAAGAGAGAGAGAGAGAGAGAGAGACAGAGAGAGAGAGAGAGGTATTCTGTATTAGAAGCTGGTTTTATGATATGCCCCTATATGTCCAGAGAACGTCAGTCTATTTCTCTTAAAATAGACAAGCTGAAAGGAAGCTCATCTTACTAGGGCTTCCATAATATCATGGCCTTGTCATAATTTTAGGGAATAATTTGTTATTATATGGGAGAAAAATGTTTTTCTCAACCCCGGCTAGGGTCCCTGGTGGGGTCTGAAAATTAAATTCACAAAGACAGTATAGCAGGAGAAAATCATATACATTTATTTAATGCAAGTTTTATGTGACAAAAAAGCCTTAATAAAAAAATGAAGACCTGAAGAAATAGTTAATTCTGAGTATTTTAATGCTATGTTTGATGAAGAGTGAGCACTCATGGAGAAAGGTGTATGAGGTAAGTGCAGTAAGCTGGGGTAAATAGTAAGGCTACTTGTTCAGAATCTCCTGAGTGTCACTTTGTCTTTGGAGATAAAGTTCCTCCTTTCTCCTAGATGTAGGGAAGGAACCTCTCAAATGATGGTTTATGACCTGTTTCAGGGGAGAAAGGTAGAGGGAAGGTCAGGATGACCTTCCTAGTTTTGTTGTTCTCTCAATATTTCTTAAAATATTTAAAGTGCTAAGGTACCATATTTGGGGGTAGCTTGTCCTGAACTCCATCGCTATCTTTGTGTTAATATCTGTCCCCAAAAGCATCCTCTTCAAATCTTATCTATGAACAGAATTGGCCTCAGAAGTCAAGAAACAGAAGTTGTAATTAAAATGCAGATAAATTCACAGCACACACTCATATCATAGTGCACACGTTTGTCAGCTAATTTCCCAGTTGGGGATGTGGAACTCTGAGGTTCCTCAAGCAGTTTGGGGATATGAAAGCTAGTGTTTTGGACTTTTTGTTTGTTTGTTTGGTTTGTTGTTGTTGTTTATTTTTTTGAGAGAGAACATAAATCATGTCACATAAACAGTGAAGGGGTCCAGACCAAGCCTCCCCAAGTTGTGCCACTTTGGCATGTGGATTATTGTGAGGTGAGGGCAATTGAGGCCCTGTGGGCTCAAGAGAAACTTTTACCTCTCCCTTAAATAATTTAAATAGGGGCTCTTTCAATAATAATTATTATTACCAGAAATAACGTTTCATGACCTACCTATAGGGAAGGGCAAGCTTCTAATTACTGAACATCTGCTCTTCTTATCCTGTGAATTGCCCTCCTCCCCTCTGAAGCCCCAGGACACCAGACCTCATTGCTTGGCTCAGGATGTTGTACATACTTTATTTTACATTTCTATCTCCGAACTTCTCATATATGTAGGGTCTCTTACTCGCTCATGTATGTGGAGTTCCCGTATGTACCTACGTAATTAAATTTGGTTATTTACTCTTGTTAATCTTTTTTATGTTGATTTAATTATAAGACCAGCTGAAAAAAACCCAGAAGGTTAGATAAAAATTTCTTCTTCCCCAACAACAAATAGGCAGTAGTATGTCTGTAGTATTAAAATTTCATGGAAGATACAATTGGTGTGAGGGGGATCTAAAAATGCTCTCTAGGGGTAAAATAAAGAAAAAAAGTTTAGATAGAATGCTAATGAAACTGAAAAAGAGGATGCTTAAAATTGAAAGAACCAAATTAAAATTGAGAGGAGGGGTTAACCTGGTATCAGAGGTAATAAGACATTGTTTTTCTGGAGTGAAAATACACAACTCATTTTTTAGTTTAGATGCATAAGTAGGGCAGACTAGCAAGTTAAAACAGTAGTTTCAAGAACTTATGGTTAGAGATGATACCTGCTAACCGAAAGAGGAGTGAAAACCAAGAGGGCTCATTTATTAAACCTATGCCAAATTAAGAGTAACACGAAATGACACTTTTAAATCATGTCAACTCTATATAATTTGTTCTCTAAAATCCCTTTCCACTCTTGCGACAGTAAGTCGTGCAGTTTAAATTGACCAAGAATGCTGTACTTCAGGGGACTGGACGGAAAAGCATCTAGCATAGTGAAGGCCAGTTTCCTGGATGTGAGACATGTGTAGTCACATAGGCCCCATGCTTGGATGGACCCTGTGCTTGGTTTAGGACTCTGTTGTCACTGGCTTGAAATTCTTAATAATTTTGAACAAGGGTGTTACCCTACTAAGTTCTGGCTGCCTGTTGCTTGAAAAAGTTAAAAATCGAGAGACACCGTTCATAGAAAGAAAAGTAGGTTTATTCAAAATGCCGACATGCTGAGAAGATGGTGGACACCTGTTCAAAGGCCTGTTCCTAGACTGGTCAGAAGGTTTAATCAGTACGCAAGAAGAACAAAAGAAAGGGGGAGTCGGTCAGGCAGGTCCGGAGGGCTGACATCCTTCCTGGGGTCTGGTCTGTTTTAAGATAATGTTATCTCTGGACTCCAGACTCCAACTGGCCACCATGGCCTGAGGCTTTATGTGTATTCTGGTGTCTGGGTGCCTGAGGATTAAGAAATTGCCCTTTCCAGGTTAGGATTTTGTTAACTAAATGGATTAACGAGGTATGTGTAGCCTTGAGAAAGGGAACATGACAGTTCTTAAGTCAATCAGTGAGGGGAGAAACAAAGCGAAAATAGCTGAATATCAGGGCAGATCTAACTGCAAACTAGCTAGGTTTAGTTACAGGTGACTAGATAGCAAGCTATGCAGTGAGTCAAACTGCAAACTAGCTAAGTCTAATTATGTTATTGATTTACCGAATTTCACCCTTACAAAGGGACTTGTATTTTCATTTTGCACTAGGACCAGCAACTTATGTAGCTGGTCCTGAGTACAGTAATAAAATAAGGGTGATCCCAAAGGAACAGATAGGCCTAGTCTTTGGAGGAGAAATTTTCCTTTCCCAATTTAATTTCTCAAGATGCTACAAGAAGAAAACTTCCCGTGGGAAGCAGTGAGCAAATGCTTCCTGTTTGGGTGCTCTAGGGGCCACGTTTCACAGAACGTAAACAAGAAACTATGCAGAAACAAGATGCTATGTTGTCTTTACATGCCCAAATGTATCTCACTTGTAGCAAAACAATGCTACTGCCAACGTGAGCCTCAGACTGTGGCTAGATTGTTTGTCCTTTGTGGCCACCAGTGTCTCCCACCTTCATGTTATCTAGGAAGAGTTGCTGGATAGCGGTTAAAAGAAATAATCCACTCAATCAAAAACAGTATATGCCCAATTAGCCTTATTCTTCGCATCTTAAATCACATAAGGTTATACTTTTATTATTGCTATCATAAATAAATAAATAAATTCCACAAAAGTAAAGCTATTCCAAAAACCTCACTCCTACTAATTCTAAAATTCTGTCATTTTAGGATATAAGAGGGAGAAATTATGGAGAATTATGAGAGATGTGCTTTAGCCAATGTGAGAGGTACAAATGAAAATTTGTGGGTGAGCTAAGAAGTTTCTGCCTGTAATGTTTTTGAAAACTGTCCAAAATTATGCTGGTGCAGCTGTTTGCATTGCAAAATGCTTGTATTTCAGAAGCTGATCAAAGTTTAGTTTCTGGAAGTGTAACTGTGGCAATGGCAAAGAGGAATGCTCACCGAAAATGTTCTCCTTCCTTCTATGTGAATGCTTCCTGTCCAGAAGCCTCTCAGGAGTAGAAACAAGATCCGTTTTCATAACAACAGCCCTATTCAAAGATGTCAGCAGGGAGTCAGGAAAGAAGCACTCAGACCGTGGCACTGCCTTTCTCCCTCAGAGAGGTTGCAGCTCTTTGCAAGTGATGAGAAGAAGGTGTGATTCTCACATTTAATGAAATCCCTGAAATTTGAGGCTTTCAGTTAACATCTGCTCTTGAAAGAGAAACTTGGCAGGCTATTTTCCTGCTGTTGGTGGGCTGGTTGGGTCAAAGCGACTTCCTGTCCTCCTCCCCAGTCAAGGTAGCATTAGAAATGGTTCCACTCCATTCAGCCCAGCAGGGGGAAAGCAGGCAGGGAGCCCATTCAAAGTGCAGGAGACTCCTGACAGCTACTCCTGCCATTCTCAGCCTGTGCTCTCTAATCAGGTAGCTGTTCAATTATGTCCAATGAACCCTAGCTCAGCAATTAAAAAAAGCAAATACTTCCTGAGAACAGCATGGCAGGAAAAATTGATAAATTCTCTTTTGTTTGTGACTCAAGGCACAGTGAAAGATGTTTAAATGTTACCTTAGAGGCATGGCTTAGATGAGTTTCAACGAGGGCCTCCCCTTCTCAAAGGGAAGGGGCTGAAATCTAGACAGGGCAGTCAGTGGGAAATTCCTGAACAACTGATAATCATTAAAGCTCTCTCTCCTCTCATTTTTCCTCCCAGTAAAAATTGTATCTTTCTGGTAGTGATGGCGGGTACTATTGCAAATGCTCTGATTGGCTGGTGCTCCTGTAATATTCCATGCCCCACCATATCTCCTTCTTTTCCCTTTCATAACTGAGGTTACTTTGATTCCAGAATTGATCAAATGATGGGTTGTTTCTTTGAACATTGCCTCTCTTTTCTATTCTGTAATTGTTTTCCTCTCCTCCATTCTGTCTGATTTCTGTCCACTTCAAATGATGCAGACATTTTGGGACAAGAAAAAATAACGCAAGTGGGACACAGAGGGACAGAAGGGAGTCCGAGCATGCCAATGCCATCCATTACTGGGGATGGCTGTGCATTGAAGTAGTGAACAATCACTTAGAACAGTTTTTCCTACCTGTGAAGCTGGTAGTAAATAGGTATATTTGTATTTTCAGAAAGAAATGCTATTATACTGCATCAAAATCTTAAAAACAATAGATAGCTTTAACTTAAGAGAGAGCACATATAACACTATGATCTTAGGAGACAACCAAAGATATGTGTAAAGATATTGTTTTTTTTAAGAAATTTACTAGTTTCATATGGTATGTAGAGGTAAAAAATACAGTATGACCAAAGTGTTAAATAACAGTATTGGCTAAATAAATTGTTATGTCTAAGACATGAACTACTAATGAAATCATTAAAAAGAATTATGCAGATGTATAGTCATTAACATTGGCTACAGTATGCTAAATTACATATCTGTACATATATGCATATATACGTGTGTGCGCGCGTGTGCATGCGCGTGTACGTGCTGCCTGTAGGTGGTTGTATAATGAATAAGAAAAGAGGTGGGTTATTCTTCATTAAAGCCACCCTTTTAGTTATGTTACAGGACCCTAGTGCCCTTATGAAACCTCTTGCATTAATAATATCTCTTAGAAGTACCGACACCCAAGATCCCCACTCTTTACTTGCTGACACAAGGTAATCATGGACTAACTGGGAAAAAAATGTAGACTAAAAACATGTGGGCCTTATATTCTGATTTGTACAAAGGTCTTATATTCTGATTTGTACAATGAGGGGGTTTGACCAGATGATCTTTCAAAGTCCTTTTGGCTCTAATAATCGATGATTCTTTTTGTCATAATTATTAATGTGTGACCCTGATGGCGTTTTGTTTTGTCTTTTGGTCACTGTGGCAGGTATATAATGAATATATTTTCAGTGAATATATTTTCAGTCCACACACAGAAGTAACCCGGGGAGTTCAAGGAAGAGAAAGTAACCCCAATGAATACACATCTTGAAATACAGACAGTTTTCCAATAGCTTATATTTTTCCGGTATTTAGAAGATTACAAGCCTAGTTAAGTGTCCAAGATTTATCTATTCATTAGCATTCCCATAGTAAACTTTAGTGGAGTGCTTTCCAGGTGTAAGTTTTCCTTTTCATATTTCACAAACACCTTTAACTTCCGCCTTTGGCACTATGCAGTCTTAGCTTCCAGATGACTGCTTCCAACTTTCTCCAATTGCTTTGGCTCTGCTAGTAGGGTCTAGGTGATAGAATAGATAAGGTAAGGAGATTGCAAAGGCTTTTATCTGTCAAATAATGAGTTTATTATTTCCAATTCCTTCAAAAATATTCATTTCTCTAATTACTTCTGTATTTTTATTTTCAAACCAGGAAAAAGTGTTATTTTGCTTTGTTTTGTTTTTAACCTTGTTTTTTTTTTTTTTTTTTTTAACCACCAAGTCCACATATTTTTATGGCCAAAAGAAAATAACTTCAAATACTTATATAGGCCTTAGTTCTCATTTTCCTAACACATTACCCTGTTGGGAAATACACATTTTGGAAACATACTTCAATTCTGCCCCTGCTCTAGGGAGACATGGCTGAATTGTATTCAATATAGTTTAAGTTCTGGAACAATTTTTTGTTTGGTTGGTTTGGTTTGGTTTCTCTCTAGAAAGCAATCTTTTTCTTTTTTTTTTCCTAAACACAATATATTTGATCAAAGTTAAACTATTTTTAACAAAGTTATAGAGTGACTTACGGATTCAGAGGTGCCAACCTCAATGTTGATAAGATCGTTACCCGTTCAATAGATGAGTAGCCCCCCATCATCCTGCTGCTGAGTAAACCTACTTGGTCATCTCTTACTTGTGGCCTTGAATGTACAGCTTAACTTAGCATAATAGCTAAGACACAATAGTATTTAATGAGCACAACTTAGAGGAGATCTCATGTTAAATTTACCATTTGAGATTAAGACCTTAATCCACATTTAAAGACCATAAATAGATACAGAAAAAAACATTTTTTTAGAAAGTCTATCTCTTGAGAAGAAACTCACATGTCAGTGAACATAGGCAAATGTATAACTAATATAAATATATTAACTCTCCATTAAAAATGTAGTATTGTTAAAAATGGAATATTCCCGTTAAACGCCATTGTATTTACCAAAGAATTATCTTTAATTGGTTTCTAAGCAATAGGTCCAAAACCCATTCCCTTAATCAAGCTAGCTTACAGTATTTTTAAACATACTAGTACTTTATATCTTCTGAAATGCCAATTAAAAGACAGTTATGATTGGAGGAATATCAGTTAATCAAAATTATGGAGTTTGACATAAAATCACTTAAAGCTATGCTAAGCTTTATCTGAGGAATTTATATGTATGTCTATGCTTGTATCTATATCTCTATATAATATATGCACCAACAAACATGCAAATAACGGCAGCCATATGGTGTGTTTGTATACCTTTCAATGCAGGAAATCATTCCTTTCAAAGTCTGTAGCTTCTGATTTGATGAGGAACTACAGGGGCTTTCCACAAAAATGTATAATATCTGTGACACTTTGACTCATCTTCAGCCTGGTTCAATGTTTCTGATACCTCTATTCCTGTATTGTGGTTTTTCCCAGTTACCATGTTGTACTGTTTTTTGAGTCTGAAAAAGTAGTGATTATTTTTCCTACATGAATGTCTTACCACTCCCATTTATTTTCATATCATTCTTGACAGAATTATATTGTGAGAAGCACCTGAGTAATGGAGCCAGTCATCATTTCAATAAGTTTGATTGATACAGTAATTCAGAACACTTTCTTAAACCATATTTTCTATAGTTCAGGGCTTTAAATTAATTACCATACAGTTATCTTATAGTTATGGATATAATTAAATGGCCTGTACTTCTAATATTCTATGCATTATCACTTTGAATATCAGTGGAAAACTATCATTCTCTACACTAATATATGAAGACGCTACTATTATGTAGATAGAATGACTATCTCTTTCCACCGTCTAAAAAAGAACTCTTATTTGTAGCTTCTTATGTACTTTCCCAACTTCTAAAGATGAGTAACTTATTCAGGGTGTTTTCATTTCAGTCTGAACAAGGTCCAGGAGGTAATTGGTCAAAGAGTGAAAGGCGGGCATCACTGGCTTCGGCATATTATTATCTTGGTGCCTGGACTCTAATTAATGCCATTCAAGGAGGCCAGATGTATCAGCCTAGGAAAGAGCCTAAAGAGGGACATTGTTATCATTGGTATTCATTATTGGTGTTGATGTGATCTTTATGAGGAATAAAGAAATCTGCCAACTGTGGTGAAAATTGCAAACTGCCATCTATTACAATAGAAAATGTCTTAACAAAGAACGAAATTAGCACATGTCCTCTGGAAAGGAACATAATCTCATACAATGGCAGAACTAATAATAAAGAGTCAGTATGGACAAAACAAAAACATTGGTTGAAGGCTGGGGGACATTCTTGGGAAAAATGGCATAGTCTAGGATTATAAAATAACAATGCCCACTTATAACAGATTTCTTTCCCTTCTTATGGACTAAAAATCAGATCCACAAGGCTAATCAATATAATTCAAAGAAGTTTTACAATTGTGAAAAGACATTGGCTTCTGGATTCAAAAAGCAAAATTCTGATAAAAGAAAAATCTGAGAATACATTAAGATTATGATAGTAAATTAAGATTATGGTGACTGGGAGGCTGGAATCTCTAATGTAAAGAAGAAAATATTTTCATTTTTCAATCCTATTTTATGTAAAAGGATATAACACAGTTGTTCCTGGAGCTTTGCTAGTCCTTTAAAATGTTAATGTATGAAACAGCAAACCTTGGTGACATTCTTACCCTTTACTACCTGTGTAACATGTGGTATCATGAAAATTTGAATTTGGCATTGTTTTATTTTCATTATCTCATGTTCGCATGGCAATTTTCTAATTTTCTCTATTCCCAGAGCAAATATTGGGTCCCCTGTGAAGTTCATTAGCATTGCCCAGTAAACTAAAATGTAGGAGACAGCTTGAATGGAGTAAGAGAGTACTATTTGTTAGTGAAGCATCTTAACTGAACAATTTTTTACTGAGCAGGCTAGGGAAAACAAAGCTATGTTCACCAAAGTGCCCAGGCAAGAGAGGAGAAGGGAAGGAGGGGATCCTTGATCTATAAGTGAGAAAGTAGCTGGTATTCAGGCCAACCAGCAGGGAGGGGAGGCACTCCAGCTGCATTTATGCAGGTATCTGTGGTGTGTTCAGTAGACTGCAGTGTGATTATAGCTCAGTCCATTAGGGTGTTTTATTCGATCTGTTTAAATGGAGAATTACTGAGACATGTAAGGAAATTGAATTTTAAGAAAACAGCAGTAGTTTTTTTAGTGATGACGAAGGGCAAAGTGAGGTGATTGTTTATTCAGGTGGATCTTAGTTCAGTTTCTCCTCATTTCTTACCTGCGATTCTGCATCAACCATCTATCTAATCAGTGCCTGACATTCCTGCCTCCAAGTGTCAGGCGCCCACCCCATCCAACCTCCAAACTCCTCAGCGTGAATGTCCTAAAATAAACCTGATCGTGTTACTCATCTGCTGAAAACCCTTCAGAGGTTCCCATAACCTAAAGGATAAAAATCAAAATCCTTAGTCAAGCAGAGAAATCCCTATTAGACCTGGCACCAGATGACCTTTTCAGTTTTATCTCTGGCTGCTCTTTACCTTGGGCACACTTGAGCATTAGCTGTACCAAACGGCCTTAGTTCTCAGAACTCACTGTTCCCCATCAAACATCAGGCCACTGCACATGCTGCTTATCTGTCTGTAATGACCATTACAATCGTCCTCATCTCTTTTATTAGTGAAGAGCAATTACCCTGCCTTTAAGACTCAGCTCCAATACCATCTTCGCTCACAATATGTCTGTATATAAATATGTATACATATGTATATTTGTATATAAATACCGAGAGAGACCGTCCTCATTTTGCACAATAGTGCAGGGTTATAAAATGACTGTGCAAGCTAAAACCAAGCAAAATGATTTTAATAATCAATAGGGAAAATTATCATTGTCCCATGATCTTTAAGCTTTTTGGTCAAAACATTAAATACTCTTGGTGTCAATTATAAATGTATACAAAAATCAAAAAATAAAATGAATGTATTTAGCATACTGTGATTAAAAACATCTGAAACATTGCGAATGAAAGTTTCATTTCTTTGTCAAAAAGATAACAAGTACTTTGAACAGTACTTTCCTCCTTCTTCTCATGGTGTAACTTACAAAACAGAGCAAGCATCTTTTCTATGCCTTGGCAAATGGTCATATTTCTTACTCAGTTTGAATCGACTTCCCACACTTTATTATTTGAACTTTCAATGTCATGAAATATCTCCAAGGTTTTCTTTAATGCAAAGTTTTTGTCAGCATCGCTTCCTCCAGGGCACCTTCACCCTTTTGGTTACAACCTCTTTCCTCTTTTATGGTGGCGAGTTTGCCTTTACTGAGTTCTTCTGGCTGCATATCTAGGGTTTCTCATCAGTGTTGATATTCCCACAGTCACCTGTTTCTTCTGTAATTCTATTTAAGTTCAATTAAAATTTCACTCCCAATGTCATTACTTTTCATTTTTTTGCTGAGTTCTCATCTTCATTAGCCAATTCCTTCTCTTCATTATTAATACTGTAAAGTATTATGGGGATTTATGACTAGGAGACAAGGAGGCAACACAACTACACACTTTGTTGTCTGAACCAGAAGGTACACAGTGAACAATCACTGACAGACTATAAAAGAAGTGACATATTTGTCACTGATCATGATGCACATCTGTTATTTACATTATGATTTGTCACTGGGAGAGCTAGCAATGGACTTTACGCTTTTTGCACTTGCCATTATACTTCAGTATCCATGGGGGATTGGTTCCAGAAGCCCCATGGAAACTGCAATCCACAGATACTCAAGTCCCTTATGTAAAATGGCCTAGTATTTTCATATAACCCACGCACATCCTCCTGTATACTTTAAATCATCTATAGGTTACTTATAATACCTATAACAATATGAATAGTATGTACATAGTTGTTATACTGTATTGTTTATGGAATAATGACAAGAAAAAATGTCTGTACATGTTCAATATAGATGCAACCATTGTAGGCCTAAGTACATATTACATGTCAGCAAAAATGTATCATTTTTTTCTAATTTTTTCAATCCACAGTTGGTTGAATCTGTAGATGTCAAACCCCTGGATGCAGAGGGCCAACTTATTCATAGTTAGTATATTTCTGGAAACTAAAATTTAACCCATGTTGTTGAGGAACTGGTGTTATTTAAGTAAACTGGGAGTCATAACTAAAATCCATGTGTATTGGAATGGCGCAAAGCAAGGACTGCCTGTGTGTGTGTGTGTGTGTGAGTGTGTGTGCACATGTGCATGCGTGTGTGTGATATAATTTATTTGCAAGTCTACTTTTTCCATCTATAATGTAAATCATTGTGTATCAGACACGTCTTATGCATCACCTCTAATGCTTTTGGCTGCTAGTTTTACCTCAATTGCTCTGGGACTGACTTCACATGAAAAAAAGTTCAACTGTGCCTAGCTTATGCTCAAATCAGATACTTCTCACCTCCCACCCCAAGTTTTCCTGTTTTTACTGAAATATGAGATACCAAAGGATCTGCTTGACACCCACACACATGCACCTCCATATGGGAATCAGCAGAGAAATTTTTCTCCCTTTTTATACTTAGGTGGATTATTCAGAGACTCCATAATTTATATAGCCTCTTACTGGACATCCCTACAAGATCAAGCAATCTCTTCTGCAGGATGAAAGGAGAAGATTTGGGCTGAGTTCTCAATTATTAACACATACGGATCTGGTAGTCAGTGAAGACTTAAAGTGAAACTGCAGGTGAAATGTGAAGACGACTAGCAGATTTCCAAGCAGACAAACGGATGAAGTCCTAGGCAGAAGGAGTGGTGATACAAAGGCACGAAAACATGCTAGAACATGGCGTATCTGGGAGGTTAACCACTAATTCAGAAAGATCGGACTTAGTGAAGGATAAAGGTGAGAACTGAGATGACACCAGTGACAGAGTCTTTAGGCTATGCTAAGAGTTGAAACATAATCACATGGGATATAGGTAACCCATAAGAAAATTTAAGCAGGATACCAACACAAACTGATTTTTCTAGACAGAAAGAGCAGAACTTTGGAAGGTAGTGAGAAGGATAAATTGGAAACTGGATGAAATTACTGTCATCTAGCTAGGAGATTATGAAAGCCTACAGCAGGCAGAGGCCATGTGGATAAAATAAGTGATCGTGCTGAGGAGACTTTCAAAAGGTAAAATTAGTACTGCTTGCTAATTTATTGGGTGGTGAGAAAGAGGATAAAGGAGAAGGAATGGTTTAGGACGATTTTTCACCTAATAATAGTCAGTGGAAATTTGACTAGTTTTTAGCTTTAGCAATAAACTAAGATAAGGAATTCCCCAAAAGAGCTAAGTTTTTGTAACTTCAAGATCTAGCAGCAGAGTGTTTAGCCCAGAGCTGATGCTGGTAATTTTTAAATTTATTTCTAAAGTGTTCAACTCCCTCTAATACTTTTTCTATCCCACCAATCCTGCAAACTGATTCCCATTGAGAAAGACAGCATGAACTAATATTATTTTCGTAAGGAATAATTATTTCTTTCTTAAATATAATGATAAAAAGGTTCAGCAATAAGTAAGTCAAATGTCTTGACTATATTCAGGCTTTGAAGCTTAGTTTTCACATTTATGAGCTGAGTGTTTGGCCATCTGGATTTTCCACATGGATCTATTTGAAACGGAAACTTCAATGGTTTATAACGCTAAATTAACTTGTTTCAAGGGCCAAGCAACAGATTTTCTCCGCCTTGTCTATCCTGACAGCTTACTTCTTTGCATTTCATCTGTGCACATATTTTGGGAGAAATGCATCTTTCATTGTGATTCCTGACAGTCATATTATTTAAGATTCGAAGGTTTTTGCCTTCTGAGAACTTGAATCACATTTGTTAATTTTAATTTATAGCTAATGTTTGGTATGCCACTCATGACTCTAACTTAACACACTTAATGAGCATCAGTTTTCACAGTGCCCCGTATGTGGTCTGAAAATATTATTTACAACCTCTTGATGAGGGAAACATCACAACCAGAGCCTAGATCTCAGCAGGCAGCAGAATAAACCAGACTGGGATGAGCTGGGAACCAGTAATTTCCTATGTGCAATTTCAGATGCTCACATGCTCAAAGATGAACCTTCCTATAGACAATGTATGTATATTTCATCAGATGGGATTAGTATAATTACAAAGTTACAAAAATTCAAACATCATAAGCAATCAAAATGCTATGTTGATGTCTCATAGATTGAAAAATTAAAGGGCATTTGAAGTTAAACAAGTCATGGGTGATTATGACACAGGCATTTTCAATAGAGTGCAGAGGAAGAAGCCTATTTTCAATAGGTTGAGGTAAGAATACAAGTGAAAAAGTGTGGACAACAGTTGTAACTTCTCTTCTAAGAATTGTAGTGGTGAAGGAAAGAAGAGAGATAGTACTGTGTTTTGATTATGAGATGTAAGGCAATTGTGGAGAGGTAAGGGTTAGCACTGTTTTTGTAATGGGACATTTTTAAATTTATTCTTAGTTTTAAGGGAACAGACAGTAAAGAGAGAAAGTTTGAGGAACAAAGAGAGAAGGGGATGACTAGTGCTGGAGAAATGGGGAAAAATTAATTCATGCAAAGGAATGATAACGGGACTTCAGTTTATTAGATTACACGTGAGTAAGGAAATCGACTTCAAACAGAGGAGATTTAGGGGGAAGCTAATGTACTTCCCTGCAGGAATTTTGACTTGCACAGGGTCCTCCCTTTCAAAGCCCTGAAACGGCCCTAATAATGTTTCCCTGGCCATATGTGTTGGTAAAATTTCAAAAATGTATGATACTCGTATTTTATAAGCAATTGGTAATTTATTGGTCAAGGCTATATACTTCTACTCCGGCTTCATTTCTATCACACTTCTTGTGTCAGGTGGCAAAGAATGGCTATGGGCATTTTGGGGCATCTATCTAAGTGGAACTTAATTTAGGAATACGTTTAGTTAGGTTTTAGTGGGTATATGTGGCTTATTGGTACTCCCATGTGTACATAGATAATTGACTATTATTTCGGCACAGGAATATGTTTCATGAATCCATTTCTACCACCTTCCACTTACTGGGAGCCACGGCATTAGAGTGTAGGACCATGGGTTACCTAGTGGTATGAAGGTACACATTTGTGACACCAAAGTATGTGAGTGATAGAGTGGAAACAAGATGTGAAAGGCATGAAGACAGGAGCTAATCTTTGGGAAAATTCTCCAAACTTATGGAGCTTACATATGAAAAAACTTGAAAAAGTCCCCAGAGCTGACAACAGTCCAAAATTTAATATGCTTTATCAATGAATTGTAAAACTGATGCTTTTTTTAAATGATCAACATAACAAGTTCAGTCAACCATAATCAATTCAATTATTTATTTTTCTATAGAAATTTTTATTTTTTAATAATTAAAAAAGTAATTACAGTTGACAGAATATTATATTCTGTAAATAGAAAATTATATTTTGAAATCATTCCAAGAGGCTTTGAGAGAGTATGTTGCTAAAACATGTAAGATCAAAAGAATTTAGAAGTGTCAAGCAGTAATTAATAAAAATTGTGCTATTTTTCAATACATTAAAAAAGATCATACACCATGATCAAGTGGGATTCATTCCTGGTATGCAAGGGTGGTTCAACATCCACAAATCAATTAATGTGATACACCACATTAACAAAATGGAAAATAAAAATCACATGATCATATCAATAGATGCAGAAAAAGCATTTGATAAAATCCAGCAGCCATTTATGATAAAAACCCTTAAGAAAGTGGGAATAGAGGGATCATATCTCAACATAATAAAGGCCATATATGATAAACCCACAGCTAACATCATACTCAATGGGGAAAAGCTAAAACCATTCCCCTTAAGATCAGGAACAAGGCAAGGTTGCCCACTTTCTCCACTTCTATTCAACATAGTGCTGGAAGTTCTAGCCACAGCAATCAGAAAAGAAAAAGAAATAAAAGGCATCCAAATCGGTAAGGAGGAAGTAAAATTGTCATTATATGCAGATGACATGATACTATATATAGAGAACCCTAAAGACTCCACCAAGAAACTATTAGAGCTGATAGATGAATTTAGTAAAGTAGCAGGATACAAAATTAATATTCAGAAATCAGTTGCATTTGTATATATCAATAATAAAACATCAGAAGGAGAAATTAAAAAAAACAAACAAACAATCCCATTCACAATTGCTTCAAAGACTATAAAATACCTGGGAATAAATTTAACCAAAGAAGTAAAAGATCTGTACTCAGAAAATTATAAGACACTGAAGAAAGAAGTGAAAGAAGATACAAATAGATGGAAACACATACCATGTTCATGGATAGGAAGAATTAATATAGTTAAAATGTCTATACTGCCTAAGCAATATACATATTCAATGCAATTCCTATCAAACTACCAATGACATTTTTCACAGAAATAGAACATATAATCCTAAAATTTATATGGGACCGTAAAAGACCCCAGATAGCCTCAGCAATCCTGAGAAATAAGAACAAAGTGGGAGGTATAACAATACCTGACATCAAATTATACTACAAGGCTACAGTAATCAAAACAGCATGGTGCTAGCATAAAAACAGACACATAGATCAATGGAAAAGAATAGAGAGTCCAGAAATAAATCCATGCCTATATGGCCATTTAATCTATCACAATGGAAGCAAGAATATGCGTGGGGTAAAGACACTCTATTCAATAAATGGTGCTGGGAAACCTGGACAGACACATGCAAAAAAATGAAGCTGGATCACCTCCTTAAACCATATACAAAAATAAATTCAAAATGGCTTAAAGACTTAAATGTAAGATCCGAAACCATAAAATTCCTAGAAGAAAATATAGGAAGAAACTTCACAGACATTACCCGGAGGAAGATTTTTACTGATATACCCCCTTGCACAAGGGAAGTTAGAAAAAAAATAAACATGTAGGATTACATCAAACTAAAAAGTTTTTTCACAGCAAAGGAAACCATCAATAAAACAAAAAGGGACCCTACTGAATGGGAAAAGATATTTGCCAATGATATATCTGATAAGGGGTTAATATCACAAATTCATAAAATCTCAGTCAACTCAACTCCAAAAAAACAAATAACCCAATTAAAAAATGGGCAGAAGACATGAAGAGACATTTTTCTAAAAAGGACATACAGATGGCAAACAGACATATGAAAAAATGCTCAACCTCACTAACCATCAGAGAAATGCAAATAAAAACCACAATGAGATACCACCTCACCCCAGTCAAAATGGCTATCATCAATAAACCAACAAACAACAAGTGCTGTGCGGATGTGGAGAAAAGGGAACCCTTGTGCACTGTTGGTGGGATTGCAGATTGGTGCAGCCACTATGGAAAACAGTATGGAGGTATCTCAAAAATCTGAAAATGGAACTACCTTATGATCCAGCAATTCCACTCCTAGGTATCTATCCAGAGAAATCCAAAACTCTAATTCAAAAACTTTATGCACTCCTATGTTTATTGCAGCACTATACACAATAGCCAAGACATGGAAACAACCAAAATGCCCATCGGTAGATGACTGGATTAAGAAACTGTGGTACATTTATACAATGGAGTATTACACAGCCATAAAGAAGAAAGAAATCTTACCATTTGCAACAACATGGATGGACCTAGAGAACATTATGTTAAGTGAAATAAGTCAGACAGAGAAAGACAAATGCCATATGATCTCACTTATATGTGGAATCTAAAGAAAAGAATAAGTGAATGAATTAATCAGAAACAGTTTTGGAGACACAGAGGAAAAACTGAGGGTTGCTAGATGGGAGGGGTGGTGGGGATAAGGGGGAAGGTGAGGAGATTAGAAAACAGTCAGTAATCACAAAATGGCCATGGGGTTTTGAAAATTAATTTAGGGAATGTAATCAATAATGTTGTAAAGATTTTGTAGGGTATCCAATGGACACTTGTCTCATTAGGGAGACCACCTCGGGGATGATGTAGATGCCTGATCACTGCATTGTACACCTGAAGCTAAAGCTGAACAATAATGAATGTCAACTACAAGTTTGTATATATATACATATTTACAAGAAGCAGAGTACAGCGTTAGGAATAGAGAGAGTGGAAATGTAATGGCTTTGTGGGATTTCAGAGGGATAGTGGATGGGGGAGGGGGATTCACACAGTGTGAGGGACATAAAAGATAAACATCTAAGTATTACTTTGTCTTGTGCACCTGAAACTAATAAAAAAAAAAAATGCTATTTTTCTAAATGTTTTGATAATTGTGCTATTTATATTTTAAATATTTCACTTATTGTCATAGCTTTCACTTTATAAATATTTAATTTTTGCACTCAATTTTGTAGTACTAATATTGAAGTTTTTTTCTCTCAGAGAGGTCTCAAAATTGTGTAAGTTTTAGGTCACACAAATCCTATGTTCACTATGTCATGGGGGCTAAGTGTTCGGATGGGAATCAGGGGACATCTAAATTTCCACCAGGGTGCCTGGTGGTTCACTACAGGAAATGAAAAACTGACTTGTAAATTCCAAGACTCTGACAATAAAAGCAGTGGGAGGAAGGAGTGTATGCATAGCAGAGAGGGGAGGGAGGGTAATATTTATAGAACGTTGCTACTTTCGAGACATTGTGGAAGACATTTTATGTATGCTAACTCATTAAATCCTCTCAGTAGTAATAATATCTGACCCTTATTGTATTAACCCACTTACCATATGGCAGGTACTATTCTTAATACATTTGATCCTCACAACCCTATAAGATTAGTACTATTATGATTCCTCATTTTACTGAAGTTAGACACAGCTCTAATTAGTAGAAGAGCCATGATTCATACACAGGCTATTTGCAAAACTACAGCCTTACCTCTACTGTATGCTTGCCTCACCGTGACACTGGTAAATCCATTCTTTTGCTCCTCTATTAAGTATAAGGACATACAAGAACAGATAATTTAAATAACTTGTTCAAGGTCACATAGTTTGTGGTAGAGCAGAGATCTGAAATTCTTCTGAGTGTTTTCAAAACTTACAAATTTCTCTTCTGCACCAGATAGCCTCTCACTATGTCTAGTTACTTTATGTTATGTATTCACCAAAAAATCTCCAAATGTGGGAAACACAAGAAGTAACCACGGGTCAGTTTATTGAAATTCAGAAACAGTAAGTCCTCTCCCACCCCTTTTCTTTTCCTTTTTTCTGGTACTCAGTCCTTAGACTGTAGCAAGGTAAGAAGATTGGGGAGACAATCCTGAATCAGTTGGTCTGTGCCCACTAGGATATAGCTGTTGGGCAAGTCATTGGGGTCCATTAGAGGAGAACAGTCAAAATAGGAGTCAGTACAGGTTGCAGATCAATACAGGTATATTTTCAGAAATACCAAATGACCCTTTCATGAATTTTCAAAAAATAGTGAGATTAATAAATCCTTGCCACTTTTATTTTCAAAATTACTTTCTATTTTGGAGGGCTTTTTTTGTTTGTTGGTTGGTAAGTTGGTTGGTTTTTAAGTCAGAGAGAGGACCTTCTCATTTTATTAGTCATCGCAAATCACTTAGTAAACTATTAAGTGTATGTGACATGACATAAAATGACAATGTCACATCTTGTTCCCTGAAGTTTTATCACACAGGACAGCCAGCACTGGCTAAGGCAAATGGGAGAAACATTTAAAAAGTATGTTGGTAATGAACTATCAGTAAAATGTATTTATTGCTGTGACCATATTAATTTGGTATAAATTAACTAGATTGTAAGTCACCTGGGAATTGTATTCTAGTTTTGGGAACAGACATTTATAAATAAAAATTTTGAACAAGCACAAGTGCCCAGAATATGACATAGGAAGTCACAGAAGGGTAATAACTAAAAATGACAATTAATCTACATTTCAAATATTGACTAGGACTAGATAGATAGTGGTTTAAAGAAAGAACAAAGTGAAATTCATATTATTAAGAAAGGGGTAAAATGAAAACAGAACAGTATGATGAAACACTGTTGGAACACAGAGAAGAGAGCTTTATTTTTTTTGGAGAACTGTGACAAATGATGTGTGATAGGTAGGTTGGATGTAGATTTACAAGGCCAAGTTGAGGAGTCTAGTCTTCATAAAATGGAGAGTTACCAAAATTTCAAAGAGATAAATAACTGGGTGAAGTCTATTGTTTTAGGAAATTGATTAGATATCAATATGCAGAGTTATTTGGGAAGTATAAAAATCCCTTAAGAGAGGCTGGATGAAGGGAAATCCTACAGGATATTATTAAAATTTTCCAGCATATGGTGATAAGAGGCAGAGGTGAGGTGAAAAGTACTGGAATTCACATTTTTTAAAGGAACAACAAGACTTGATGACTAAACTAGCTAACTGGTTGTGTGAGAAAGGGTGAAAGCATTTATTAGTTAGACATGTGTAGGAAGTATATGGTGTTGTCCAAGTATTTACTTCAAAAGAAGGAGGAAAAGAGGGAGGGAGGGAGGGAGGGAGGGAGGGAGGGAGAGAGAGAGAGAGATAATGTAGTGAATTTCAACGTTCATGGAAGATTGACTTTCTATGGAAGTAAACCAAGAGACTGTCTATAAATATGTAACCTAAGTGTTTTGGGATACTCGACTCTCTAAAATAATTATTCACCTCCCGTTGCTCTAATTTCAAGTTCACCAGTCAAATGTCTAATTGTTTGTTTGGTTTCTCATACATATATACCAGGAAAGTACTGGTTGAACATCATGAATGCTACAGACTCTAGAAAGTACTGTCCGTACTGTGAAGAAATCCTTGGCATTCTTGTTTACACACATGTAAACAAGACTAGCTGTTTACATGTGTAACATGTAAATTTGACTAGCTGACTGTCTCATTGGGTCCAATGAGCTCTGGGGCTTGGAGAAGACAGAGGTTCTGACACCAGCTCTGCACTCTGCGCAGTTAGCCAAGGTCATGCTTCTTGTTAGGTTGTCCTGGTGCTAGTTACTAGCTATGCAGCCTCCTTGTATGGAACACTTTTCATGGTGCTGTCCCCTTCAACTGCAGAGTGGAGGCCATTGCTATGCTGACTAAGATGTAACTTCACTGTTTCCTCCTTTGAGGATCACCAGAGGAATTGAAATTTCACATAAATGAATTGATATGATTTGATCATTTTACAAAGTACGCTAGAGAATATTATCCTGATATATGCTCACATTTCGATTGTGATGCAGTATTTATAAGTGGATGTGGCTTTTCAAAGAGAAAGTCTAAAAGAATAACTGTGAAATAGTCCTATGGCTTCAGGTCACACAATTTTATGTGACCCATGCTGAACTGCCACATTGTCTCCCAAACTATAAAGCAATTCTGATAAGTAATCAAATGTGTTCCTCTTGATTTAAGTTTCCCTATAAAAGGTGCTTGTATAAGGAAAACAAATACTCTAAGAAGCAATTTATGATTATAGAGATGTCCTTAAATTACCTACAGTTTCATAATTTAGTGAAGAACAAATGAACATACTATGCCTTTTACCCAATTTGCAGCAGACCTTTAATCTATGGTCAAAGGCTAAACATTTATTTTTTTTTTCTTTTCTGTCTTTTTTTTTTCATTTCTCCTTGTCTCTACCTTACTTAATTTCTTGCTTTTTCTGTTGTTTGAATCTATAACATACTGCTTCATCATTTCTATATCTTGATTACATTATAAAATAAGAATCAGAAATCCCATGTGATCCATGAATGCAGAGAAGAGAAGATTGAAATGAAAGGATGTGAATTTGTGTACATATTTGTGAGATTAAAAAGAAAACAGAACAGTGTATCTTAGGAAAATACGCAATATCTCAAAAACTCAAACCCAAATGTAATCAGATTTCAATTCAATGTAGCATCTTTTCAAATACTTTGCATCTAATAACAGCAGAAAAGGGAGTGCATTACATCAAAATGACATATAGAAGGGGCTCACCCAGCTGGCAGATAGAGACTCTTAATGGTTGGGATGGTGTTATTTAATGTGTTTATGACTATTGCTTAAGCATGTTCAGAATTTTATGACAGAGATGTGAATAGTACTTACTGTATCTCATTAGCGCCACATCTACATAAAAAGCATGTGGAAAATGGATTCACTTTGCACATTTTACCCTAAATTACCAGGGTTAATGGATATCCAGAAATTTTACTGGAAAAACAACTACTGGAAATGAAAGCAAAGGTGTAGTTTTCAGGAAGGAAGTTTGATCCCCTGATTTAGTAGTAAGGGATAGTTCAAATGAGCTTTTTATTTTATTAATTGCAAGTTGATGACCTCATTATGAACTATGCTTGTAACATGGCATCATTTCTCCCAGTCATCAAAGTGATATAAACATCCTCTCACATGAAATGGGCTTTTGTGGATCCTATCAAAGTAGAAACAGAGCAGAAGTAATTCACACATGTTAGCCAACAAAGCTAAGACAGGATTCAAGTGAAGCATGAATTCCAGGGAATGCCAGGTGACCACGTAGTTAATGGCAGAATGCTGAGAGATTTTCTAAAGTATATTATCAATGCAAATAATTCTTGCCTGTGCAAATGTCTGTGTGGGGCCTATACCTACACCTCTTTGGATTATGTGGAACAGTTTTTATTTCTCAGTATTTCTTAGCTTCTGAATTTAGTAGTTTCCCTGTTTTGCTATAACTCCTTTTTTTATGGCAGCAATTTTCATGTTTTTATAGCATTTTTACGACCCATTGAAAGGCCTCTTGGCACAATGTTTCACATCAGATGCTGTCACAAAAGAAATCACAACAGTAGAGAGCAGAGCTCCATCAAGGAATCCAGCCTATACTTGCCCCAGGTCTAATGGATGTCAGTCCCCAGGTATCTCAAATTACGTCACAACCAACTTAATTCTACTCAGTTTCCAAAATCAATGATGGCTAAGCCTGGACAGAAATCAGGAGAAGCTTTCTCATTAGTGGATGGGACCATAGCTTTAAACCTCTGTCTTTGGACACCCACATGATAACCACACTGCTACGTTCACTTCCAATACATCTTATTTGTCCTTTTATATAGTTTTAGTTAAATAAATAAATAAATAAATAAATAAATAAATAAATAAATAAATAAATAAATAAATCATTTCCCTACCAAGTCGAGAACGTTATAGTAAATTGTAGGTCACTTGCCTGAGGAAGTAGTGAACTTCATGTTTGTTTCTTTCTACCTGGTTTCCACCAGTTTCCAATGCCCCGCATTCTGAATTTGAGCCCTGTAATCTCAGTTGCTGAATAGAGCCCTGTCTGCATTTATCCAAGTCTCCCTGAAATGCTGATGCCCATACCTAAGACTTCCTGTGCACTCCACTTTGACCAAGTCTTGATTTCCATCCCCTAGCCCTCATCCTCACCTCTGACTAACACTGGCATAGGTAGGATCAGATTCATCAACCTACCCTTGGACTACTGATTTGGATTACTGGATCTTCCTTCTGAGGCAGACCAGTACCCTCAATATCAGAACATCTTAAATATCTTTTCAGAACATAATGGCAGCTCAGGCAGCTGGAAGAAGAAGGTGGAAACCCATTTTTCAAGAGAAGAAGGGGAGCACAGGGAACAAAGTTCCAAGACACTCCAACAAATAGGGAGCTAGAATAAGAGGAATAATTCTGCTTTATTCATCAAATCTCATTACCTGAAAGGGCCTGAGAAAAGGAAGGGAGAGAGAGAGGGAGGGAGAGAGAGGAGAAAAGAAAGGGAGGGAGGAATAAGGAAGAAAAGGAGAGGAGAGGAGAGGAGAGGAGAGGAGAGGAGAGGAGAGGAGAGGAGAGGAGAGGAGAGGAGAGGAGAGGAGATGGGAAGAGAGGGGAGGAGCGAAAAAAGAAAGAATTATACTAGTAAATCAATAGAGGTCTTACAAAGCACAGCTAGGAAGCAGACTAGAAAAGAAGAAGCTCAATATTGCTTTTATCCCCCCTCATCCCCAAATATTTAGTTGGTTTCACATTAGAAGTTAAAATTGAGTATCTTTCTTTTGAGACTGATGCAGTCTTAATTAAAGTGAACCTGAGAAGCCTACTAAAATCTAAGAAAAGTTATGTCAACTTGTGTCCTGAGGACACCAAAGGATTATATTGTTTTACTTTTCTATATCCCGTCTCCCTACCCCTACAACACGACGCTTTAGTTATACCAAACCATTTCTTATGTGTTCCCTACATACCAATCTATTTTATGTCTTCTCCATGATTTTTAAAGATAATGTTCTCTTTCCTGGAATTGCCTTTAGCCCCCTTCATACTCAGGGAGCTTTGATTGATTTGCCAAAGTCAACATTAGATGTCACTTCCACTCCAGAGCATTTTTTACAGCCTCTGTCCCTGTTTCTATTGACAGAATAAATCATCTTCCCCTCAGAATGTTGTATCAACTGGTATTTTTTCACAGTGGGTAGTGGTGGGGGTGGTGCAGAATATACAAGTGAATAAGGAGATCATAGTATGATAAGGTAGATATAAGTGGTAATCAATAGCTATAATGGATTATTGATGATTGTGAAAATACAGTACAAATATAGATGAGGCAGTGATTGATGGATCATTTTTAAAAAGTATTGTTAAATCAACAAGAATTTTTCTAGATGGAACTTTCACATGGTTTTCCAAAAGGCTTTGACTATACCTAGCTTAACTTTGTTGTAGTTGTTGTCTTGAATAAGACAAATGTCATGTGTATTTTGATTCACTAAACCCATTTGGACTACTGATGCAATGGATAACAAGATCAAATTTCAAAATGTTTCAACAAGTTGAATAGGTAGATGAAATTTAATTTGTGGAATGTGGCCTGAGTACTCTCATTACTGCTGATAGAATTGTAAGCTGACTTACACAGTTTTTATTGGAAATTTGGCACTATATACCAAAAACATAAAAATAGCATGTATAGCCTTTAAACCAATCATTTCACATCTAGGGATTTTAAAAGAAATAATCAGACATGCTGTTTAATTTTTATATTTTGTATACATTAATGTTCATTACATTGTTTGAAATAGTAAAATTGGGAAATTGACCACATGTCAGTTATATATATATATATATATATATATATATATATACACATATAATGTGTCAAATATGACACACGTTAAAAATCATACTATAAACAGTATGTAATTACAAGATAAATGATATTGTGCAAAACTGAACAACTAAAAGCAAAATATGAAATCATTTGAACAATGTTTTATAAAGTTATATAATAATTGCCATACAACTCAGAGGTCATCAAGGAGCAAGCATACTGTCTCTAAGAGACTAGTTAAAGCTTGATTTCCACCCTTTAGTCATGATTTGCAGAATACAAAACCATCCCCCCAAACTCCTGCTCATTCCACAAACACTCCTGATCCATCACCTAAATTTATGGATGATGTCATTTGCAGGTTTCATCACCCCAGGTCAAATGTTCCATCCTTTTATCAGTTTCCATAAAATGTTCCATCCTTTTATCAGTTTCCATAAAACATAGTAAGCAATTTATGAGTTTGTATTGAATTCACTGAAAATAAGGGTTGGGGGTGGTTACAGGGAGGAGTCACACTGCAGTGCACTTGAGCCTCCAGCACTTCTCTCGACCTCCATACTCTCTACCCCCTACCCCTGCCCCCTCCTTTCTTCTCTGGTCCTTACACCCTCCCTCTTGGTGCCATTGATAGATAACCAGGTCCTGCCCAGGGATCAACTTCTACCTCAAGCATCAACAAATATAGCTATATATATGTAGGCTGTTACAGTAATAATTCATTCCCAACTAATTACATATATTTGCATAGATGAAAGAGAGCATGGGAGTATACCAAAATATTAAAAGCAGTTAATTCTTAGTGGTATATTTAAAAATGATTTTACTTTTATTTTTTTATTCTGTAATTTCTAAACTTTCAAAAATAATAAAGTAGCTGAAAAAGGGCTACTTTTTCATTATAAAGACAAAATAATTTTTTAAATGGAATTGTTTGTCTCATAATATGGTGAATTATCCAAAATTAGAGACTAGATCATAATTTGGGAACTGTTTTAGAAGTAATGGTATCAGAGGGCCCCTCTAACTACAGAATTTTAGGATTCAAGGGCTGTTGTTAAGATAAAGTAATATAATGAAAATGAGAGTACTTCGAAAAGTATGAATGTCCATAAAAATGTGCTATTATTTTGATGCTTTATAGTTCAATAATAAGTACTATTGCTGGTACTGAACAAAATATAGACTTCTAGAAAAGGTTGTAACAGAAGTTTCAGGGTAGACATATAATATAATTATTCAAATACCAAAAATCATTTTTGAGAATTCATCCTATCTCTTCTTCATTTCTTTCCTTCCCATCCATCATGATTCTAGCCTTATTTCATTTAGGGCAGCAGGAAGAAAAGAAGGGGTAATCAAAGTTCCATCTTATTATCATGATAAATCTAAACTTAAATAAGAATTTAAATAAGTAACTACCTATTGTCAAATGATGTTTTATTTACACCTATAAAAACAGAGATATGTAACTCTCTATTATGTCTTCCAGAGTTTCTAATCTAATCATTTAATTGTGCATAGCAGTCAATAAGAAGCAAACTGATTCACAAATAAAAATTAGAGAAAGCAGAGTTCTTGGTTAAGAAGATTGATAAATACTGAGTTAGAAAAGTAGTCAGCTCTTTATGCTTGGTCCAGACAGAATTAAAATCAGACAAACTTATATTCCTTGCTTATTAGACCTGGAAGTATTAGGAAGTCATTTAAATCATGATAGACTCTTATTTGTTTTGATTTGTTTTTTATAGTTGTCTAAGAAATTTTAAATAGGGGTTAAGATGTAGGGGGTGAAAAATCACAGAAAAAAATCCTTAAAAATCCAAGGTCCCTGTCATCATTTTCAAGAAGTGTCATCTAGGAATATAAAACATACTTTCAGCTCCGTGC
The DNA here is from genome assembly GCF_036562045.2 of Rhinolophus sinicus. Taxonomy (NCBI): domain Eukaryota; kingdom Metazoa; phylum Chordata; class Mammalia; order Chiroptera; family Rhinolophidae; genus Rhinolophus; species Rhinolophus sinicus. The sequence goes on along the minus strand of NC_133754.1, from coordinate 63,318,975 downwards.
AGCCTTAGCATTAAGATTATTGCACATTTTATTGGTCTTTCCCAGGCTCTGAAACTAGAAATTCATCTGCCTCTAACCTTTCCACCCAAGTCGACTTCATACATAAGTAAAGAGCAAGTTGAAATTACAGGGAGCTGTAAAGAAATGGAAGGTCTCCACTTTCCTCTTTCAAAACCAATATTAAAATATATGAGGTGCAATTGTCAAACTTAAAAATTGCCAGATGATTCATAAGAAATGAGTGGCCGGCAGGCTAGCCTGACTGCTCCCTTGCATTACCTATTTTTAATGGGTCTTTGGGAAGTAAGATGGTGACTTCCTATCAAAGTCAGACAGCAGTGAAAGTGGGGGCTCGCAGGCAAAGGGGAAGGAGAATGGCCAGATGCTGAACACAACAGAAAGATAACGCCACTTGGCACAGCATGTTCAGACATTAATTTTTTTTAGTAAACAGCTTGTAAATAAAACCCCAAAGGACTCAATTTTCCCCTCCACCACTTCCTTATCTCTCCCACTTGTTTCCATCTTATCATCTCCCCAAGGAGAAACAAGCATACCTGTCAGGTATCCTTTTTATTTGTCAGGGATTTAACTCTAGCTGAAGCAGCCAGATATTATAGCAAAGTGGATTTACACTTTTGAGGGTGAATATCTGCTTCTGTTCACTGAGCCATGGCATTGATGTCTAATTTGTTGCTTACATGTGACAGCAACATCGATTATTGTAACCAGTCTACAAAGAGGGCAGAGCTTTTGGGTAACCATGTGATCCTGTCCCACCTGATTTGGCCAGCAAGTACTGCTTCTCTTCCTGAGAGGTCCTGGACCAGCATCTTCTGCCCTTATGTGATAGGAATATAGTACAAACTTGGAAAGAAAACAAAGGGGATGTGAAATCTTGTCCCTTTTCTTCAGCGATTCTAACACCACTTCTATGAACATCATGATGTATACTATTGGAGACTTTTTTTTTCACACGCTGTGCATGAATACCTGATACACCTGATGGGAGAGACGGTTAAGGTACATTGTGGTAAATAACCAATGCCAGAATTGAAACAATGGAACAATAGGAAGGGGTGTAGGTGTGAATAGTCATTTAAATTCTTGGGAAGTTTATTAGTTGTGAAAATCACTTCAAGAGAAAATAAAGTTGGTGTATATCTTACTACAGACACAGTCATTAACTATCAGTATGAGGAACTATTTGAAAGAAGCATTGTGTACATTGTGTGTTATTAATTAAAGCATTTTGTGACCTAGTGCCTCAGGGAAGACACAGAAGTGCTGTCTAAATAAATTAAACAAGCAGTGTTAAATAACAGAGAAGTAATACCATGAATTACTAAAAAAAAAAAGAAAGAAAGAAATGGACGTTAAGGCCCCAATGTTTGTGGTTGAATAAGTAATTCTAATACAAAGGGGAAAGAGCCTTTCTCCATTCCAGAATTATTGAAATGAGATTAGACATCAGGAACTGGAACAGCACTGGAGATGACCTCTGGAACGAAACCAACAAACCCCAAAGTCAACTTTAGGATCACCTGAGAAAAACAGATTCTATAGTAGGTAGCAGGAGTGGAATTACAGAGTTAGCAAGAGTAGAAACCACTGGGCAGAAATGCTTCAGAAGAGATCATAACTGACAGCAGCAACATGAGTCAACTCTCTTGCTATAAAAGAGTGTTTCTCATCCCTGGCTACACAGTGGAATCACCTAGACAGCTTTTTAAAAGCACTGATGCCTAAGCTCTCTGCACAGGCATCCAGGTTCCACTGGTCTAGCATGAAACCCTGTCATCAGTGATAAGAATCCTCAAAGTTCTTATGTGTAGCTATGGTTAAAGACGACGACTACTATAAAGAAAACGAGGGACTGGGTAAGCTGATTCAAGCAGTTACGCCAATGGGCCCTGGCGCCAAAGACTAAGTCTGTGATAATCCATACCCACCCAGTGGGTAGTCCTCCAGGTTACAATTACATTGAGAAATGTAATTTATACATAAAAGATCAAACAGATATACTTAATGTGTCTCCAGCCAGCATATCAGTTAAAATCAAGTCATGTTTGCCCTATAAATCAAAATAAGTTTTAGGAGATGTGTATATATATATATATATATATATATATATATATATATGCACATATTTGGTTATATATAATGTAACATATAATACATAATAATATACAATGTATATATATTCATTGACTACATATATGCAAATATGTATTCAATGGCATTAATGCATTTTTAGTAGCTCAATCAAGAAATTTCCTATATGTTTGCAATGAAGCTGAAATACTCTCATGGTCAAGAGAATTTAAAGAGAACTTTTAAAATTCTTCAAAAGAACTTTTTACTTACTTTGTGAGTAAGGAAAGAGAACATTTGAGACACAGAGCACAGATGTCTAACATGAGGGTTTGAATGATTAAAGGGAATATTTAACAGTTGTTTTTTATTTCCTCTTCTTCAGGAAATAACCGCTTTTCCGGGTGATTCTTTTCACTATTTATGTAGAACCTGTGTATCTTTTATTTTTTTTTAAAAATAGGAAATATTTTTATTCTTAAAATTTTTGTAATGGGGCTTTCCTGTTTCAAGAGCACAGTAGAGAATCATGAGAGCATTAGTGGACTAGAAATTATATTTGAAGACAATCAGTATGAAAAAGAGAGATGTAGAAAGTTAGACATTTGAAAGAAAGATAAAATATATGACAGCTAAAATAAAAAGTTCTAACATTGCTCTAAGTTTCAGGAATATAATATTACATGTCAACTATAATTAAAAATCAAATACATAAAAAAAAAGAATAAGAATTAAAAGATAAACAGTCCCAAGTCATTTTTATGAGTTGCAATGCAGCCCTGACACCAAAACTCCCCTGAGGGACATAGGTACGAAAATGCCATACTAAATTCAGCAATATATACAAAGGATGATACATGATATAAGTAGTTGGACAATGTTTTGTGTTGTTTTATGATATTTTCCATTTTATAACCATATTAGATGAGGCTTACACTTTACAATATTACTTCATTTAATAATAAACTATTAAAAGCCAAAGAAATTGGGACAGATAGCACTAATAATTATTAAATGCTAACATACACACTGTGTATCTCTTAAGGAGATGCCTCATCTGTAAGGTGGGAAACACTAAAATCATTAACAAGTATATCATGGAATCCTTCAGTAGGATGAAATTAATACTTTTTGTTCTTTTTTTACTTTATTTTATAATTATCAAGAATTGAAAATTATTGAGCATCCTCTGCTCACACAGCATTACCCTAAGTATAGTAAACATTTCATCTCTTTTCTGTCATTTGATCTTTAAAGATATTTAAAATAACTTCTAAAATACGATTGGAAATTGATTCAAAATGAAGCTCAGGATGAGCAATATTACAACAGAGAAAATTTGGCAATATCTATGATTGAAGTCTGATTTTTGTGTCATGCATAACCTTTACTATTTCCACGTGAGGTTTACATTAACTTTACTGCTCCTATTTTGGGGGGAGAGAAAGTAATAGGAAGAACATTTGAGTGACTCAGATTTTCAGTCAGTCAAGAATAAAATATTAACACATTGGCTTTCATGTGAATGTCAATGTCAGATTTAAGTGACTATTAAATTACAGGAAAAGCCATCAAGGCAGCCATCCAGCATGAGATCTGTATCATAGTTTTGCTGCATATCACCTGTGTTCACCTATGTGATTTGACCATGTTCTTGAACTTCAGGGTCCTCATCTCTAACATGGAGAGAGTACCTATTTTGTCACATGGTTGTTGAAGTTTTAGTGAGATGAGAATGTTAAGTCCTGAGTATAGTATGTGCTTAATAAATGGAAATTATTCTCAACCTCAATCCTTGTATTTTTGTTATCAGCAGTGTCCAATTTATGTCCAACTAAACAGGTTCCTGGATCAGAACGAATGAATACAACACTTTTAAAATGTGGCAATAGAATTATATTTTTGATGACAGGCACTGTATTTTTGTTATGAATTATAATATGTATTCACTGCTGGAGATGGTAGTTGTCCATATTAGCTTACCTAGAAGTTGGAATATGAGAGACAAAGAGGAAAATGCCATTATCACCATCTCCTGCAAATAGATAGCACGGTGGCAGTACTAGGGACTGGAACCCAAGGAAAGGAGCAGAATCAGAGAGGTTAGTGCTAGAAACTTTCTTAAATATCTGGTACAAACATCTTTTCTCTTTTTTTAAAAGACAAAAACTGAATTTGAGATAAAAGATGTGCCTAAAATCTCACTGCTATTTCCTATATAGACTGGGTTAGAACTTAATATTCTTTCAACTAAATCATTCTCCCCTTTTTATAATTTTTGTCTATTATTAAATTCCTTTCTAAGCCTAGTGTTTGTAAGTTAAATAAGTTACAGTCTTGCAGTTTTACTTTATACTGCTTACCCTTCAAAACCTTTTATACCTTATTTTTCCTATGAAAGCTAAAGGCCTCTCTCTGGGATCAGTTTATCACCACAGAGGGCTTGGAGATGACAGGGTCAAACCAATTCTACCAGAAGAAATATGAAATGGAAAGACCATGAGAAACCTTGGCATGAAACTTCCAGGTCATATTTTAATAATTCCAATAAAATTACATCATACTTTTCACAAACTACAAAACATGGAGAATAACTAAGCCAGATATTCTCAGAGGTTTTAGTATGTGTAGTATTCACTATCTAACACTGAAGAGATAAGAAATGATCATTTTGATTTAATGTGAAATGGGAAGTAGGAGATATGGAACTATAAATCAAGTACCATTTATTTGGAAAAGAAAGCAAAATTTAATATATTTTAACATTGACAACTTATGAGTTAATTTTAAATGAATTACAAATCCAATATTGCCTGTTCCTTAATTCCTGTGAAGTAGGCAGTGCTATCTTCATCAGAGAGGTTTAATAATTTACCCAAAGTTACAGAGGTCCAAGTTTGGAATCCAGGACCTGAAGAATGGTTTGACTCCCATCATGGTGTTCTTTGTAACACAATACTAACTAATTGCCCCAAATTATTTGAAGCATTTTGTTTTCTGGACTAAAAGAGAAAAAACAGACTGAAATATGTGTAGTGGTTTGAGGGGTTAAGAGATGATTTCCTGTAGCATTTTTAACGTAAACTGCATAGAGAGGGTACAAAGAGGAAACCGCAACTGGAAGAAAGAATCTTAAAAGGTCAACTGGTTTGGGAGGGCAGCTAAGGAAGTCATCTCAATTTTAGTGTATTCTTGATATATGGATCTAAACACAATCTGAAAAGACTAACCTAATATCTTTCTGACCCAGAATTGACCCAAACACAATCCTAACTTGCAAAAGAAGGAAAGCAGAAGTTGAAGGTTTGCTGCCATCAATCTTGTAGCGTATCTTAGATGGAAAACATCAACAAACTAGCCAAGAAAAGGATTACTGACCAAAACTGAAGGAAAAGAAGTAACAAGCAGAGATATTTTAGACGCACATAAAAAAGGAGAGTGAATTTAAATATAATAAAGATCCTTTACATTGCCAAAAATCATCTGTATATAAACTGCTTATGTATACACACACATACATGCATGCACAACAATATCAGTTTTTTGCAGCCAAGATACGCTGGAATTTACCTGGAAAACCACTGTAGGAAAAACAATGGAATATTGAGTAATGGCCAACCTTCTCTTATAAAAATACAAAATGTGACTGTATTAGCATTTTCCAGAGAAACAGAACTAATAGTATGTATGTATATGTATGTGTGTATAATATATATGTATGTTACATATATACATTAAGAATATATGTATATTATGTATATATTAAGAATAACGGAGAGATTTTTTTAAAAATTATAATTGGCATATATATTAGTTTCAAGTGTATAACATAATGATTTGATATTTGTATATATATTGCAAAATGATCACAATAAATCCAATTAACTTCCATTACCACACAACTACATTTTTTTTTCTTGTGATGGGAACTTTTAAGGTTTACTTTCTTAGCAACTTTGAAATATGCAATATAGTATTATTAACTATAGTCATCATGCTGTATATCACATTCCCATGACTTATGTAAGATGGATTTATTATAAGGAATTGGCTTATTGGCTCATGTGAGTGACTGTGGAGGCTGAAAACTCCCAATTATTGCAATGTGAGTTGGCAAGCTGGAGACACCGGAGAGCTGATGGTTTAGTTTGAGTACCTGGGGGAGAGTCGGCCTATTGGTTTTATTATGTCCTTCAACTGATTGGATGAGGTCCACCACATTAGGGAGGGCAATCTGCTTTACTCAGTCCACCAATATAAATTCTAATCTCATCCAAAAACACCCTTCAGAAACACCTAAAATAATTTTTGACCAAATATCTCAGTATTCCGTGACCCAGTCAATTCAATGCGTAAAATTGACCATCACAGTGATTAAAAGTAAAGAGACCAAAGTTATAAGAAATGCATAGAATTTATAAAGCCAAGTGAATGAAGCCCTTCGGTGTTATTTCCTTTTGTAAATAATATTCTCATTACAGTAATGTGGTAAAAATATTTATATTATGTCCTTAAGTCAGGCGTGTTTTCAAAGGACAAGGGCATACAAATAAAGAAATATAAAACTAAGTTTAGGTTACATGAAAGATAAAGTGGGTATGCAATCCAGTTGTCTTACACTGAAAGTAAAAAGAAACACAGGGTAAGCTCTTCAAGCTCAGGTCATGTACATGGAAGGTTTTGTTTTGCTGTAGAAGTACGTGTGTGCGTGCACATGCGTTTGTATAAATTGATTGTAGCATTTCTTTTCTTTATTCCTTCACTGACAGATGAGGCAAAGTGGAATCTAGGATTTCTCTACCTTTACTATAGCCTTGGCAATTGTCATGTTCTGGGGTGGGGGGTAGCCAGGTACATAATGTGTCTGATTTTATGAAAAGCATTGTCTGTAATTAGCATTTTTGAAGAAGCTTAGCAAGTAAAAATCAAAACAAAAATGTAAGAAGGCTTTAGAAGTGGTTAGCTAAATGTGATTTTCAAGAGCTTATTTTTAAATTCTTGACACAATACACATTGGGGTTTTATGATATTTTCCACAATATTTTCTATTTTATGAAATCAAATACTGAATATACCTCACTACCAAATAACTAATATGGACACAATAATACGAGAGGTGCTAAAAAATGTGTATGCGTGACTTGTATCCACCTTTTGTTATCGGTATATATTGAGTATTACAATTTTAATACAGTTGTTTCCTTTCTTAAAATGTGTATACATTTATTTGGCACCCTCTGTATATTGTTACATTTCAAAACACTTTCAGATCCATTATTGTATTTGATTTTTAAAAAATGTTTTTGATACTGTTAGAATAGGTGTCCTGTCTCCAATTTACAGACAGAAACACTGAGGTACAATTCAAGATAATGACTTTCTTAATGTTACACAAAAATTGAGTGGCAAATCTGGAAAGGCATTAGAATTTCTATCTTTTGTACCACAATGCCCTAAATGTCTCTGTGGTTTCCCCATGATTTCTGTATAGTCATTGAAGGTCTTTTTTAAAATTTTTGTTTTATAAGGAGAGGTGACATATATAAATTGTCCCTTTCCTATTTTGTGTGGGATGATCACAGGGACTACCATTTTGTAGCTATCTGGCATCCTCCTGTCTCCCTGTGCTTGAGATGAAAGCCTGATGCATTTGCTCAGCTCTTCTTTCCTATTGCTTTAGCAATGAAGAAAACATTACCCTAATCACACTCAGTGTGTGCTATCTCTGGGCACAGCTGTCGTGCAGTCCTTCCAAGCTCAGCCATTAAGGAGTCTTACCAATGGCAGAGCCCAATGAGAGCTGCAACTCTAGATACTTGCCCTCTAATAACATTCATTTTTGCTTTCCTAACTAATTCCAGGAAAGACAGCCTGTCAGGCAAGGTTTCACAGTGCATAATTCTCCCTTTATTGTCACATTTCCTCCTCCCCTTAAGTGAGGGGAAGTTTGTAAGCCAACTCCCACACATAGCCTATGGAGCAAAAGATTAAGCATGGCTTGGAGTCAGCCTCTTTATCAAATGAGCCCATAGAGTTTGAGCAAAAGCAAGCCTCAAAAACACAGATCCACTTTGCCAACTGGTCCACCAGCAAAGATGCCTGTAGGAAAAGCAATTGGTATCAGAGATGAAAAATGGCAAACTGTTCTGGCTACCTCAGAAGATATCAGCTTAAAGTTGTCTTCTCTTGCTTGGTAAAGTAATTGGAACTCATTTTATTTTATTGTTTGAGGATCACACTACTGACCTGCTGTGGGTAGGTAGGCTTAGAGTTATCTGGAAGTGGGAAAGGATGCTGAGAATGCCAGATATTTATTTAAAAGTTGATGTACAATCACATTTCTATTAACACCTTTGAAGATATAAGAGCAAAACTATGGATTTTCCGCCAGAGATCTCAGTTCAAATCCCAGCTCTGCTTTTTACTAGTTGTTTACCTAAAACAAATTACTGATACTCTTTCAATTCAAATTTCCCTATCTATAAATTAGGGGGTAATCATGCCTACCTTCCTAAGTCAATGTTTGGATTAAAATCTATATGTGATTTATATAATGCATACCTTTCATAGAATATAGAACCCCACTGTTTAAATCTTGGCTATTATTGTTACAAGAGCCATGCGATTTAGGATGATTTTCATTTTAGCAAAGAGAACACTTGAGGTTCAGATTTCAGTGGCTCACCCAACATCACAGAGCTGAAAGAAAAAAAGCCGAGACCCAACTTATCACCCAAACACATAAACAATTAGTTCTGTCATTCCAAAAACTATAGAAATAACCAGAAGTTAAAATGAGTCTCCAATTCTTTACCTTGGCTTTTTTCCTCCAAATCGCATGAGATTTTAGTCCTTGATTGAATGTGCTTCTATTAGAGAATGATGATGTAATTGGTCTTAAGTAGTAGCAGAAAAAGGAACATCTGCCTGGGAGGGGCATAGGAATCAAATACATCCTGCATTCACTTAAATTCATAAAACAAGCTTAAGATAAATGGGTAGAGATATATATCTTAGATTGAGAAAAAAATGTGTAAGGAAGGACTAAATATATTTGCCTATAAAGAGGTACATGGACATGATAAGTGGTTCATCTATCTGAAACAGTAGGAGGGAGGAGATAAATTAGATAGAAAAGAATAAGACATAGTTGTTTGCGTCTGTACCTTAGATGTAGTCAGCTTGTGTACTGCCTTGTTACCATCCATTGAAAAGCTGTTCTAGGACAGGCTATAATGAAACTGTTAAATTCTTATAATACTTTCTGGAGGGTTAAACTCTCAGCATATCAGATGGCTATTTCTGGGAGACTCACTGCAGGATCCGTGGACTAACAGAACTTAGTTTTTTAGATTCTACCCTCCTGGATTTTTGTTATGACTGTGCTGCCATTCTGCAGCCTTGTCCCCTTGTATTCAAGGGTAATAAAAGCCCTCACAATGTGCCAGACTTTGTTTTAAGTGCTTTATATCCTCACAACAATCCTAGGAGGTATTACTAATGTGATTCTCATAATGAAATGAGAACAATGAAGCACAGAGAAGTTACATAATTTGCTAGAAAATGTGTAAGTATCACACAGTTAGAAAACGATGAAGTTGGCATTGGAACTCAAACAATCTAGCTCTAGAGCACAGTCTTGTTTCTAAGTCAATATATCCCATGCCAATTCTTCTCAAACTATCTATAGTCAAAGACTGGATTTATTTTGTTTTATAATATGTTGGAAGCAGATATTTTTATAAACTGCTCTAAAAATTAGTTAGTAGAAAAATGAAATTAAAGGTATATTTAAAATAGAACTCCATGTTTTAAATTATTATTAGATTGACATGCATAAAATTGCTCTGTAAATTGCAGTAAAACTTTCTAAGTGCTTTTTCAATGCTTTCTCTCACTTTCTTTACGCACCATGGTTTATTAGTGGTCACCCTACCACACTTTGGGTAGCGCTGCTCTAGGCTTAGGGGGCTGACTGGAGCTGGGCACATTTTATGTAATTGATGAGTGAAGTTGGATGCTCTGCAACAAGGTGAACACTGATGCCATGAGCCTCTAGACCTGTGTGCTCTAATCAACTAAATTAACCAGTCATCTACCCTGATTGAGAAGTTAACAGATGGAGGAACCCTTTAGAGATGAAATTAGGGTTTACTTCGTGCCATGCTGAAGGGAGCTGAATGTGTTAGTGTATTAACTTATAAAACAAATTTTGCAAAATTTCTCTTTCTTTAAAAACTAGCCATCTTCCTTCCCCCAATTGCTCCTGTACCTTAATATGGATTTTCAATTTCCACCTGTTTTCTTATAATCAAGACTATTTGGCACATTTCCTGAAAGAAAAAAAAAAAAAATAGGTATCCAATAAAGGTTTGTGATTAAAAGTTCACATTTATTTCAACAAATATTATTTGTATCAAATATCCCAGTACGAATGACACCATATGAGTACTACCAGTGTCTGAAATGATGATATATGTTCCCTAACTGGAGGTTTAGTACTAAAGGGAAAATATTATAGACAAGCATCCTAAGTGATGGTTTATTCAAATGAAGTAGGGGAGGTTAAGAAGGAAAGAGTTAAATTCAAGAGTGTTTACCACTTTGCTTTATTAAAAAATTCAAATATTTTAATATCCATGCTATAAACTTAATGTTCTTGTTATTATAACTTGGAGGCTTTAAGTAGTGCATGATTGCTCACACAATAAAGACTGTCTGCATAATGAAATTTTGTATAAATGTCTTTAAATTAAGAATGCCAAGTTTCATGTTAGTCTTCAAAAATACAATTAGTCATTTTTTTCTAATGGTCATAAATACAAGCCACATATAATGAAAGCATGCAGTTTGTCACTTGTCAGATCAAAAAATCAATCTCAGCATTACTATCAATCAATCTCAGTGTTAAATACTGAGAGCTTTACTAGGTACTACTGGATAGGGATGGGGAAAGGGGTAAATGGAATATAAAATTGAGTTCTGCTCAAGTAAAGTATAGTTTAGTTGGGAACACATGAAACAATGAGGTGATGGACATCTTCCCTTTGTATAGCAGGTTATCTGTTCCAGTCCCTGTTCCCATATACCTACCCATCCATCCTGCAAGCCTAATGAAAGCCAACAATGAAAGAATAATGCCTAGGCTTTCCTTAAATGTTACGTTGTTCAGTCCACTCCATGAGGGCTAAGGGGATCAGAGTATAGGTGAATGTTACATAACCATTATCAATATTTTTTTTACGTTTCTTACTATCAGAACTTTAAACTTATCAGAAACTTTAGGGATCTTTAGCCTGACATCCATCCTAGAGAAGAGTGGTCTTTGAATTAGATTCTGGAAGGTGATGTACATTGATACCTCCTCTCCCTCTTAGTTGCTTTTTCTGCTAATATAAGGTCACTGGCAGGGTTGAGGATACCTTTGGGTCTATAAAACACTGCAATTTTACATTGCCCTCTCCTCCCACACCAGATTCAAACTATCAAATTCACCTCCTTTTAGAGTTAGTCTTTAAGCTACTCTATGGTATGTATCAGAGTCACCTTCTTATAACCATTAAAACAATTGGGAAAAGTTACAATCTTATGGAAAAATAGGCACATTTCTGAACCTTCCCTTTTCTTCAAGGAATGTAAATCTTCCTCTCCAAATTTTCTTTCTGAGGCATTTAGCTTTGTCCTTTCTGCATATGTCCCACCACTTGGAACAAATGTCCTATTATCATCTATGTAGATACTGTTACTTCAAGATAGGCTGATAAGATAATGTCCCTAAAGAAGTGCAGGGACAAAGAATGCATGCTGTCCTGTGTTGACTAAACAGAATAGGAAAGTTACATAAATGTTTGTCTCACAAAAGACACACTGTCATATACTTTAAAGAAGGTAGTAGGGAGATTCCTCCTGATAAAGTTGATTGGGGGATGCACTATCCAGTCAGTCTAGGCTGTGCTGTGGTAATACCTAAACTCTCAAATCCTAGTGAGTATACATGAAAATTGCTTATCTTTCCCTTCTATGAAGTTAAGTGTAAAAGTTCCCAGGAATTCCCTGCCAAAAAGTGACTCAGGGATCCAGGCTCTTTCTACTTTATTGTACCATTATTATGCAGGGAAGACTTTCTTGGAGTCTAGGAAAAATTTAAGACTTGATGACCTATGGCATCCATGAATATCATAAAATAACCTGTCTTATACATCTAGAATGCATTTACTAACTCTGTATTATCCTGAGAAGAACTGAGGAAAGACTTTCACAAATAATTTTCAGTGAGCCTTAGCTTACTAACAGAACCTTGACTGTAAAGACTGTGTTAGGGTCTCCTTGGAGCCCTCCACTAGATCCATATATCCTACCGTCCCTAAGAGAAGGATGTCCAAAATTGCTTACAACATGTTACAACCCAGCCAGGGAGTGATGTGAACACTTTCACCCAATTTTCATTGGTCAGAAAGCCCCGGCCTATTCGCAAGAAGCCCAGGAAATGGGATCTTCTTATGTACCAAGGAAGAGGAAATCATTCTTTCTATTGTGTTTTGTTTTGAACATCTAGCCATTCTCTGCCATAAGAGCTACTTAGGCAGCATTGTAATGCTTTATCTTACAAGTCATTTCATCCTCGTGGATCATCTGAACTAATTTACGTAATGCACTTAGAATGATACCAGAAACATAGTAAGTGCTGTAAGAATTTTCTATTATTATTATTGTCATTATTATTATAACCACCAACAGTGTTATTACTACCATTATTATCTGACATGAACAATACACTATTAGAAATACTTTTCAAAAAACTTTGTTCCTTGAGAAAACAGACAAGTTCTTATAGGTACCATTTAACCCTCCTCAATTAGTCCATGGTCCTGGAATTATTCACCAGTTTACCTAATTCTCCACTTAGAACACAGGGAAGGCCTGTCTCTAGGAGAGGGGTACCATTTCACCAGGGTAGATGCCCTGGCAGTGTGAAGCCTTGGGGGGCTGTGACAACAGAGGTCCCAGCCTAGAGTATCAACAGCAGATGCCAAGACCTGGGACACCAGACAGAGAGTAGGGCCCTCCAGACCAGGTGCTGGGTACAGGTGCTTGGTATGCACTTGAGCAGACCATGGCAGAACGCAGAAAGCCTCAGAAGCAGATGAGAGTGAGTGGTGTTTACAGAATCCACCCCCTGTATCCAGTTCTCCCACGTCTCTTTCTGTGTCCCAGGACCTTTGATAAAAGTTTTGTTTAGCCCTTCTCAGTCGATGAAATTTTATTGTCCCACTAAAACATCTAATTCCCCAAAGGAACCTTTCCTTCAAGCTTTAGTGCACTCTGGTTAACTCCCTAAACCCTCAATCTCAAGTGCCAGCCACTGCTACTAACTACTGATCAGGGACCTCCCAGGGCAACACAGAATCACTTTTTATTGCTTACTGCTTTCAACAAACCCAGCTCTTCCCCAAGAAAGAAAGAAAAAATAAAATAAAATAAAATATCTACACCTGTATTGCTCAGAGGCTGAAAAGCTGAACAGGTTAGAGACAGAAAAATCATCTCACCTTACTGGATTTATCTTGTACTGTTTTGTTTGTTTTGTTTTTTCTCGAACAGTTCCAGTTACTCTGTAGCCATGGATTTAGTTACTACTTAAAGTGTCCTTATTTGGCAGGAGAATGAAGACCGTGAAGACATGGTTTATAACCCACTATCCACAGCGAAAAGACACTAGATACACTTTTGGAGATCAGGCATCCTCCTGGACATTTACAGGCATGTTTCTGCCTGGGAGACAAATGTGATGGTCCATTTCCTATGACAGCTGCAATTTCCTCAAAGGACTGTTCTTTCCCCTAGACTCTAATTAAAAGTTACCCGTCCTTCAGGACCCAAGGCAAATGCCTCCCCCATCTTCTTCCTCCACCCTTCTTGCAACTTTCATAGCACTCATCACTTTCCCCAAGTAGACCTGAGCCCCCTAGTACATTAGGACGTTTTCAGGAATAAGATTTATATCTGATTCATTTCTGTATACCTCATAGGGATTAGTGCAAATTAAAAGCTTAGTGAATATTTTGAGATGACTGAACCTCATGTCAACAATGTTGCCTGAAATGAGAGTGAACAATCAGATCCAGAATGTTGACTTATCACAGGATAAAAGGTGCATTTGAAGGAGAGTCCTAGTGTGCATATGAACTCCAAATAAAATTGTATCTTGATCGCCACAAAATGTAAATGCATTTTTTCAAAAGAGCAAAGTTACAAATTCCTACAGTAAAATATTTATGTAAATATCAAAATGTATAGATAGATGTTTATTTTTGTCTCCCTGTCCATAATTTATCTAAGACATTTTATTCTATAGATTAGTAGTAATAGCTGAGGGTCCTACTACAATGAGCACCTAAAGGTTATCAAGCGTATAAAGCAAGACTCAGGTAGGAGATGGAAGGGAGACACACCTGGCCTTCCGAGCATGTGGATGAAGCTAGGCCTTTTCCTCCACACTTACAAATGCCACAACAAAATTTCACCGACTTCTGACTAGTTGCAAGTATTAGATGATAAACATTTCAGGATAGGCAATGACGAATAGGTCCTGTCCCAAAGAAGCTTCTATTCTATTTAAGAGAAGTTAGATAGATAGATACCAAAATACTACACAGTAGGGTATAAAAAATTTCATGTGAAACATCTAAAACAAAATGTCAGGAGGGGTCAGAAAAAGGAGAAAACACATTTGTTTGAGTGAATCAGATGAAAAATTCATATTAGGTGGCTCTTAAGAGAGACCTTGAAATAGAGTAGAACTTGACTGCAAGATGAGTGATTAAAAGTAGGGGAAGTGAACAAAGGGACCGTCCTTGACTTCTCTGGCATTTAGGGATTAACATGCTCAGTTTGTTCCCAAACTTCACTTCTGCTTTGCCTTTGGAGTTTGACTCTTAGTCTGATCTCCCTGACCCACTGTCATCTGAAACTAGGAAACCAGAAATGAAATGATCATACAGTTAAAGATCAAATAGCAATTAATATGGCAAAAGATAACTTTTGGAACATGTAAATTGGGAACTAAAATTCTTTTCTTGATGTAATAAAAAAGTTTTCTGTATAAAACAAGTATTTTTATGCTACAAGTAGATGTATCAACACATAACCAAAACGTCCCTGGGCTGACTGTTATATTCAAGACATGGAGTGAAAATAAACTAAACAAACTAATTTTTGCAATGGAAGTATAAACAGAACTGTAGTACATAATTATTTCCCCATTTATTCTTAGTTCTCTCATCTCTGGCAGTGTACATATCGATGCATTATGAAACCATATCTAATAAACTGTGTTGTGTTTTAAATCCATGCCAATCTTACCCTCTATCACAGGTTTTTAGCCTCAAAGAAAGGAAACCAATGTCTGATTCATTCCTATTTGGTCTCCTTTGTAACCTGAATTTAAATGTTAATTAATCACAATGGTGATGGTATATTATAATTATTTTAAAAACTATAAAAAATACAGTAACAACCTACAGAAATTCTATTTCTTCCTCAACTGCTCCTTCCCTCAAGGCATACAGCCTCCTGCCTCGCCATCTGTTATCATCCCTTTTCTTCACTGCATCATCCCCTTATCCTTTTCCCAGGCCCCTCTACCTTCATTCTTTGCCAGACATTTAACATGAGGCCCTCACCAAAAAAATGGCTTTGAGAGAGAAGAAAGTGAATCCTGCCATTTTGCAAAGGTAGTTGCTGTTTTCTGCACTTAGCTAAAAAAATTAATTTTCTCTGTGCACCCACGTCAATGTTGTCTGCTTTAGCAGATAAGCTTCTTGGGAACGGGGACCATGTTTTTCTTAATTAGGTACAGGCTTTTTTAAAGCTTTTCATCCTGGACCAAGGTCTCAAGATCCCTATAGGTGCTTAATAAATATTAAACACAGGCAATCATTGTCTAATGGCATTTATTAAGCATACCCTTGCACTTACTGCTGTTCAGAGAAAAGTTCAAACAGTCTAAGTCCTGCTTGCTAAGAATCTGTGATGAAAAATGGACAGCGCTAATTTTCAGTGTTGCACTAAACTGGCAAAATTAAGGATTTTTACATTGTATTCATATACTCAAAGAATCGACATACTTTTCTTTTTTTATTTATTTATTGGAGTGACAATTGTTAGTAAAATTACATAGATTTCAGGTGTACAATTCTGTATTACATCATCTGTAAATCCCATTGTCTGTTCACCACCCAGAGTCAGTTCTCCTTCCATCACCATATATTTGATCCCCCTTACCCTCATCTCCCACACCCTCCCTCTTACCCTCTGGTGACCATTAAACTACTGTCTGTGTCTATGAGTTTTTGTTTCTCATTTGTTTTTCTTGTTCTTTTGTTGTTTTTGGTTTATATACCACATATCAGTGAAATCATGTGGTTCTCTGCTTTTTCTGTCTGACTTATTTTGCTTAGCATCATGCTCTCAAGATCCATCCATGTTGTTACAAATGTTCCTATATCATCTTTTCTTACCGCCGAATAGTATTCCATGGTGTATATATACCACAACTTCTTTATCTATTCATCTATCGAAGGACATTTTGGTTGTTTCCATGTCTTGGCCACCGTAAACAAGCTGCAATGAACATTGGAACACATGTGTCTTTATGGATAAATGTTTTCAGATTTTTTGGGTAGATACCCAGGAAAGGGATTGCTGGATCATATAGTAATTCTATTTGTAATTTTTTCAGGAACATCCACACTGCCTTCCATAACAGCTGCACCAATCTGCATTCCCACCAACAGTGTATGAGGGTTCCTTTTTCTCCACAGCCTCTCCAAAACTTGCTACTATTTGTCTTGTTGATGATAGCCATTCTGACTGGGGTGAGATGTGTCGCATTGTGGTTTTTATTTGCATTTCTCTGATGACTAGTGAGGCTGAGCATTTTTCCATATGTCTACTTGCCATTTGTATGTCCTCTTTAGAGAAATGTCTCTTCACGTCGTCTGTCCATTTTTCAATTGGGTTGTTGGTTTTTTTTTGGTGTTGAGTTTCATGAGTTCTTTGTATATTTTTGATATTAGCCCCTTATCGGACGCACTGTTTGCAAAAATCATCTCCCATTCAGTTGGTTGAATATTTTGTCGATGGTTTCTTTTGCTGTGTAGAAACTTTTAAGTTTCATATAGTCCCGTTCATTTATTTGAGCTTTTACTTCCCTTGCCTTTGGAGTCAAATTCATAAAATGCTCTTTGAACCCAAGGTCCATAAGTTTAGTACCTATGCTTTCTTCTATGCAGTTTATTGTGTCAGGTCTTATGCTTAAGTCTTTGATCCATTTTGAATTAATTTTGGTACATGGTGACAGATAGCAGTCCAGTTTCATTCTTTTGCACGTGGCTTTCCAATTCTCCCAGCACCATTTATTGAAGAGGCTGTCTTTTCTCCATTTATGTTTTTAGCTTCTTTGTCAAAAATTGTCTGTCCATATTTATGTGGTTTTATTTCTGAATTTTCAGTTCTATTACATTGGTCTACACGTCTGTTTTCTGCCAATACCATGCTGTTTTGATTATTGTCACCCTGTAGTACAAGCTAAAGTCAGGGAGTGTGGTACCTCCAGTATTTTTCTTTTTTCTTAAGATTGCTTTGGCTATTCGGGGTCTTTTGTGGTTCAAAACAAATCTGATGATTTTTTGTTCTATTTCTTTAAAAAATGCCATTGGGATTTTGATGGGGATTGCATTAAGTCTGTATATTGCTTTGGGTAATATGGCCATTTTAACTATGTTGACTCTTCCAATCCATGAGCACGGAATGTCTTTCCATTTCTTTGTGTCTTCTTCAATTTCTTTTAAAAATGTCTTATAGTTTTCAGCATATAGGTCTTTCACATCCTTGGTTAAGTTTATTCCTAGTTCTTTTATTCTTTTGGCTGCAATTGCAAAAGGAATTGTTTTTTGTATTTCTTTTTCTGAGATTTCATTGTTAGTATATAGGAATGCAATGGACTTTTGTACATTGAGTTTGTAGCCGGCAACTTTACTGTATTCGTTGATTGTTTCTAATAGCTTTTTGGTGGAGTCTTTAGGGTTTTCTATATATAGCATCATGTCATCTGCAAAGAGAGACAATTTAACTTCTTCATTCCCAATTTGGATGAATTTTATTTCTCTGTCTTGCCTGATTGCTCTGGCAAGGATTTCCAACACTATGTTGAAAAGCAGAGGTGATAGGGGACAGCCCTGTTGTGTTCCTGAACGTAGAGCAAAGGGCTTCAGTTTTTCACCATTAATTATGAGATTAGTTAAGGGTTTGTCATATATGGCCTTTATTATGTTAAGGTATTTTCCTTCTATACCTATTTTATTAAGTGTTTTAATCATAAATGGATGTTGTATCTTGTCAAATGCTTTTTCTGCATCAATTAATATAATCGTATGATTTTTGTCCTTTATTTTGTTTATGTGATGTATCACATTGATGGATTTGCGGATGTTGAACCATCTTTGTGCCCCAGGGATGAACCCCATTTGATCGTGAGGAATAACCTTTTTAATGCATTGTTGTATTTGATTTGCTAGACTTTTGTTTAGGATTTTTGCATCTGTATTCCTCAGAGATATTGGTCTGTAGTTTTCTTTTTTTGTGTTGTCCTTACCAGGTTTTGGTATCAGGATAATGTTGGCCTCATAAAATGAGTTGGGGAGTACTGTCTCTTCTTCAATTTTTTGGAAGAGTTTGAGCAGGATTGGTATTAGATCCTCTTTGAAGGTTTGGTGGAAGTCACTAGTGACGCCATCTGGTCCCGGACTTTTACTTTTGGGAGAGTTTTGGATGACTGATTCAATTTCGTTACTGGTGATCAGTCTGTTTATATTTTCCAGTTCTTCATGATTCAGCCTAGGAAGGCTATATGTTTGTAAGAACTTGTCCATTTCTTCTAGGTTATTGAATTTGGTGGCATATAGTCCTTCATAGTATTCTTGGATGATCTTTTGTATTTCTGTGGTGTCCGTGATAAGTTCCCCTTTTCATTTCTGATTTTGACATAGTTTTCTTAAGTAAATATTCACAGTCTTTATTTTGGTTGACTTTCAATCAAATCAGCTGTCCATTGAATACTAAGTCTCCAATCCTACGACAAGTTCAAAGAAATACAGAGCATACGCCTTATATAAGAGACCTCACAACTTATTCAGAGTTTCTTAAATTCCTATATTGATTAATAAGTTAACTATTTGCATAAATGCTGTGATATGATGCATTAAAAGTCACATGAATAAATTGTTTAAGTGGGGATTAGAGTTTGATTGGTCTTAAGCAAATGTTGAGCAGATTTCTGCAACTGTCATTTATTAGACCTAAATATATTAGAAAAATGCAAGTCATAATTCTTCTAATCTGTAACCAAGCACATTAATCAGATGCCCACCATCTCACCCCCACCCACAATTCACATCATTATAAACTGTAACTATCAAGGTAACTCCTGATAGGTTTTATTCAAAGATAGAAACTACAAATTCATGTAGTCCAGAGTGACATTAATTACTGAGGTGACTTTGGCACTTTATGAATAGAAAAATCCTTTTTGTGGTACTATAACCTTTAAATCATGAAATAACCAAAAAGTCACTAATGAACTATAATAATTCATGTCCAATAAACAACATTCCTTTTGGGTTATGATTTTACAGACATCTACGAGAAGTGAGGGCATCTTGCTCAAATATTTTTCTAAGCCTATAATGTATTGATTACTAAAAATTAACAAGAGCATTCATTCATTTATTCACTCACTCATTCAATTATTTATTGAACATATACTATATGCCATGCAATGTCATCTGTACTATGTATATGTTATTGAACAAAACAGGCACAATCTTTACCTTTATGGAATTTTCACTCCAACAAGAGAAGCAAATAAAGCAGGAAAAGGAGACCAGTAGTGCTGGAAGTGGGATTGCACTTTTAAAGAGAGAAGTCAGGGAAAGCCTCACTGAGAATGAATCTAAGCATTGATGTGAAGATAGTGAGGCAGCTAGTCACGTGAACTTTTGAGAGAACAATGAACAATGCTCCAGGATGAGGCAAATGCATATGACAGGGAAGCCTGACCCGCACATTTGAAGAACTCACTGCAAATACCCAGTGAGACCAGAGCAGAGAAAGTAAAAGTGTAAATAAATAGTAGGAGTCAACAGAAGAGGTTAGTAAAGAGAGCAGTGTGTGTGTGTGTGTGTGTGGGGGGGAGGGCTACCGAGGGTAGGATACAGGTCCTATAGCCTGTGTAGCACTTTGGCTTTTACTCTGGGTGGAAAGTTTGGCCTTTGGAGGGTTTTGTTTCGAGGTGGAATATAAGCTGACTTAAGGTTTAACACAATTACTTAAGCTGTGGTGTTAAAAATAGATTTTAGAAGGATGAAGGTAGAAATAGGAGGCTACTGCAACTATTTATGTCAGGTAGTGTTGACATGGACAAGGCTAGGAGCAGTGGAAGTAGTAAAAGTAGTAACTATTTGTATCTATTCTGAAGATAGAGCTAACAGTGTTTGCTGATATGAGAGAGAGAGAGAGAGAGAGAGAGAGAGAAAGAGAGAGAGATAAAGTCATCAAGGATGACTCCACGTTTTTTGGCCCAAAGAACTAGAAGAATCCATTGTCATTCAGTGAAATGACAATGGGGGAGACTGAAAGAGGAGCAGTCTTTGGTGAAAAGGTCAGGGCTTTCATATTGGATATCATCAATTTGAGATGCCTAGTATATGTCAACAAAGAAGATGCCAAGTAGGGAGGTGGGCATAGGAGTCTGGAGTTCAGAGAAGAGATACAGCCTGGAAATATAATCTTGGGTGGTAGTAGCATACATATAGCATTTGAAGTCATGAGGCCTGATGAAATCACCAGAGGAGTAAGTGTAAAGAGAGAGTAAGTTCAACATTAAAAAATATATGTGTGAGTAACAGTACTTAGACTGTCCTATTTCAATTTCCCCGATATAGTCAACATGATATATAAAAATTCCTACATGTTGCAGTATGATTTTAAGTATTGGTAATTTACTATCAAACTAATTTATACATAAAGTTATTTTGGTTTTATGGCATTTTCTTTATTTTGTGGGATATTATATAATAATAACATTTTTGATGAAGACAGAAAAATGAGGTTTTAGTCTAAAACAAGGACAGATCACCATCAAATTTCAAATTAAACACCAAAATTACAAAAATCCCCTTTTGCATCTGGAAGGCATGTGATCACTTTAATTTTACTCCAAAAGAGTTGTTTGCAATCCATCTTATTTTTATGGGAAGATTAAGATATATAAAGTAGATTTTGTAATAGGTGTAGGTTGACCCAAATGTTAAAGTATCAGCTTGCTGGTTGGGAAAAATGATTTTCATCGTTATAGCCAACATCTCACCCTGAATTACTAAGGTGTCTCTGAGGAATTTTGTCCTTATTTTAAACATGCAGTCCCTCTGTAGAGATCCCCCTTAATTAAAAACTTTTATTTAAGTAACTGGAGAGAGATCCTGGGAATGAAGGCTATAAAATTAATTTTTTTATTACACAAGTGTTTCTGTGGGCAAAACCATGTGTATGTGGAACTCCCTTATTCACATATGTAGACTTTTTTAGGCATAATAGCAGCTCATTTGTAAGACATTCAAAGAAAATATTTGGCATCAGCTGCCTGCATTTCGGACACATGACTTTTTAGTGTTATAATGAGTAAAATTAATTATTTTCTAGAAAAGCCTTAGGCATCCCTGCTGGTAATCATGTTGACATATTTCTTTTTGCTTTGCTTTCTGAAGCCAAAGCTAGACATCTTTTAAATGAAAAGGTGTGAAGTTTTATCAGAAGAAGCTTGCACATAATAGTGTGAGCTCAGTAACAGTGATTATCAAGATGGCAAGTGTAAGTGCTAGATCCTTTTCCATTTCCCAGGGTGAAAGCAAACAGAATTTTCTCTCACCGAGATTGCTTTAGTAGGAACATACTAAAGACCACAGAAAAATTAATAATATCATTTGAGAAGGTGTAGTATATGCTAGCATGAGCACAATATTTAGAGGGGAAAATGAGAATTAAATTCCGACTTGGTCTCCTACATCCTATGTGCCTGAATGAGTTACTAAACCTTCATGAGCATCCGTCTCCCCATCTGGAAACCAGAAGGGCTGTTGGTAAGCTGAAATAAAGCAATATGTGAAGGTGTTATTGAAAGAGTAGGCAGTGATATATTATTCCCTCAATTTATAACCTATTTCATTCAAATTTTAACATTTTTAAAAGATATATTGTAATAAAATTGTTTGCATTTATAAACTTAGATTAGGGTAGAATGTATATATTTAACTAATTATCATCTTGTAGTATTTCAATTAATTGTATCAGAGTTATTGAGTTTTACATTTGGATTTCTACAGTTAGCTTGAAATGTTTTCACACACAAAAAATTGCAATTCGATGCTGCATTGGAAGGAAAAGTCATTGTGTATTTAGAAGAGCAGAGAAGAAAAACAGATTTTCATGGTATAAATTCATCATATAAAAATGTTATAAACAGGACAAGAAAAGAGAACACACTCCCACGTAAGCAAAGTTATGTGTTCTTGTCATTGAGATACATGCAAAATATTGCCTGTCACATGTCAGGGAAAGCAATTAAAAGCTGTAGAAATTGCCAAATAACTAGATTTTTCAAAGTCAGGAAAGGTTATGTGAGCAAGTCATGACTCACAAAAAATTATCACTCAAGTGTTGAACATCGATCTTCAAATTTTCCAACAGGCTTTCAAGAGAGTATATTTAAATTCTAGATACTTAATTCAATCAAGGTAAAATAAAACTAATTGGACACTCTCTTTTTTTAAATATTTTTTTTTTAATTAAAAATGTAACTAACTTAATATTATATTAGTTTCAGGGGTACATCATAGTTATTCAACATTTATATACCTAAAGAAGTGAGCACCATGATATCAGTCCAGCAATCATCTGGCACCATCTGCTATCACAATATTATTGACGATATTCCCCATGTTGTATATTACATTCCCATGATTCATTTGTTTTATACCTGGAAATTTGGACTGCTTATTTCCTTATAATGTTCCTTCTCTTTTTTTTTTTTTTCAATCACAGTTAACATTTAATATTATTTTATATTAATTTCAGGTGTACGGCACAATGATCAGACATCCATACAACTTAAGAAGTGATCCCCCTGACTAGACTAGTACCCACCGGGTACCATTTATAATTATTTCCATATTACTGACTATATCCCCTATGCTTTACTTTACATCCCCATGACTATTTTGCAACTGCCAATTTGTACTTCTTAATCCCCTCATCTTTTCTACCATGCCCCCAAGACCCCACCTATCTATCATCCCAACAAATCTAGTACCCATCTAACATTATACATGGTCATTACAATATCATTAACTATATTCCTTGTGCTATACTTTACATCCCCATAACTACTTTTTAACAACCAACTTGTGCTTCTTAATCTCTTTTCCTTTTTTCACCCACTCTCTATGCCCCTCCTATCTGGCAACCATCAAACCATCAAAATGTTATTTGTATCTATTAGTTTGTTTTTGTTTTGTTGTTATTGTTTATTTTGTTTTTTAGGTTCCATATATAAGCAAAATTACATCACATCTGTCTTTCAGTCCACTCAATACAGTACCTTCCAGGTCCATCCATGCAAGAGATGGCAAGAACACATTCTCTTCCATGGTCAAGCAATATTCCATTGTATATATATTACCTATTTTTATCCATTCTTCTTTCAGTGGACACCAGACTGCCTCCACATCTTGGCCATTCTAAACAATGCTGTATTGAACATATGGATGCATGTTTCCTCGAAGTAGTATTTTGGGTTTCTTTGGATAAGTGCTCAGAAGTGGGATTACTGGGTCTTTCTTTGTCTCTTGTTATAGACTTTGTTTTTTAAGTCTATTTTGCCTGGTATAAGTATGGTATAAGTATGACTACTCCAGATTTTTTTGTTGTTTCCACTTTCATGAAATATTTTTTTTTTATCCTTTTACTTTCTGTCTGTGTGTGTCTTTCGATCTGAAGTGAGTGTCTTGTAGGCAAGCACATGTAAGAGTTTTGTTTTCTTATCCATTCAGTCCTCCTATGT
The DNA here is from genome assembly GCF_036562045.2 of Rhinolophus sinicus. Taxonomy (NCBI): domain Eukaryota; kingdom Metazoa; phylum Chordata; class Mammalia; order Chiroptera; family Rhinolophidae; genus Rhinolophus; species Rhinolophus sinicus. The sequence continues at coordinate 63,294,707 of NC_133754.1, read as the reverse complement.
CATTTGATTGGAGCATTTAATCCATTTGCTTTGAAAGTAGTTGTTCATAGATATGCAGCTGTTGCCATTTTATTCATAATTTTGATTTTTTTTTTTTTTAATCTAAAAGGAGCCCCTCTAACATTCCTTGTAATACTGGTTTGGTGGTGATGAATTCCTTTATCTTTTTCTTATCTGGAAAGCTCTTTATCTGTCCTTCGATTTTAAATGATAGCCTCAGTGGGTAGAGTAGTCTTGGTTGTAGGTCCTTGCTTTTCATTACATTGAATATTTCCTACCAATGCCTTCTGGGCTGCAAATTTTCTGTTGGGAAATCAGCTGACAATCTTATGGGGGCTCCCTTATAAGTTACTAGTTGTCTTTCTCTTTCTGCTTTTAGGATTCTCTCTGTCTTTAACTTTTGCCATTCTAATTATAATGTGTCTAGGTGTGGGACTATTTGGGTTCATCATGTTTGGGACTCTTTGTGCTTCCTGGCCTTGTATGTCTCTTTCCTTCACCAGGTCAGGAAAGTTTTCGGTCATTATTTCTTCAAATAGTTTCTCAATCCCTTGCCTTCTCTCTTATCCTTCTGGTACCCCTATGATGTGAGTGTTGCCACATTTGATGTTGTCCCAGAAGCCTCTTAAATGCTCATTTTTTTAGATTATTTTTTCTTTTTGTTGTTCTGATTGGGTGTTTTATGCTACTTTGTCTTCCAAATCACTAATCTGATTATTTGCTTCCTCTAGTCTGCTGGTGATTCTTTCTAGTGCATTCTTCATTTCAGTTATTATATTCTTCACTTATAACTGGTTCTTTTTTATGTTTTATATGTCCTTTTTAAGCTTGCTATCTCTTTCTTGAAGATCTCACTAAGTTCATTGAGCATCCTTATAACCATTGTTTTGAACTCTGTCTCTGGTATTTGCATGCCTCCATTATGTTTAGTTCTTTTTCTGGAGTTTTCTCCTATTCTTTCATTTAGGATGCATTTCTTTGTTTCCTCTTTTTGGCTGCTGTTCTGTGTTTGTTTCTATGTATTAGGCAGATCTCCTATATCTTTCAGTCTTGGCTGGGTGGCCTTATGTAGTAGGTGCCCTGTGGGGCCCTTGCACAATGTGCCTGGTCACCTGCTCCAAGCACTCCAGGCGTGTCCCTTGTATGGGTTGTATGTGCCCTCCTGTTATACTTGAGCCTTGATTGCTATTGGCACATCAGTGGGTAGAAATGGCTCTCAGACTGATTGGCTGTGGTATTTGGCCACATCCACAGCTTATAGGCTGCTGTGTGAGGGGCTTACCCCACTGAGTGGGACTCACCCCTGTTGGGTCTGATGCCTATTGAGAACACTCTTTGTGTGTGCCACTTGTAGGGTTAATTGGGTGGTGCTCTGCTGTGGTCTGAAGCCAACTTCCAAATATGTTTGGTTCTGGGTCCTCGGTGTCCAATTCAGGCCCATGTCAGCCACTGCCTATGACTGGCCCAGGGCTACCTGGTAGGAGCTACAAAGCAATCTGCAGTTGTTTACTGTCTGTGATAAATTTAGAGACATGTAGGAGAGGCCAGGCTGTGTACCAAGCACAGCTGCCACCAGTTATGGACCTGGGGTAGCACTGCAAAAAGCTAGGACATCCTGATGCCTGCTGCCATCTGCCAGCTCCCTGGCAGGTTCAACCACTGATAAAGCCTCATGCGGTACGGAAGTTGGGTGAAGCAGATTCTTTGGGAGTCACCAGAGTGGGAAGACTTGTGGTAACCAGGTTAATATGAACTCTGGTTCGATGCCAGTGCTGAGCCTGAAGAGACTCAGCAAAAGCCTCAGGGCACCCAGAGGCCAGTGCCACACACCTGGGGCCTACAAACCAATAGTTTTCCAAGGAAGAGTGCAGTGCAGGTGGGGCTGGCTGCTTGCCAAGAAAGTACCTTGAACACTGGGGTGGGGTCGGGTTCATAGATGTCAGCAGAGTGGAGCAAGTGGAGTTCACCAGGGCAGTCAGATTCTGATTTGGCTGTGGTGGTGGAGGACTCAACACAGGAAAAATGGTACCCACCTGCCAGCTGAACTGCAGAGGAACCCCATACAGGGAAAATGGTGACTGTCCTGCCCTCACCTGAATCCACACACCTCAGTCTGCCCCCTGTATGTCTCTGATACCCCCTGATTCACTGTGCCTCCACTGTAGCCCAGGATGAGTGCCTGTGTGCAAGTCAGTGCTCAAGCCCTTTAAGAGGTCATCTGGGTTTTCCACAGCCTTCCATCCCACCCAGATTGTCAGAATCCCCACTGTTTTTCACAGCCAGATGTGGTGGGGGCTTCTCTTCCTGTCATTAGTACTCCAGGCTGAAGAGGCCGATGAGATCTGGGGTACCTCAGTCCTCTGGGGAAAAACTCTGTGGATGAGTTATCCCTCTTATTCTCAGATGCCACACGGAGATTTGAGGCTAGCCTGTTTTGTATCTCTGCCCCTCCTACCAGTTTCAATGTGTCTTCTTTTTTCTGTCCTTAGTTTTAAAACTTCTATTAAGCCAGACTTCAGATGGTTCTCCAGGTTGATTGTTCTAATTTAGTTGTCATTTTATAGTGTTCATGGAAGGAGGCACATACAGTGTTTTTGTACTCTGCCATTTTGGGTCTACTGATATTAAGTCTTGAAGGATCTCATCATGACTGAAAGTTTTCTAGAAGCCAAGACCTATGATAAGTAAAGTACCCTATTGATACTATACTTTCTTGCAGAGGACCAAATGTAATTAAAAAATAAACTCTGAATATAAAAAGATCTGAGGCAAAAGTTTTGTTGTACCCTGTGGAAGAACGTAAGGTATAATTGCATTGATAAATCACATACTTTTTTTTTTTTTTTTTTGGTTGACTTAAAAAAAATATATTCAAAGTTTCCTTCTCTCAGAAAACAGAAATTGTTATGATACTGTCAATGTGGTAATTTAAAAATAATATAAATAGTTTCTATAAGTAATGTTAATAAAAATTAAGATTTAAATAATATTTTTTTCTTTCTAAATGGTCAAGTATTCCCATTGTAAATTATTATATTTTATTTAGAAACTATTTCTATGAAGTATATAAGAATGTTTCATATTATTTTATAAGTAGGAGAGTAGACACAGAGATGCTCCATGGCTTTTTTCTTGGACTAGTTATCTATTGCATAACAAATTTTCTCAAAATGTGTCAGCTTCAAATAATAGACATTCATTATGTCACAGAGCTTCTGAGGGTCAAGGATCCAAGAGTTGCTTAGCTGGGTGATTCTGGTTCAGAGTCTCTCATGAAGTTGTTGTTGGCCAAGGATACAGTCTCCAAAGGCTACACTGGGGCTGTACAATTTACTTCTACCTCGCTCACATAGCCACCTGGCTGTTAGCAAAAGGCCTCAGCTCTTTCCCACATGGTCTTCTCCAAGTGACTGGTTGGTCACAATATGGGTTTTCCCAGAGCAAGTGATGAGAGAGAGTGAGAGAGATCATAACAGAAGTTGTGGTGTGTTTTATAATCTCAGAAATGACAGACCATCATTTTTTCCATATTGTATTGATTACATAGACCAAACCTGACAGAATGTAAGAGGAGACCATACAAGTGGATGACTACCAAGAGGAGCGATCGTTGGGGCCATCTTATAGGATGGTCACTGCAGTTAGTCTGCCATGACTGGTGATGCAGCTGGTGTTAGTACAGTTAACCCTACTCTAAGGTTCAAGAAGACAATAATTATATTTAGAAACTAAATAACTGCTCTGCATCCTAGAAGACTGACATATTTGGAATCATCTGGTTTGCTTCTTTCTTTTTGTTTTCATAGCAATAGAGCTAAGGACATGATGACATTCACCAAGAGTTTTCTGAAAAAAAAATATGACAGTTCAAGCCATGCAGATGTCTGTGACTATGTAAACTGGGGGAAGATCAGAGAAATGCTTCCCAAAACATGCTAAGCTGAAAACATGCTTGCTAATTGCTCCCAGAGTGGTAGTGTGGATGAGTGGATAAATAGAGAGCACTAGAACTGTTGGCATGGAGGATGCTAAATGAATTTGGAAAGTCCATTTCTAGCCTGTGGTTTTATTTGCTTCAAACTACATAATAACTAGAGAAAAATTCTGGTGGACAGTTGTTTAATTTGCAAAGAAACTTTCAGAATAATATGAATACTACAACTTGGAGTAGAAGGTCCCAGTAGTAATAGCTACTAAAAACAGCAGTGTACTTCTAGGACCTGCAGTTCTAAGCTAGAAAATTGTCACGTCCTGCACAACGAGAGTTGTGGGCAGCGAGGAGGGTGGCGCAGGGTTAAGAAAAGACAGTAGTCATGACTAGAGTTTAAGTGCAGAGTCCAAGGGACCAGCAGCCTCAAGGTCTGGGCTGTTGCGCCTAATTGGGCCTGTGCAATACCTTTTATTAATTCGGTGGGGAAGCAAAGGAGATACAGCTTGTCAATCTTAAGATCTGTGAATCCTATACATCATAATAGGAAACCGATTTAAGTCAATCTCCCTTGCCTGTAGACAGCTGGACAGTAAGTCTCAACTTCCCCCAGGGACAAAACCTATATGCATACGAATAGATGGAGAGCACCTCATTGACTCACTGCCTTTGCAGGTTCTGGGAAGGAATGCAGCCACAGAGGCTGAGGCTTTCCTTAGCCTGAGGAAGGTGGAGGGCTGTGCCCACCTCCGTGAACCCCGCGGGTTCTCCTGTTGGTCCCCACGTGACTGCGTCTGGCTTGAGTTGTTCCTTCCGTGAGGAATCTTACTCGTCATTGACTGTCCAGTCATCTTTCTGGGACCAAACAGGGAGGCAAACACAAAGGTGCAAACACAAAGGTTTAGCAAAGTCCCTGAAAGGATCTGTCTTACAGACTCTCCTTTCTTTGGGGGCAGGTAGAAGGAAACAGAACGGTTAAGCTCTTGCATGGTGACAGAAAATAATTCTGACCCTCCAAGCCATTAGGCTCCTTTGAGAACTTCTCTCTGGCTCTTACCTCTCCTGGCATGTTTTTACCTCAATTTGTTCAGGATCATTTTTCTAAGGTTCCTTGTTTTATGTCTCAATTTTTTTCTTCACTTCACAATGAAAACTGAAGGATTTCTACGGCTTAATTAGCAGATAATAGCTATGATATTTGGATAGAATCTCTTAGTTTCTTCAACTGTAGAAAAATCACTTGAACTTTAGAATCCCTATATCAGAGAGTTTTTGTTTGGGGTCAGCAGATTATTATGGGGTTATTAAAGAAGTACAGTGGGTCCATGAAGCCCTTCAAATATATTTGCATTCTCTCTGGTATTTTTGATCCCACCCCTTCTCCCCAATTAAAATACCATTATATCAAGGCTTAGAAACCTTCACACAAATAAGACATACCCTTATCTAGCAAACCTCCTTAAGGGAACACATTTCTAATACCAGTGGGATTAAAGAGAATGTAATCAGGTGCTGGTCAAGATTACTGACTAAATTTGCAAGCTATTTCTCCCTCTTAAAGTTCCGTTAAAAAAGCAGAATACATGAAAATATAAGAATAAAGCCAAGGTAATAGTGGAAAAATGAAAGAATGTTATCCCCACACTGAAACAGTGACTTCTTAAAGGTATAAATACATTCTACTGAGTGAAATCCAACAGAAAGGAGGAACTTATAGACATTTATAAATGAAAAGATTCTCCAAAATAGGTGAGTCTTCTTGGCAAAAACTTATAATCAGGACTCAGTGGGATTCAATTCAAAGAATGGGCCATGAGCTAGTCGGCGGATGTATTGATCAGCTTTTGTTGTGACAACAAACATGTCCAAAATCTCGTTGCCTTGCAACAATGAACATTAATTTCTTGCTCTTGTATGTGAAGGTTGGCTATGGAAGCTTCAATTAGGACGTGCCCTAGGTTCAGCTCATTTTCAATTGTTTTCCCATTCTGGGACCCAGGATAAAGCACATCCTGTATAAATATATAGCACATCTGGGGTATCCTGTTCTTATGGTCAAAGACTGGAGCACAGTAAAGTGAGTAGAAACATGCGATGCCTCTAAAGCCTGTGCTTGGAACTGGGGTGTATTTTATTTGTCAATCACTTGACCAACCCCAAAATCAATGGGACAGGAAATATACTCTAATCCACAGAGGATGGGGAAGAACAGTGTAAGTATTTAATAATAAAATATACCACAGACTTATTCACAAATATTCCCTTGATTCAAAATATAAAATGCATTTACCTTATTCTCAATAAAGAAACCCCAAATCCCATTGAAACATACCATCAGGCTTGACATTCAGGATCTCAGGATAGTCCCTGTACGGATTCAAGATATAGGTACTCTTGACCTAGAGGCCTCTGTCCTAAAATGCCAAGGTGCCTGCTCCCACAGCACACAACATACAGTGTTGGAACAGAAATGGGATAACTGCATAAACACTCATATTCAGAAAGGATAAGAATGGGAGACAGATGGCAGTCACTGATCCACAGCAATTCTGAAATCTAGTAGGACAACTTTTCAAGGTTCCCCCACCTAGTGATAGAGAGCAATTAGGCACCAGTCTTACTTCTTGGGTGTAACCCCTCATTCCATTCTGCTACATTAGCTCTTAACTCTGCCTTTGGGAATTTCTTCTGTTTTCATTTTTTCTCAATGAATCCATCTGAAAAGGGTGTTAGAAAAGATTCTCTCCAAGGTGGCTGAGCACCATCCCAGCCTGCTTTCTACCTGTTTAAAATTTCGGCACCCAAGGGTCATTTTACATCTCAAAAAAATTGCAATTACTTTTAGTTTAGATTGGAAATCCATTTGTCAAAAACTTTGCGTCTTTGTTTTGTTTATTTTTATATATTTTATTCTATCAGCTCTTTATACAAATGTCCTCATCCACAATTCTTTGCAAGATATGACTGAATTTCTGACATGATTTTGAGTTTTTTGGGTGTCTGTGGGAACATGGCCTGAATATCTATTATAAATGTCATTTAGACCAAGAAAAGATAATCTTGTGCCAGAATAATCCAATCAGTGGATTTAACAAGAGGTGCAATGGTCATGCCCTTATTAGGTCTTTATTCTGAGGCTGAGCCTTGATTTCTATCTCACTGGGCCTTTCTCACTCAAAGCTGTTCTCGACTTTATCTTTGGTTGAAAAGGAGAAGAAATTGTATCATTCAGCTCTGCAAGTGACATTTGTGGATGTTCTCTCTTTCCCCTCATTCTTAATTTCAAACTGATTAATCCCTTTTTGGTTTTTCTTTGAGGTAAGTCATTTTCTTGTAGATACTTCTCAAACACTGCCAGTAACAATCAACTCAACTTCCAACACTCACTTCCTACTACATCAACGAAAGACTGGAATTGATCAGATATTTTGATTACTTTCACAATATTGCAAGAGGCAGTTTAATCAACTGTTTGCCTTTATAATAGCATATATTGTTTTCTTTTTAACCTTCTATGACAGTTTCCTTGTCATTCACTGTCTTGCCCGAAAGACAATAACATACAGACTTTTGTTTAGTTGTGCTGTTGTTGTTGTTATTGTTGTTTTTACCAGCACCATCCCATTCTTGGTACCAAATTCTATACTAGTTAACTTTGTACAGTAATAAATTGTACCCAGATCAATATCGTATAATAAACATTTACTTCATGCTCACAGATCTTCAGTGGCTCTATTCTAGGCTCTGGGAGGATTTCAGGTCTGTTACTTCTGTTTGGTTTGCAGAGATCCAGGTTAAAGGAGCAGCAGTTACCTAGGTCATGTTTTTCTCATTCTTGAATGCAAGAGTAAAAGAGGATAAGCAAACAGCACAAACACATTTAAAAGACCTCTGTGCAAATGTGGTATCTCTTTGCAACGGCCAAAGTAAGACATGGCCAAATCCAACATTACTGGGGCAAGTGAGTGTAATTCTCTCACAGATGGCAGTCAAACAGAAATTAATATGTACTAAACAGCAACACAACTTACTATAGCCAGGCAGTAATTAATAACAGCTATTGAAAAAAAAAATGTGTCAAGTGTGCATTTTCATATAAGTAGACACCAGTATTTGCCCTCAGGATAAAACAAGTTAAGTTTACTTCTCACAAAATAATTAGGATATCTGATACAAGAGACTCTCAAAGCAGGTGCTAGAGCTATAGAAGTAGGACAGTGTCCTACATAAATTGTTTCTGCCAAAAGAGACAGGAAAATCCTACACCCAGAAGACAAGCTCCATGCATAATACAAAGCAGGATTCGTTAAAGTGACAAGTTAAGAAAGGATCAGTCCTTATCAAGACAGAAGACTTACTTCATTTGGTCAGAAAAATAAAATAAAGTTTTGTTTTATTTTATTTGAAAGAATGTAGACACGATAATTTCTCTACTTCACCACAGTAGCCACCACTCCTTGCGATATTAAAACCCCATCAGTTTTGAATATTTGCTTTGCCTACTTGGCCTATAGAGTCAATGCAGTTTCTCAAGTTCTGTGAGGGGAGCCTATCTGGCCACAGACCTACTCCTTACTCTGCCCTCCACTATTCCAGGGACATAACTGGAATCCTTGTTGACTGCCAAGAGAACAGACATTTTCCCCAAAGCTGAGGAAATACTCCCCAGCAAGAAAAATTGGTCATATATAGAACCTTACTCACAAAAAAGGTGAGAGAAAACTCATTGTGAAAATGAAGCTTAGAAATCAACACACAAGGATTAGTCATCAAGGAAAGAGAGTTAACACATGAAACATAAAATAAATATAAACTAGGTACAGTTTCTCCATTTTATTGAGAAATAATTGACATACATCACCTGTAAGTTTAAGGTGTACAGCATGGTGGTTTGATTTACATATATTGTGATTAGCACAATAGGTGTAGTTAACATTCGTCATCATATATAGATACAATAAAAAGAAAATAAATTAAATTATCCTTGTGAAACTAAGTAACAATTGTATTTCTTAGATATAAGATAATGTAATAGAAAGAAAAATGAAAGAGAGTGTGAGAAAGGGAGCAGGGAAGGAAGAGAAAGAGGAGAGAGAGGGAGAATGGAAGGAAGAAAATGCTATTAAAGAGCAGCAATCAAAGGTATTGTAAATTAAATTCTAGAAATATGGCTGCAACAATACAAAATACAAGGACTGTTGAGTAGAATATTCACAGATTACATATATTTAAATATGTAAGTTTAAAGTAGTTAGCAGAAATATTAAGCCAAAGTATTCTGTCAGATTGCCAAGACAAGAGTTAAAATGATAAAAATTCTGTAATTTAAACAAACACAAAAAACATTAAGAAGTATGGAATATTTGTGTTGAACATTCAATATCCCACTAAACAGGGAAATTGTTCACAATATTTGGCAAGATGCGTAGCAGAGGTACCACACAATTATAACAGATACCAAACCAATCAGAATAAAAGGCACTTTGTATACCATACTGATAGTTAGCTGATAACTAGCCCAGCTTTAATAGGAGACCCTGGAGTAGAAAACAGAAAGAGCAAAGAGGGAAACATTTTCAAAGTACTTAGGAAATAAAATCTTAATTCAGTTAGTAGGAAATAAACTGGAGTCAGAATTCTAAACTGTGATATGCTTGTTGGAATACAATAAATTGATATTGTAAAAGTTCTTGGAGTAATAATAATGGTGATGCTGATGATGCTTTAATGATTACTATTCCCTACAATCATTTTATTCCTTAAAACTGTACTCAGGCAATACTTCGAACAGTTTCAGTCTTCAACTAGAAATGAAGTCTCCTTTCCTGTTGTTAAGTTTGGTAGCCATCTAGATTCTTGCCAATTCAAATCCTAATGTGCTACCACTTTAACTGTACTGTTTCACCTTGTGTATACCTAACCACCAAACATAATGACAAATTATTTAGAGACATATGAAAAATGTATTACAAATAATCCTAGGGACTTGATAAAAAAGCCCTTGGTGCTGCCTAATACTGAATTCTCTTTCACCCTCGTCCCTCAAGTAGATCCACCTAGACCTCCCGTCTGAGTTTTATTTTGTTGTTGCCCTTATCACTGTCTCATACTGCTTGGTAGTCAGGTCCTATTCCCATTGCAGCACATGATAGGTTCTCAGAATGTCACAATAGATGAAAAACCCTAAGTTGAAACTTGTGGCAGAGAGGAATTTGTCATTTCTGTGATATCAGAAACTTAGATACTTTCTTCCTAAGGCACATAGTGTCAAAAAAGAAAACCATTACACCAGCTTTCTCTCATCATAAAAACCAGAAGGTTCTTTCCTGGACTTCACATTGTTCACAATTTTGTTCTCACAGCAGAAGACAAGGGAACCACATGGCTTTTTAAAAGTAGCGTCCCCTTTCAAACAGTAATAACACATCTGAGCATGGCTTTCTTAATTTATCAGTTGTACAACTTGGAAAGTGTGTTAATGTCTCATAATTTCAAACTTCTTCATATATAAAATGTGAATAACTCCTAACTTACAGAATTATTGGAAGAATTTGTGAAAAAACAAACAAATAAAAAACCATCCTGGTTCTTAGAAAATCACATATATTTTCATTTTTTAAATGATTTTATTCTCAAAGAACTCTGGGTTTTCCACATGGTTAGCATAGCTTAGAAGAAGATTTCTATAGAAGGGAACACTTCCTGTTTTGGCAACAGAGAGGTTTGTGAGCTGATTGATGTGTCAGACCGTTTGTTGCCTGGGTGAGTTATATCTAAATAATTTCACCACATCTCTCCAGAGAACTACTTATAAGGTTACAAGGTCATCAGATCCTGCCCTGTGTAATAGAAGCTGATTGGCTTTGAGCTGTGTTAACTTAAAGCAACAACCAGGCTGCCAGGGTCTCACAGACCTGACTGGAGTTCTGCCCTCCTCTGCCCTCTGCTTCCATCCACTCTTAACAACTCAAAGTGGCAGGGAAAGTTTCTGGAAAGCTAATGCTTTTCGGGTTATGATCAAGTTTGAGAAAAGGTAAAGTTTCTTGAATGGCAAATTTCTCCCTCCCAAGAATTAGCATGCCCACTTGTTCCCTGAAGCTATCTTGAATATTACTAGAATGTTAAAGATGGGGATGAGACCACCCCATCCCTTACGTGCAGTTTCTGCTAACTCTGATTCCACCATCAAAATTTGAATAATGTGCTTGTTAGAGTAGTTGCTTACCTTGTTGGTAAATAAATCTTAATTAACAAAATACTACCTAGAAAAAACTCTGTTGTGTAAATCATGTTTAAAAAATACTTTCTGCTTTGTTTCTTCTTAAAATGGTAGAGAACAACTTCTGTTGTTCTGTTTTGAAAAAGGATACATTATATGTGTTTTTCTCTATCCATTAAGTTGTCTCCACATAGAGTGCCACTTCTTGGAAGAACTTTCCAGTGTAACCTCTTGCTGTGGGTTATGCAGGAGTAGTGATTACTGCTGAGGGCAATCTGCCCAGCAGGATTTATCTCTTGAGGCCTTGAGTTTCCAGAGAATTATTCTCCTCATCATATTTATTTTCCGTAAGCTCTTTAATCAGCCCTTAATCCTCCCTCCTTCCTTCCCGGAAACTAACTCAACCTTATATGGGAGTGGGCAGTCTCCATGATATCTGCAGGACGGGACTCTTGGAAGGCGAGCCAGGGCTTCTGTGGTGGTAATGATCAGAGAACCCAGGGCAAAGGTGGTGAAGACTGGTTCACTGACCCAACAGGAGAGCAGAGCTACCATAGTCTTTTGAAGAAGATGGGATTTCTCCACCAGGAAAGAGGATCTTCTCTTTTTTTTTTCTTTTTTTTTTCTTAATTAAAGTGTATTATGGTGACAATTGTTAGTAAAGTTACATAGATTTCAGGTGTACAATCTGTAATACATCATGTATATATCACACTGTGTGTTCACCACCCAGAGTCAGTTCTCTTTCTATTATCATATATTGGATCCCTTTTACCCTCATTTACCACCCCCCTCACCTCTTACTCTCTGGTAAACATTAAGCTATTGTCTGTGTCTATGGCTTTTTGTTTCTTCATTTTTCTTGTTCTTTGTTGTTTTCAGTTTTATATACCACATATCAGTGAAATCATATGGCTCTTGACTTTTTCTGTCTGACTTATTTTGCTCAGCATAACAATCTCAAGATCCATCCATGTGTTCCAAATGACACTATTTTATCTTCTCTTATGGTAGAATAGTATTCCATTGTGTATATATATCACAAGTTCTTTATCCAACCATCTTTTGAAGGACACTTTGGTTATTTCCATGTCTTGGCCACTGTAAATAAAGCTGAAATGAACATTGAAGCACATATATCTTAGTGGATGAGTGTTTTCAGATTTTTGAGGTAGATACCGAGGACAGTGATTTCTGAGTCATATGGTAATTCTAGTCTTAATTTCTTGAGGAAGCTCCACATTGCCTTCCAGAGTGGCTGCACCAATCTGCATTCCCACCAACAGTGTATGAGGGTTCCTTTATTTCCACAGCCTCTCCAACACTTGTTATTATTTGTCTTGTTGACGATAGCCATTCTAACTGGTGTGAGGTGATTTCTCATTGGGGTTTTGACTTGCAGTTCTCTGATGATTAGTGATGTTGAATATTTTTTCATATGTCTATTGGTCATTTGTATGTCTTCTTTCGAGAAACCTTTGGTTAGACTCACAAAGTTAAAAAGAGAAAAGACACTAATAAACAAAATCAGAAATTAAAAAGGGGAAGTTACATGGATGCCGCAGAAATACAAAGGATCATCCAAGAATACTATGAAGGATTATATGCTGCCAAACTCAATAACCTAGAAGAAATGTACATGTTCTTAGAAACATACAGCCTTCCTAGCCTGAATAATGAAGAATTGGAAACTCTAAATAGTCTGATCACCAGTAAGGAAATTGAATCTGTCATCCGAATCCTTCCTAAAAGCAAAAGTCCGGGACTAGATGGCTTCACTAGTGAATTCTACCAAACCTTCAAAGAGGATCTAATACCAATCCTACTCAAAGTATTCTAAAAAATGGAAGAAGTGATAGTTCTCCCTAACTCATTTTATGAGGCCAACATTACCCTGATACCAAAACCTGGTAAGGATAACAGAAAAAAAGAAAATTACAGACCAATACTCTGAAGAATACAGATGCAGAAAGCCTAAACAAAATTCTAGCAAATTGAATGCAAAAAATGCATTAAAAAGATTATCTATCACGACCAAGTGGGGTTCATCCCAGGGGCACAAGGATGGTTCAACATACGCAAATTGATCAATGTGATACACCACATAAATGAAATAAAGGAAATAATCATATGATTATATCAATAGATGCAGAAAAAGCATTTGACAAGATACAACATCCATTTATGATTAAAATACTTAATAAAATGGCTATAGAAGGAAAATACCTTAACATAATAAAGGCTATATATGACAAACCCTCAGCTAATATCATAATTAACAGTGAAAAAGTGAAGCCTTTTGCTCTACGTTAAGGAACACAACAGGGCTATGCCCTATCACCTCTGCTTTTCAACATAGTGTTGGAAATCTTCGCCAGAGCAATCGGGCAAGAGAAAGAAATAAAAGGCATCCAAATTGGCAATGAAGAAGTTAACGTGTCACTTTTTGCATATGATATAATGCTACAGATAGAAAATCGTAAACAGTCTACCACAAAGCTATTAGAAACAGTAAAGCTGCTGTCTACAAAATCAACATACAAAAGTCCATTTCATTCTTATATACTAACAATGAAACCCCAGAAAAAGAAATTTTAAAAAAATTCCTTTTGCAATTACAACAGAAAGAATAAATTACCTAGGAGTAAACTTAACCAAGAATGTGAAAGACTTACAGAATGAAAACTGTAAGACATTTTTAAAAGAAATTGAAGAAGACACAAAGAAATGGAAAGACATTCCGTGTTCATGCATTGGAAGAATCAACATAGTTTAAATGGCCGTATTACCCATAGCAATATACAGATTTAATACAATCCCCATCAAAATTCCAATGGTATTTTTCAAAGAAATAGAACAAAAAATCATCAGATTTGTATGGAACCACAAAAGACCCTGAATAGCCAAAGAAATCCGAAGAAAAAAGAACAATGCTGGAGGTATCACATTCCTGACTTCAGGTTATATTACAGGGTCACAATAATCAAAACAGTATGGTACTGACAGAAAAACAGACACACAGACCAATGGAATAGAATTGAGAACCCAGAAATAAACCCACATAAAAATGGACAGATAATTTTTGATAAAGAAGCAAAAACATACAATGGAGAAAAGACAGCCTCTTCAATAAATGGTGCTGGGAGAATTGGAAAGCCACGTGCCAAAGAGCGAAACTAGACTGCTGTCTGTCACCATGCATCAAAATTAACTCAAAATGGGTCAAAGACCTAAACATAAGACCTGAAACAATAAACTGCATAGAAGAAAATAGGTATTAAAGTTATGGATCTTGGGTTCAAAGAGCATTTTATGAATTTGACCTCAAGGCAAGGGAAGTAAAAGCTAAAATAAATCAATGGGACTGTATCAAACTAAAAGTTTCTGCACAGCAAAAGAAACCATCGACAAAATAAAGAGGCAACCAACCAAATGGAGAAGATTTTTGGAAACAATGCCTCCAATAAGGGTCTAATATCCAAAATATATAAGGAACTCATAAAACTCAACAACAACAACAACAAACAAACAAACCAATTTAAAAATGGGCAGAGGATTTGAAGAGGGTCCTTTCCGACAAAGCATTTAGTTTTGGGAATTACATCAGAAGCTGTCTAGACTCCAGATCTCTGAAATCATGCTGAGTGATGAAAGGGTTACCAATGATGCTGTAGGCAGATCACCAACACACATCTCACCACAATCAGAAGGTGTGGATAATACCAGTCACATAAAAAAGATATGCAGGGCTTCAGTTCCTCTGTGAAGTCTTTTACTGATCACCTGCCCACCCACTTGCTCATTCTTAAGACTTCTTGTATAACAAGCATAATTGACCCAGCAATTAATTATGTGCTTTCTGATAATATTTCTTATTTCACTGACTTGAAGTATTATTTAGTCATTGACAGGTGTCTGTAAATGTTTTAATCTCTCATTTCTCAGTAATCAGGTCATGCAGTTATTTATTTTCTTCTTTACATTGTTTTGTTAATTACATACAATTTTCCAAGACCTCTATAGGTGGAATGTTTCATAACAGGAAAATCTCAATGGTTTGCTACTCAATATTGCCACGTCATCAGTTCCATTTCTCTGCCATTCATGTATCAGATGAAGATTTGTTAAAGTAGTTTTACTTTTCCACAAAGTTTCTAACATGTCCTAGGCTATAAAGATGCCTAAAAAGGTCCTTCTTCAAAAGGATTTTATTCTACAGGAGAGCAGTGCTATCCAATAGAACATTCTGCAATGATTGAGATGGTCTATAATCTGCACTGTCCAGCTACGTAGCAATTAGTTTCATGTGGTGACTGAGCAAATGTGACGAGTGTGACTGAGGAACAAAATTTCTCATTTCACTTAACTTTAATTAATTTCACTTCAAATAGCTCAGTATATTGGCTCCTGAAACCTATCGTTAGTCTCCCTACACACACACACACACACACACACACACACACACACACACACACACACACACAAATAAGATTGCAATTGCAATTTAGTTTGCAAATTAAAATCTCTATCTTTTTTTTTTCCCATTGGCTATTTACAATGTAAACAGAGAAGGAAGTCTTAAAGAGAAGGGATCTCAAACAAGACCATTCTGGTGTTGGAGAGTCTGCTAGAAAGGGGTACCCCAGACTGTAAACAGCTAATGAACTAGCACAGGAATTGCAGAGTGTGAGAGATGTGATGATGAGAGAACATGGACTGAGTTGTTCAGAGAGTCATGGGACATCTGTCTAGAAAATAATTTAACCTTAGATAGTTCACTTTGGGGAAGAGGGAACAATGGATCTTATTTTGTAAAGAAAAGTGCTTTCTTATAATGGATCCCCATGTAGAAATGGAAAAATTAGCTAGTAGCTTTTAACTAGATTGCAGATAAATGGAAATGATTATAGAAAACTACACAAATTAGGCTGTAACTATGACATCCTCACCGACTCCCTGCAGACACCTTTGGAAATACATTATTACCATCTGACACAGTTCTGCTCATTTATTACCACCTTATTTATATTCCTCTCCTTCCAGCATATGTCACAAAGGATGCTTATAAAAAAAAAAAAAGAAAGAAAGAAAAGAAAAGAAAAAAAAAGCAAAACAGGATAATCTAGAGAACTTTTTAGCTTCTGCTGTTAACACTCTGGTAGACTTCCTGCAAACAAGCTGGAGATAGCTGACACTAAAGTTTGTCACGCCACTCAGAGAAGTTCTTGTTAGCAGAAGCTGTTGAAGCTGAACAAATTACTCTCCTGCTTGGGTGCTCCCTTTGTCTTGCCTCCGTGCCCCTCTAGGACTGAGTTTTGCCCAGCTTATGGGCAAAAACTTACATATACACTGAGTGGTTTTGAAGATGGAGGTATTGATGAATCAACACCTTACATTGTACACTGAGTGGTTTTGCAGATGAAGGTATTTATGGTGGGGATGACTTACATTGTAACGCTGGGAAATTCAGATATGGAACCTGCATTGTGAACCTGTCCATATTACTGGATGTAAAAACAGAAGGAAAACACAGCAATGAAATAAGTAGTACAAAAACTTACAATTATTCCCTACATTAATATGTAATGTCGAAGCTTCCCTGAGCACATCAAGAGAAGCACTTTGGGGGAATTTTACTAGGGTTTCAGTTCTCAAAAGGCAGGTAGACAGACTATTTTATGCTAAACTATCTAAACGTATTGTAACATAATTAGATCTGTTCAGAGTTCTAGGGAACAGCCTGTCAATTCTTCCTGGATTTCATTTTTAATTTGCCTCGGGAACATAGGACCCACTTCAGAGTCTATTTAAATAGAGACAATTTTGCACAGGTAAGAATGTAAATATCCCTCCAAGGCTAAGTGGTGATGCTAAAATAAGTTGCTTTGCTTATTTGCCAACTGGTTTAAGTTACACACTTGAGAAAGTCTGTTCTCTGGGGAAATTATTTGGAATCATATAATTGCCTAATACTTCTTCTTCATTCCTATATATGCTCTCAGTTTTCTTATTTTAAAATTTGTCTAATTTTGGATGTTATGACTGAACAATTCCATTCCCAGGTATATACCCGACAGATATCTCTGTGTGTGTGTGTGTGTGTGTGTGTGTGTGTGTGTGTGTGTGTACTCATCAAAAGACATGTACAAGAATGTTCTTAGAAGCACCATTTGGAAACAGCCCAAATATCTACCAACAGTAGAATGGATAATTACACTGTGGCATATCGATAGAATGGAATACTATACAGAAATGAAAAAGAATAATTATGGCAGCGCACAAGATGGATACCTATCATTATATCACCAACATAATGTTAACAAAGGGAACAAGTGCAAAACAATATGTATTTATCATGATACATGTATAGATTAAAACAGACAATTTTTTGAAACTTCTGGTAAGTGTAAGAGATACGGACGCAAGGAACTATTTGAAGTTCTGGGGTTCTAGTAATACTTTATTTCTTGATCCAAAATTATACAAGTGTGTTTATTTCTGAAGAATTCATTGAACTCTATGTACAGAACAATTTGTATACTATATTATTTGACAGTACACTCAATAAAAATATAGTAAATAAAGCAAGCTTGTTTTACATTTTAATTTTTTACTAAAGAAAGAATAAAATACATTGGTTTTACATTTTCATTGTTTCACTAAAGGTCAACGTATGTAAAAGGACTGATTTGGAAAACCAACAATGATAAAAACAGCTTCCAGGTCTTAGAAATTAGGAAGTGTAACCATAGTCTTTTAGCAAGTACACCTTATCAGGGCACTTCTGTGGCCTCTACACTGCACTGCTATTAAGTTGGGTACAAGTGATGCCCCTCCAGGACACCTCTGCCCTGACTACTGTATACCACCATTACCACAGCCATTAATGTTTGTATCACTTGCTTAAGATGCATGTCCTGGATAAGCGCATCTTATCAGCATGAAATGCCAAATCTTGGCAGCTGGAGTGAAGAGAGGGAGTACCTTGCTCCTCCAGTATTCACACTAAGACACCAGCGATGCCTGCCATCACAAACAAAAACACAAAGTGGGGAAGCATTCCCAAGCAGGCAAGGCAAGTGAATGTTCCTAGAAAAAAAAAAAAAAAAATGCATGTGTTTAATAGTAAAATAATCCTATACTGTAATTGCTTGTCTCATTTTCCTCTGTTACTGGTCTATGATCAACTTGAGATTAAAAACAGCATCTTATTGTTGCAGCTCCCAGTGCCTACAAAAATGTTTGAGTTTGAGCATATAACAGAAGTCCAACTGTTTGATGGGTAGATGGATGAAAGAAAACAATTAGTGAATCAGTTTAAACCATAACCTATGCTCGCATAATTTTGTAAAGCTCTCAAAATATTCTTGTACTTGAGTCTGAACCAAATTAGCATTTGATTTAACCTTACAGATCAATAAGTAAAAGACTACCATTTCAACAAAAATGGTCAAAGGACATAAATATGAAGTTCATAAAGGAAGAAACACAAATAATCAATGCACATATGTAAAATTTGGGTAGCTGCTATTAAAATTCAAAATACAGTGTCATCTGGCCAAACAGTTCTCCAGATAATCCATCAAACAAAAATGGTTTATTGGCGAAAAGAAAAGAAACTGAACCATCGGAGTGTAAGCACACTCCCAACCAGACTGCCCTGCTGCCGCCCTTGTGGAAAGAAAGGGCTCAACCCAACATGGCTTCCCCCCAGAGGTTACCATAGAGTTCAACAGGAAGTCAAGACTAGAGCATTAGCAAGGGGCCCATCTCCACCCATAGTCCTCCCAGTTCTATAGTTAAGCATCTTAAGATGTCAGTTTACTTTCAACAACAGCAATTATGAGACTCTGTCTAATTCCTTGGAATCTAAAGCAGACCTGGGTACACAACATTTATACAACCACCATTCCATTAGTGAACATTCAATTTATTGAATGAATGAATGAATGAATGAATGAATGGCATAATTCCATTCTCAACCATTAAATGGGCAGAGATTGAAAATTATCATAGGTAATATTTAAGTTTGTAGGGGGAGGATAAATAGGTACAACCTTTCTGTAAAATAATTTGGTAAAATGTACAAAAACCTTTAAGAAATTAAACTATTCACTCAACCATTTGTCTATGCTGTTTAAAAATAACACAAAAAATACATAAAGATTTAATGCAAGGGTATTCATTTTTGTGTTATTGATAATAGTAATAAATTAGAAGGTAATTTAAATGTTGAAAGATTTGGGGATAATGAAATTAATTAATTAAATATGTATATTTATGTATATAAATATGTATATACATATTTAATTAACTAATTAAATATATATAGTAAGATAAATATATATATATACTATATATAGTAATATGCAACTATTAAAACTCTTTATCAAATGATATTTTTCACAATATAATGATTAATGGAATGATGTTTACAATGGAATGTGCATATTTAGCATGATACAAATCTGGGCATGAATGTTATCCCAATTCTATAATATAATCACAAACACACATTCAAAAATTGTTCAAAAACTATGTATCAAATGTGAAAAAGTGGCTACTTATGAATGCACAGATTTAAGTTGGCTGTTATTATTTTCTGTGTTGTCTATGTTTTTAACAATGTGTACATATAAAATACTTACAATAAAATATTTTTTTACTTCATTCTATTTACTTTTTTAAATTCCAGATCTCAAACTGACTATATAGTTTTTTTCTTTCACATCTCTCCTATCACACACTTTACTCCTAATAAATTGATCTGTGCTTCTATTCTGTACTTTAAAAGGAAGAATTTAGGAAGTTCAATTATAATATTCTAAGACACAAAAATAAGACACACTTGTCTCTATAACAGTTCCTAGTCACCAATTTCCATAACTGAGCAATGCCTGGGATCCTCAACAGTGGATTTCTCTAATGACAACTGTTGGTCTCTTTTGATCTGTATAAATCACCAGGTTCTGAATCACCATGCCCAGGATCCTCCATTCATTACTAAAACACCTTTACAATCCTGACCGCAACACACAGCCACACTGCCTCAGAGCCAATATACATACGCTCTAGAAACCATGCTCCCCCTGCTGGAAGGGCTGTTCCATCTGATACCATATTTCAGCATCTCCCCCACCACAAAGGTTAACTCTAGATTACATCTTCACTCAGGTGGCTCCATCCAACAGCGATGGACCAAGCAGAGGGTAAACCTAGCTTGAGATGTGAGAAACTCTGGAAAATCACAATTCTTCTTATTAAATTTGAACTTGAATAAATGTCATTTTTTTCTCTGTGGACATTAATACTTTTCTGTAACAATCTGCTCTACGAGCCCTTTAAGAGGTAATGTAAGAACTTGAACTTTGGAGTCAGACTGCCCAGTTTTCAATCCCAGCTGTCTAAGCAATGTCTTGAGCAATTAATATAACTGTCCAGGGTTTCCATTTTCCTATTTGTACTATGGACATAATTAAAGGTAACTACTTCATAGGGTTGTTGTAAGAATAAAGTATGCAATTATATGTAAGGAGCTTAGAACATTATATGGGATATAGTGAATACTGCCTAAGTTGTAGCTACTCCGCAGGTAGAATTACATACATAGCCCTGTTTCTTCAGTAGAGCTCCATAGCTTTAAATAATGATTTTCTGAGGAGCTGAGTTAAAGAACTCTGAATAACTTCCAGTGTAAGAAAAAGACTGAATAGGAGTGCACTATTATTGGAGGAGTTAGGATCCTTTGGGTAACATGGGTTGTAAGCAATCTTCAGGAAAAAAACCAAAATAACCACAATGGCTGTCTGAAATAGTAAATGAGGCTATTTTCCTGATCTATGTTTTCATTACAACTATGATAAAACAAGTGTATTTTCTCCTGCTACCTCTCCAACAGGAGGGTCTTACGGGCTTGATAATCTGAAAACTGGATGAGATCATGGGGCTTTAGAGACCTTAACAGTGAAGAAGCTTTTAATCACAAACCCAAGGAATGTCTGAGTTACACCTATATCAACAACATGTAGTGATAACTGTAGCTATGACTCAAGAGTGGTGAAATTAAAATCATGTAAAATGGTAATTCACTTCTGTTTTTCTCTCAGTTCAAGTACTGCATCTCCAAACATGGAGATATTACTGAGACTAATTGACACTTCCCCTAATTTTTCATTCTTCCACTGCTTGCTGCTTGTTCTGTCACATATAAGCAATACACTTCTCAATTTCTGGCTTTCGTTAAATCCATCATTATTTCATTGAGTTTATTTTGCTCATCACCTGCTACAGCATCACTGTTATTCAATGGCAACTTGGTTAGAGGTAAAATAATTCCCCTATGTAGATTTTACCTCATAATATTAAATCAATAACAAAACTTCTTCTGTTAGTTTCAGATTATATGGACAGTATTACATGGACACAGTTTCAGACCTCTGGGAATATTCCCTCTTGAATCCCTGAGCTGCCATGCAAGAAGTCTGATTCTTGGGCACCATTCTAAAGAAACCACCTGAAAAGCCACAGCAACTATGTGAAAAGAGGAGAGAGATGCCCAAGCTCAGCATTTCTAGCATCTAGCCATTGAGTCAGTCAGCCTGAGACTCCAGACGCGATGAAGCAGAGGTGAGTCAGCACACATTCTGCCCAAATTTCAGATTTGTGAGAAACATAAACACCCATTGTTCTTTTAAACTGCTAAGTTTTGGGGTTGTTTGTTACACAGCAGTAGAGAACAGGGGCATAATTAATAAGTATACAGCCAACTGCCTTGGTCAAAAACAAAACAAAACAAAGGGCAAAGCTGGGGCATGTAATGCACTTTAGTATCAAAGACCCGAAGAGTTTAAGGGACAGTATGTTTTTCCGTTCTCATGCTAGATGCATATTTCAAAGCATAATCTGGTTATTCTACCAGGGACTGATGATGAGGGTCACAGAGAGGCTGGTCTCTAAAGTTCTGGTAAACGTTTGCTGTCCACATTCTTCAACTACTGATTGAGTTATAAAATTAGCTTTTTTGTAAAAAATAAGACTTTGTTTATGTTTTATTTCATTTTATAATAAATGGTATTGGAGGCCTTGATGCCTGATAATATATTTTAAATCCTAAATACTTTTCTATAATCTTTACTATGTGGTAAGAAGTTTTCTTTTTGTTTCTTGCCTGCAGAATTTTTGTATTACCATATTAACTTTTGCTTTGACTATAATTTTTTCAACCTTTTATTCACAATCCTTGGCAGAGGTAACAAAAATCCCAGCAGCTAGTAGTAAGTGCCTGCCAACAAATGGCTTGGAAAATATTGTTCTTATAAAAGTCGCCTCTGATTCATCTTATTAAGATTAAATCAATAATATATCCTTTTCCCTATGTAGAAATGTGGTATTCAAGAATATGTTAAAATGCTGTTAAATAAGGAGAAAAATGTAGTTTTAGTACTGCCTACTGTGTACTATATGATCCTGATTGAAATCCAGATGAACATGCATATACACAAACACAGGAAAAAATTTCCCATATCATTTTTTAAAACATTTTGAATAGTGAGTTTAATTGTAACTTTTAAATGTTCTCTTTCAAGACATATGTATTGTTGATCCTTGAACAACATGGGTTTGAACTGTGCAAGTCCACTTATATGCAGATTTTTAAAAATAAATACTGTAAATGTATTTTCTCTTCTTTATGATTTTCTCAAAACATTTTCTTTTCTCTAGCTTTCTTTATTATAAGAATACATTATGTAGTGTACATAACATACAAAATATGTGTTAATTGACTATGTTATCAGACAGTCTTCTGATCAATAATGAGCTATTAGCAGTTCAATTTTCAGGAAGTCAAATGTTATACATGGATTTTCGACTGTGTGAGTGTCAGCGTCCCTAACCCAGATGTTGTTCATAGGTCAAATATATTGTTTTAAAATTTCTACAGTTAACTTTTATTTTATTTTTAATATGAAATTTGTAAAAAAAAAGGACACTTTTCATTTCATGTGGCATATATAAAACAATGAGTAATATTTTTATAATGCTTTAGTTTATAGAGCAGTTTCACATAATTTTGCTCACCTAATGCTCACAATAATCCTATGAGATAAATTATTAGTACCTTTGGACTAGGTTTTTCTGGTACTGTTATTTCAGCTCTCTGGAATAAATTTTAGGTTGGCATTTCATTCTACAAATAAAGGAACCAGGGCTCAGAAATACCTTCCCAAAAGTTCCATGGCTTGAAAGTGGCAGACCCCAAAAACGAATGCACATCTGACTCCAAAAGCACAATTATGAGAGTCCACTGTCCTGCCTCTCTATCTGCAGCTCACCGCTGGATTCTCTACAGTTGCATTTCCTTTTCCCTTTTAGGGCACTCCTTGCTGTTTCTCTATGGGGCAGTTTGTCCAAATTAGTTTTGCTTGACACCATACACCCTAAATGCCCAATTCTGGCAGCATTGCTGTCCTTCCACCATTCCCCGCACTCTAGCTTACACATTTACCAGCACTAACTCCAAATCTCAGACCCATCCCACAGTGAAGAAGACTGGCCCTGCTGCCTGAAGAAGTCCCTCCAACTTCCAGAATTTGAGTTTTATCACATGCGAGAGAAAAATTATGAACACATTTCCCATTGTTTTTGTGAAAACTTTATGGGCACTTTACCAGAAAACTCTAAATAATTGAGTAACCCCTTGTTAATACTATATTAAGGGAGCTAAAGAAAAAGAAAAAAAAAAAAAACTTTAAATATATATTATCTGATGTTTTATTTAAGAGCAATAAGACATTTAAGTCAACTAGGGAGAAAGAACTACTTCAAACTCATGCTGCTTTGAATAAAAGTATATCAATTTAACAAGATTTCATTGCATAAAGAATTGCTGTTATTACATTGTTGGATATATTATAGGAAGATGTATGCAATTAGGATGGTGATGCCCAAATTTTCATCTTTGTGTTAAGCAAAGGATTTGTGACATTTGCCATCATCCTTTCATAAGTTTTTTTGGGTTCTTCCCCCAGTCAAGGCAGGCCTTCCTTAGTTACGTGGTTCTATTTTCCCTGCTCTCTGTCCTGACTGTGAGCCTTAAAACTGTCCAAACCACGTAACACCATATACTACAGTCCATAAAGACAAATTGCAAACATTTATTAGGAGTCACAGCACTTGACTAGGAAAGCCCACTTCAAAGATTCCTCCCACCAATGGGGGTGGGGCGGTTTGCAACTCTCAAAGAGTCTGCATTGCTTGTCTACATTTCCTGTGTCTCAAGTTTGACATCTCAAGTTGGTCTGTCCAGGACTGGCCTTTGACTTCCTCCTAGGTACTCTGATACATACCTCATTACGTCCTTATCCTATGTTGCCAACTGCAGTTACGAAGTGGTGGATATTTCTTTTCAAACTTCATGAAACCACATCACAACCCTGGCAATCAGGCTTCTGCCCCTGTGAGACCAGCTGCTCTCCCTCTATATCCCACCTTCCCAGGGATCATTGAGAGGTCTGTAGTTCAGGTTAATGCCATGGGGTGAAGTTTTGTGCCTCGGATATTGTGTCAAGCCCTCTAAGTAAGTTCTCCCATGGGAGAAGAGGAGGAAGTGGCTGATGTCCTCAAAAATTTAACCACATTTCTCTAATAAATTGGATTTCTGTAGTCTTTATAGCTTACAAAACACCTACACGTTTGTTTTATGAATATCCCTGTAAAATGAGATGTGTTAGTAATCTGTTTTATAGATGAAAAAATGAATTTCTGAAGCTTAAGTGGCTCACATAAGGCCCCATGGATATGTAGAGTGTAGAGTCAGAATATCTTGGCTTGAAAACTGTCTACATTTTCCACTGTTCCAAGTTTTTGTACTTAGGCCTTACGGTCTGGGCTAGGGATGAGACAGAGAGAGCCCAGATGCCTGGCAAGATTCCTTAAGCCATGCTTCCTGTGAAGGGAGATGAAAGTCAAAACCAGAGCTGAACCAAGGGTCTTTTACTAAAAGTAAGTGCCATTTCAAAACGGAGGAATCATGCAGCAGATCAGAAACAAGCGTGGAGAAATACGAGTTCATCCAGATGATTGATCACATAGGAAATGTTGAATAGGTAGGAGGTTAGATCTGTTAGACATGAGTGGAAATGGAGTAGGTGGAAAATATTACAGTGCAGTACAGTTGTGTCAAAGACTCATGAAAACCAGTCTCCTCAATTTTTGGTGCTTTCTGTAGACTTCACTTTGTATAGTGTCGGTACAATTTGGGGGACGGGATAACCACCTAAGTCACTGTGATGTGGCCTTCTCTCTACCTTCATTTTCTTTCTATACTTGAAGCTCCTTTAATCCTTGTCATTTATACTCACCTATTTTGTCTCTCCTCTCGTCTCCTCTCCTCTCTTCTCCTCTCCTCTTAACCACTTCATGGTTTCTGGAGGCTAGCAATCAAAGATTTATGAGAACTTGATAAGCAAGACAATGACAATTCTGAGTCTAAAGCATCATTTATGGATCTTGTTTACATTTTCAAGCTGACAGAATACTGCCTGACACTCTTTGAGACCGAATTCTAATCTATAACAAAAAACGACCTGCCAGTTTTATACTTGCTACTGCTCCCCCCTTATGGATATCTATAATATTAACTAATTAAAGGGTTTCTCATCAAGATTTTGTTCAGTTTATCATGACCACTTATCTACTAACTCTTTGCCATTATAACTCATAGGTAGATCATTTCATAAAGTCTTTGCCTAATTATTTCCTATTATTTTGGTACCTCTCTGGCAGCAGTGGTGCCAAAGATCAATTTTTCACGATTCAGAAAAAGTGCAGGGAACTTGCATTGTCCTGAATTCTCCATGGCTTCATCTGTGAATGACTTTCCATATTTACCTCCATCAAAAGTATTATCGGCAGCTATTGGTTTTGCTTGGCTTCATGGGCAAGGATAGCATGAATAAATCAAATGCCTACATATGCCTCAATTGTTTCTTAACCAGGAACTCACCGGAACCTCCTCACAAACAGATGTTTCCTAGTTGAGTAGGAAAAACCTACACTACTCCTGTGTTTCTCCTTTACTCTCACACTATTATAACACTCTGAGCACTTCTGACACCAGATCTGTGGGATTTTGTCCCATACCAAGCAATTCTGTGACACCAGATGGGTGTCCTACAATTTAACTCAATTCTGATGCTATCTACCTGGATAGCATGTCAGATCCAACTGGTTAAGGGCTCAGTGCCACAAGACTGCCCTCCACTTCAGATGCTAATCACATATTGTTACTTGTATTTCTGACCAATCAGCTATAAATCAGGGCTTCCCATGATCCCCTCCTTGGGGTCAATGAATTTGCTAGAGTGGCTCATAAAACTCAGAAATACATTTTACTGTTTACCAGTTTATTAGAAAAGGATATGATAAAGGATAAAGATAAACATCCGGTTGGAAGAGATGCATAAGGCAAGGTGTGTGGAAAGGGGTGTGGAGCTTCCCTGTCCTCTCTGGGTTCGCCACTCTCCCAGCACCTCCATGTGTTCAACGACATGAGCTCTTCAAACCTTGTACTTTGGGGATTTTTATAGCAGTTTCATCACATAGGGATAATCAATCATAAACTCCATTTTCAGCCCCTCTTCCCTTTCTGGAAAATGGGAGGTATGGTTGAAAATGCCAAGCTTCTAATCATGGCTTGGTCTTTCTAGTACCCGCCATCCAGGAGCCCACCAAGAGTCACCTTATTAGAACAAGATGCTCCTGTCTTCCAGAGAATTCCAAGGGATTTAGAAACTGTGTCAGGGACTGGAGTCAAGGACCAAATATTTGAATAAAAGATACTCCTAGTGCTCTTCTCACGTAGGAAATTACAAGGATTTTAAGAGTTATGTGCCAGGAACTGAAGGCAAAGACCAAGATATTTGTTTTTTTCTATTATCTTACATCAGTGCTATAGACTTCATTCATATAAGAGCCGCTCTGCCACACCTTTTGATGAAAAGTGTGGGCAAATATAACCAGGACTTGAAGGAAAGCTGCAAGAATAACTGCAGTGAGCGAAAGCCCTGGAAAATTTACAACCAACTGTCCTTCCTCAAATGAGGAGCCAAGCAAACATTCATATAAAACCCTACGTATCCAGATGCATATGTCATGGAAGTTGGTGCTATTTTTTCTCTGTTTTTGCTCTTTGACTTACTGTGTGCTCTGATTTGATTGGTTTGGACTGCAATCATGCATGCCCAGGTGTTTGGTTTTCTTCCACTGATGCATCCAAAAGCTGTAATATTTGTTTTATCTTTTACTTTTGCAAACAAAAACACCTCAAATTTACTGCAGGGATTTACTCTGTTTTTCCCCACTTTTTTATTTCTTTATTTTTTTCCTCCTCTATCCTAGATGGTTAGAATTGGCAGCTGCTTTGCCCATTCCCTGGAGAAAATCTTGCAAAACTAATGATGCTAGTAGGGGTTCCATTCATTGCTGGAAAA
The DNA here is from genome assembly GCF_036562045.2 of Rhinolophus sinicus. Classification (NCBI taxonomy): domain Eukaryota; kingdom Metazoa; phylum Chordata; class Mammalia; order Chiroptera; family Rhinolophidae; genus Rhinolophus; species Rhinolophus sinicus. Next base: position 63,267,070 of record NC_133754.1, on the reverse strand, counting down.
TGTCAAACAAAGTACTTAGGAAGTGGAGTTGGCTAAAGAATGTGGCTGTACATTATTATTTAGAGTGCAGGGGGTAGGGAAGAAAGGTCTGTCAATTCCTTGCATTTAAATGCCATTCTTGTCTATTGCATTGAGTTTTATGTCAGATTCAATATAACCGAGATTCAGCGGGCATGAGTTAATGGAGCTACTTCCCTTTCCCGTGTGTGTGTGTGTGTGTGTGTGTGTGTGTGTGTTTATGCCTTACACACATACACACATGACACACACACATGCCACACCCATACACACACACACACACACACACACACACACACTCCGTGTAGTCTCTTGTGTTACTAACTTGTGATTTGTGTGGTTAATCAAATTGTGGGGACCCAGCAAACCTATCCCATAAGTATTCATCCAGAACTTACGCATTCTTTCACCACATCTTATGCAGAACTAGCTTCTGCCTCCTCTGTCTTCTCATCTTGCTCTCTCCCTTCCTCTATAGAAAATCTCCATCAATGTCTTGTTTTACATATGAAGATAATGAATCTAGTTGGTCCCTGTTATGACCTGAATTGTGTTCCCCAAAAATGCATATGTTGAAGCCCAAGTATTTAGAGATAGGGTCTTTAGGGAGGTAATTGAGGTTAAATGAGATTGTAAGGTTGTGGCCCTAATTCCATAGAACTAGTGTCCTTATAAGAAGAGGAAGAGACACCAGAGATTGTTCACTCTCTGAGAATGCACAAGAGATAGGCAACTGAGAACATAGCAAACCGGTGACCACCTGCAAGGAAGAGAGGCCTCACTAAAGCTAACTGCTGGCACCTTGATATTGGTCTTTGAGCCTCCAGAACTGTGAGAAAATAATTCCCATTGTTAGAGCCACCCAGTCTGCTATGGCACCTTAAGCAGAATAATGTAGTGCTCAGTAGAATGCATGATCTAAATTGTCTTCTCTCTTCTTGGGAATGAATGTATTTCATATAAATTATTTGGACTCTCTCATCTTGCCCATTTCAGATTATTTCAAAATGTTTTTATATGTTCAAAACACAGAACTGCAAAAAAAACACAGAGTTCCCATATACTCTTCACTCAGCTTTCCCTAATGTTCACATACATAACCACAGTAAAATTATTGAAACCAGAAATTGAAATCATGAGATACTATTGAATAATCTATAGACTTTATTCAATTTTTAATGTCTATTTTATAGTTCTGGATCTGAGTCAGGATTCCGTATTTCATTTGTTATGTACCCTTTGTTTTCAATTTATGACACTTCCAGTCTTTGTTTATCTCTCATGTACTTGACAATTTTGAAGACTACTAGTCAGTTGTTTTGTACAACATTTAAAATTTTAGATTTGTCTGATATTTTCTCAGGATTGAGGTTATGCATTTTTTGGGGCAAGAATGTCACAGAAATGATGCTATGCCCTTTTCAGTGCTTCATAACAGGGAGCATATTATTTTGATATGTCTTATAATTGGTGATGTTAATTTTGATCACTTAGTTAAGGTAGTATCTGTTAAATATCTCTACTTTATAGTTACTATTTTTCCCTTTCTAATTAATAAGTATCTTGTGGGGAGACACTTTGAGATTATGCAAATGTCCTTTCTTCTAATCATATTTTTTTGTCCACTAATTTTAGCATTTATCAGTGAAGTTTGTCTGCAACTATTATTACTGCAGTGTTTTCCTAGTGATCATTTTTCATTTTTATAATTTCTTCCACATTGTTTAATTGGAATTGTTTTGTAGGAATGTGCTTTCCCTTATCCATAATTTACTTATTTATTGAATTATTTTCATATCAATATGGTCTCATGGATATTTTATTCTTTGTGTTATAAACTATTAATGTCATATTTTGTTGTTCAGATTGTCACCCATTTGGCCATTAAGAAATCCTTCATTTGGCTCCTGTGTTCTTTTGGCATACCTCCATTATGTTTTAAGCACTTCCTTATTCCTGGCACCATAAAATATTCCAGAATCATCTGGTATTTCTCCTGCCCTGGCCTGTAATCAGTCATTTCTCCAAGGAGCCCTGTGTCCTTTTATTGAGGAATGACATTTAGAAACCAAGTTCTGGGTGCTAGATATGTTCATTGTGGCTGGGGTGTCCTTATTTGTACGTTCTCTCTTTAGAAAAAGATAGTGAAATGTATGTCTAGTCACCCACACATAAATATAGCCATGTCCATTTTCATATCTGTAACTTCTTTGTCCAATAGTGAGAAACCTGGCTCTCAGTATCTACTATACATTTACTTATTTTCTCAATCCTAATATGTACATAAATTAGTTTCAGTATTACTAGCTATATTACCATGAAAACCAAATTTCCTAATAAAAATGGCATACCAGTGTATAATTCTTTTTGTTTTTATCTTCGCAGCATATAATTAGAGTCGTTTTCCAAAGTTATTTAGGTCAGTCCTTTTCATTCTCACCCCCTTCAATGTGATTGTTTTATTCAAGTTATTAAAACATAATATAGTCTCCGTCATTTGTTACAATTTGAATTCCATTTGGGATCCCTACCCCCAACATCCTGGTTGATTACTGCTTTGTGGAGTAAGAGGTTCTGATTACAAAATTCCAATGGGTGAGGGAGGTACGGGGAAGGTTAGTAAGGATTTTTCCTTACATACAACATAATTCTAGGACACCAGCTGGATATCCTACATTTTAATTCAATTCTGACACTGTCTACCCGTATATATTGTCAGATTCCACAGGTTATGGGCATAGTCCTACAAAACTGCCCCCCTCATCATCAGATACCAACTGCAAGTGCAGGTTGTTACCTGCGCTTCTGACCTACTGGCTATAGATTGGGAATTCTCACAATATCCTCATTAGGTTCCACAAATTCACTAGAGTGGTTCACAGAACTCAGAGAAACATTTTACTTACTAGATTACTGGTTTATTATGAAAGTATGTAACTCAGGAAGAGCTGGATTGAAGAGATGCATAGGCCAAGTTGTAGGGAAAGGGCTCAGAGCTTCCATGCCCTCTCCAAGTACACCACTCTCCTTAAATTTCCAAGTGTTCACCAATCCAGAAGCTCTCTGAAACCTGTCCTTTGCATTGTTTTATGGAAGTCTCATTACATAGACATAATTGATTAAGTTATTGCCCATTGGCTGTCAATTCAACCTCCAACCCCTCTCTCCTCCCTAGAAGTCAGGGGACTGGGACTGAAAGTTCCAACCCTTTAATTACATAACTGATTCTCCTGGCAACCAGCCCTCATCCTTAGATGTCTTCCCCCAACCTCCCACTCATGTTAGGTAACCCATCTCTGTAGTTTCTGGTTTATCCTTATTTCATTTCTTTTGTATAAAGGAGCAGATGCATGTATATTTTCTTATATCTCTTTTATTCTTATATAAAGAACAGCGTATTCTAGGTAATCTTTTGTAATTAATTTGCATTTGTTTTGGTGAGAAAACAGGATACAGTCCCAGCTCATATAACTGACCATGGCTTATAAAACTGGAAACTAACAACCTGGACTTTGGGGCCAGAAGGACCTGGGACTGAACCCGGGTTCAAGCAAATACTAATTTGTGATCTTAAGAAAACTAACATATTTAAATCTTAGTTTATTTGTCTATAAAATAGAGTAATAGTATTGCATCATTGGCTGCTTAAGGATTAAATAAGTGTCGTATCTAAAGTTCTTAACAAAATGCTTGACATTTGGTGAAGTGCTCAGGACATGTTAGTGTATTAATACTATTGAGTGTATTATTACAGGAACAGTGATTTTGTAATTAGATAATTGCCTATGGATAGCAGGTTTTGTTTTTCTGTCATAATTTTTTCTATAAATGAAGTCCATCAGCAACTTTTCACAAATAATTTTTCCCCAGAGTATTATATAAAAGGCAGAGCTAATCTTAGTATGAATTTGCAAGAAAGTCCTCAACTGTACCACACTGAAATTGCCGTTGTGTATATTTTTTAAAAGTTCAAGTAGTTTGTTTTTACTGATCTTAATCTCTTTTACTATCTCCTATAAGAGGCACAAAGCCTCTCTCTGTACCAAGTTCACATGTTATTTGTCACAACTGAATTTGCAAAAGGCAAGATCTTGGTGGCTCACATAATTTTTTGTACTAAAAATAGTTAACTGTGAATTATTGATTGTTAATCAGTTTCAGATGTGCTGTTGAAGTCATTGTAATCAATTAGAATAATCTTTTCAATAATACATCGTCCTATAAAAATGTATTTAGTAACTATTACATGGCAGGCACTTTTCTCCAGCAGTGTCTACCGTGGGGAAACCCTCACTCTAAAGGAGCTCACATTCTAGAGGAACAAGGCAGGCAATCGATCCAAATCACTCAGGTGATAATAAATATTATGGGTAAAATTGACAATGCATGTAGAGAATGGATGAGTTTCATATTTTGTAAAGATCGGCTAAGAAAGGCCTCCCTAATAACAGAACAACTGAGCAAAGACGTAAAAGAAATTGAGGAAGTGTGCTAGGTGGCAGTTTCCCCACAGTAAGTTCTTTGCAGCTGTGGAGCGTCCCCTGTAGCAAATTCAGAGGTCTAGAGTTGAAAGTATGCTTAACACAGTTCAGAATGAGCAAGAAAGTCAGAAGAAAGGGAGAAAGCAAATGAGTGAGTAAAAAGGAATATGGTTAGTGAGGTAGTGAAGGCCAATCTCCTATCTGGGAAGCTGTTGGAGGATTTTGAGCAGATAAATGGGGTGATCTAGCTCATAATTTAGAAGGATCCCTTTGGCCATTGTTCTCAAGATAGTAAAGGCACGAGGCTAGTTCAGTCCTATGAAGTCCAGTGTGAACCTGAGTCGGCGTGGTTCACATCCTTACCCTGTAAGATGATTTCCCTACTATGTCCTCTATAGGACCTGAAATATGCTTTACCCTTTGAGCACAACTTTACTTTATTGGACTACATGTCTTGAGATTTATTTGCAGCGTAGGAAGCACCATGCTTGAAATTGTAAAGTGTTTGTCCCAAACTGAGCTAGGATCCACTGTCCATGAAATTAGACCATTTTCTTTAATTAAAAGTAGAAAGAAAAAAGAGCTTTTGCTACCCAGCTATCTTGTCACGATTTAGAACAAGCAGATGTTCCTTTGCCAACAGTGGAGAAATACCCAACATACAATGTTCTATCTTATTTCTAGATGTGAAAGGTTCTTGTATTCTTTCGATTTTTTGAAGGCTATGGTAATTTTATTTATTGTTAGGTATTGTTCTTTTTTTTCTTTCTCTTTCTTTCTTTCTTTCTTTCTTTCTTTCTTTCTTTCTTTCTTTCTTTCTTTCTTTCTCTCTCTGTCTCTCTTTGTCTCTCTCTGTCTCTCTCTCTTTCTCTCTTTCTTTCTTTCTTTCCCTCTTTCTTTTTAAATCTGAAACATTGTGTTGTGTTTTCTTTTCCCCTCCATGGTGTGTCAGGTTGCCTACATCTATCCAGGTTCTTAGAAAAATCATAAGACTGACTTGAGAGAATGAATTTATGTTGGCTAGGCCCCTACTGCACTGCCATATGCATTTTAAATGTCTCAGAGGAATTATTGCATTAATAAAAATGAATTATTAATTATATGTTATAATTTAATAGTTGAGGACTGATTTCTTAAGTTTATTTTTAGAAAGAGGGTCCAATTAGAACTATAGTAAGCACATTGAGCATTTAAATATACTGATCTATGTTTCAAATCCTGCATTTGGAGAAGGCAGTTCTAGTTGTAAATCATGCTGCAGAACCAAAGGAGGAAGCAATAGCTTCAAAGAAGGAGTCCGTGTGTCTAATGCCACACTTGAGCTATGTTTCCAGAAGCAGAGAGTAACCCGAAGCTTTATTCCTGAGGGTTCTGGCAATGCATGCAGCTGGTGTAAACCCAGTAAGCTAGTCAGGATCTAAGGGAAATGACTGTGCTTTTTACACATGAGCTCTATTTCCTCATTAAAAGCTACAGTAAGCAGTGCTCCCACAAGGATTTAGGGATGGACTCATAAGGGACCATGTCCACTCCTATTTCCCAGGCATTATTAAGCTAATTCTATACAGTTGAATCCTGCGATGTTTCAGGTGAGAGCATTGGAAAGAGTCCTGAAGTTAGAGTAAAGAAAAATAAGTTAAATGGTGTTACAAGAGGCAGGGCACATCAGATTTCTGAGCCTCACTTTCCTTATCTGAAAAAATATATATACACAAATACACGCATATGTATATGTGTGTGTGTGTTTATATATATATATATATATATATATATATATATATATATATATATGCATGTATATATGAGTTGGAGTGGATAAGTTTTAAAGCAACTACCAAATTTGAAATGGAAAACAAATTAGTGTTGTCCTTTAGGAGGTTATCAACATTTTAGGTGCCTTTTTTGATAATGAAAGTCATAAAGTTATGAGTATTAGAGATATGACCAAAACCAGAAAAGTCTCAAGCTCACCAGAACTTAGTAATAGTTCAGGCTCTGAAGTCCAATGGTTCTGAGTGAATTCAGCCCCATCACTTATGAGTATGGGATCGTGGGTGAGTTACTTACACTATCTCAATTCTAAAGATACTCGAGTACTGGCAAGTTAGCAATTCAGGGGCCCAGAAAATGGAGATCCTATTACAGGAATTAGAGTGTAAGATGAGGATTTGGTCTGAAGTTCCTGTTGAAAGACCTGGTACTTAAACATAAGTGAAAAAGGGAAGAGGAGATTAAATCTAAGGTTGACTTAATTCTGAACTGGGTCACTTCAGTTTTTCACTAGGGGCCCCTAAAATCATCCCTGACTTTGAGCGCATTTGAATAGATAGCTCACAGTTGGTGATACCTGGTGTCAGCATTTATAGTTCCAACACTGAGAAGGGAACAGAGAACCAGTGAGATATCAAATCCTTCCACAACAAAGGAGAAAAGGAGGTGAGGTTGGCTTTTGAGTGGTCATTAGCAATGTTTCTTTTTGTGATTTGCTTTTCTGTTTGATAATGCTTTTACCTTTCTAGCTAGAAAACTAGGGCAGATGAAGAACTGCCTGCTTTCCCCTCTGGAAAGCAAATAACCACTGAAGATTGGTGTTGTCTCATAAACTTTCTCTTGAGCATTCATCACACTGAGAACTGCAAGCAGTGGGCTGCTCATACCTTCCCTCCCTGGAGGGAGTTTCCATGTTCCCATAATCAGACTATGGTTAGTCTAGGCCAATCCCAGAATATTAAACGAGGACCCTGCTCATTGTAATGACAAAAGCTATCATTTGTTCCTTTAAGTGAGATCTTAAGCTTGCTGAGAATTCCATGAAAACGTTGGTGGAGGCTGGATCAGGACCATCAGAAAAGAAAAAGCTAAATTCTCTCATTGTTGTGAAATGCAAAAAATATATATCAATGACCAGCAGGTAATAATTGAAGTTTAATAAATACATCAGCATTCAAACAAACAAGTAATTATGAAACACAAATACACCCTCAGAGAGTGGGCTTACTTGCTATGCAAGGAAACTAACTTGCTTACCAACCTCAAGGGAGAAACTGTTTTGTTTTCTCGTTTCCTAACTTTTTCTCTCACTTGGGTAAAACCTGATTGTCAAATGTAATATGTCCAAGATGTGCCACAGCAAGACAAATAAGTTCACCCCTCTGTACTTTTCTCTGAAGTTTTATAGTTACCCATTAACATTCAGCAGGAAATAGAGGTGCTACGCCAGCTGCCTTGTGGTAACTGAGGCACATCCAGGCACGGAGACATGTAGGGACCATCTCTCAGCTTGCACAACATGACAACCAAAACACTTGGAAATAATGTGACTCAGGCTGCTACATAGTGTTTATTGGGAATAGAGACCAACTCAATGTGAGAGCAACTAGGATTAACATAATAGGAGTTAACAGAGTAATTAAATTATTCCACATCACATGTCAGTATTATGCATTAATAAAAAAGTAATCACACCTCCATTGTTTCTGCAGGTTCTGCTTAATTACATGGCAGTTAGAACTCTCTCTCTCTCTCTCTCTCTCTCTCTCTCTCTCTCTCTCTCTCTCTCTCTCCTTATTCATACTCAGCAAGAACTCCCTTTACCATCTGCTGATATTTAATGAATATACATTAAACGCCCTGCTCTATTATTAAATGTAATTTAACAACTTCCTCTATACTCTAAATTCAGGGCAACATGAATGGAAGACATAATGAAAGAAAACAGTCTATTCCCCTTATTAAAATATTACATACATATTTACCCACACATTGTTTAATACAATTTATGAAAAATAGTTTTTCACCTCTTTAGCATAGAATAACCCTTGGAAGCTTCCGGCATTCATAGAGAACCTAGAAAGAATTTTCTTGATTAGTTGAATTTTCTAACCAAATAACCCCCTCTTGACCTATTTCAAAAGCCTGGGCAGTTGAAGAACTGCAGATGATTAGAAGGAAAACTGTGTGTTTCTTTCTAGCTAATATTTTCAGTAAATACTAAATATTTTCAGTTTAATACTAAGATGTTACAGTGTATAGACCTCAGAGGTAAAGGAGAATTGTGACAGGGCTTAGAAAACATAGTTGTCCTTGTTACAGAAATCAAGATGATGTCAAGGTTTCCAGCCTAAGTTACACGTACTTAGTGTTATAAACCTGTGAGTTTCTAAATTTTGTAAGTGAGGGAACAGACTCAGGCATTGGATGGCCAAGACCACTTCAGTAATTTACAGCATGGCAAAAAACAAAAACCCAAGCCAAGGGCACAGGAGTGGGGCATGGAAATTGTCTGTCCCCTGCCCCAGATGCAGGCCACAAGGAGGTAGATATTGTCTAAAGAGAAATTAAAAACAATTATAAAACCAATTAAAAGTCAGTCTGCTTTTCATTATCACTATGCAGTGGCAATTTCGATGATAAAATACTTCTCCCAGTGGGACAGACTTCTCCTCCCAAGTTCCCCCTCACTTCCCATGGATCTAATCACATTTTACAGCACCATGCCATCTAATCTCAACTCACTTTCTAAAAAAAAAGGTTTATACCAACAATGTTTCAAATGGGATGCCTTTTATAAAAGTAAAAATCCGTTTTAGGTCTATCTGAGCTAATCCAAATAATGCAGATACCAGATTCTGCTTTGAGGAATCCCGGCATGATACCATTCTCTCTGAAAATATAACTCTCAAAGAACTACTGTACTTGCTGAGTTACTAAGAGATAGGAGGGGGAAGTGTTTCAGGAATCCACCCTCCCCAAACTATGCATCTCTGAAAATGGAAACATGCTTTTGTCAAAGTAACAACAAGAAACACTCACATTAGAAGCTATTATGAGTCAGAATGTGAGTCCTGGGGCACTGCTCCAGGATCCCAGGTCCAGGCTCTATAAAGGCAACTGGTTCTTAAGTTTTTAAGAATAAAGCAGTGAGGAAATCTAAGTAGAAAAGATTGGAGACATCTAAGTAGAAAAGATTGGAGACATGTCAACCAGGCCTTTTCTCTAACGAGCCAACATTTTCTCATAAAAGGACATTGTAAAAAATAACAGAAAATCAGAAAACAATTTCTAAGAATGAAATTATAGAATGGCATTGCTGAGTGAACCTAAAGGTGCTGAGGTACCACTCCATGATTTTGAAGTGAAGTAAAGAAATCATAGGTGATAAGTCCCTTTCTTGTTTGTTGCTTTCTTCTTCATAGGAAAGTAGATATGACGTTAAGAGCAATCATGTGTATGCGGCATCATTGGGAGGACTGTTTTTATTTCATTGTCAACTCTAATTTAACTTGCTCAAAGGTGAACAGCTGATAAGCTATGGATTTGGGACAGGACTCAGGTGTCACAGCCTCAGTGTCCTCTCTAACAGAGTATGCTAGTGTATCCCATACCTGAGTTACGTGCTGCATGATCTCCCCTCTGTTCAAAAACCCGAACGATCTATTCTCCCTCCACCTCCACCTGCTGAAACTGCTTCAGACATAAATATATATACATGTACATATATATGCACATGTACATGTATATACATACATATATACATATATATGTATATATATCTTAATTTGTGTTCAGGCACTGTACTAATTTAGTAGTGAACGTGATTTGCAATGTAGCAGGAAAGAGACACATTAAACCAGAAATTATAGTTCATATATATTGAGTGTTGTGATGTGGGTTTGGTGTGCGCGGTAATATGAGAACACGTAGCGCATATGATGTAATTAGCTCTTGGGTCATGAAACGTCTCCCCTAGGCCAGGCTATTTAAGCTGAGACCTAAGGGATCAGTGGAAGTTAATCAAAATAAGTTGGAAAAGAAAAAAAGAACATCTTGTGTCAATTTTCTGGAGCCAGGTATTATCGGGTGCTCAAAGAATTAAAAGGAAGAAGAATTGGAGGCTGGAATCCACTAGACCGATGATGATGGCCTGGATGGGTTTAGTGAAACAATGAGAAGCAACAATGACAGTTAGGCAGCGCTAGTGCGTGGTAGATCCCCCGTGAGGGGTCAAGGATGACCCCTGGGTTTGTATGAAACCTGACAGTCTAGTTCAACATGTCTTAGTCCTTCCGTTCTCTATGACACACGCAACATACCCTATAATGCCTTATATTAAGGTTCATTGTTTCATGTTAAACTCAGAAAATGATGAGGTATTCTTCTTTAGGCCCGTAGTACTTTGCTTAGTGCCCTTAATGTAGGCAACTTTAAGTTAATGTGTATTAAATGGAAATTATTTGATCAGAACTTCTGTTCTACTAGGTATTACAGAAAATAGTTAATTGGGATTAAATTATTTGTATAAGGTCACAAGGCAAAATAGCAAAAGTCCTCATTTCTGCCTCTGAAATTCTCTTGCCAAAGTTCAAATGGTGCCAAGTTCTAGTTTAGTGAGGGTGAAAGGTTCAACTTTATTCTCTCAGAGACTACCTTTCAAGAACTTCTCTCTTCCTCCACATCTCCAGTAAAATAAAAATCCCCTTAAGATGAGTAATTTAAAATACTGGTGATGCCAAAAAAATGTATACAAGTGGACACTTTGTATACAAAAAGTGGTCAACGTTGCTCAAGCAGTAGTTTGCCATAATCAGAAGTGTGCGGACGCTGATGGTAACCACTTTGAGCACCTCTTGTAACTGCAGAAATCAAATGTGACTTGCATTCATCTTTTGTTATTGGTATACATTGCATATTACAATTTTAATAGTTTTTTTCTTTCTTAAAATGTGTATACATTTTTTTGGCATCCTCTGTATATGAATGCCTGAAAGTCTTTGCAGTTACCTTTGCAGAGATAGTAAGGGGAAGATGTTCTCTTCATTGTAGCTGAAGCAACCTGTCAATCATTATTGACAAAACAAGCCAGCAAAAGGTATTCATGGAAGCAGCCCTCCCTCCCTGACATTGCTACCTGTTCTACAGGAAGTGCTCAGTGCACTTTCTGTCCTGCACAGCCAGTCCATTCCCAGAAGTCATTCAAATGCATCAGTCAAGGTATCATTATCATTTCAGTTCATTTCAGTGTTGCTTTTACTTTTTATTCAGTTATCTCTTTAAAAAAAAAAATGGGGGAGCGCTCTAAAGGGAGAGAAAAACACCAGTGAAAACATTTAACTGTCATTTCTGATGGTAGATAACAGCTCTGGGCTGGCCCTCTTCTGTGTTTGGTTTTACAAGTGTGAAATTGAATGCTTTCACGCTGCCATCCTCAGGGTCATCAGCAGTTTCAACCTGCTGGCTGCACAGTGCTCATGTTCAGAAGAGAGAGAAACAGACACTGGTGCGGCCCAGTCTCACCTCTGTGATGAGGTGCTATTACTGTTTTATACAGGATACACTTACTGCCTTGACAGTTGTTTTTCTAGCTGCACAGGTATGGCATCTAAAGAGCTGTCCTCTTAACTTCTACTGTTCATAGTTTCTCTTTCTTTAGTATTATTTCTCACCTCCCTTTATAGTAGCATTCAAAACTTTTTAAATACAACCTAGAGTAGGAAATACATTTTACATTGTAATCCTGTAACATGCACAATATATTCTTGTGCATTTAAGTATTTATAAGTAAAATAAATGTTTCATAAAAAAACACTTAACCATATGATGAGATACTTTCTATTTTTTATCCATGTTTTCTCTATTTCCTTCTCTCTCTCCTCCTTTAATTTTTTTTTAATATGGCATGATCAATTAATGGGTTCCAATTCTTAGTTTGAGAAACACCATCGTATCCACATTAATGAGTATTATTCCTAGATGTAAAAATCAATTTTATATCTGAAACTGATGATCTTTTCAGTAAAGAACATGATCCTGGGCATCATTTTGGACTGTTTCTTGATGACACTTGTTGCCTATGCTTCAATGGCTAAAAGACCAATACAGTGTTATAGACCAGCCAAGAATATGGGACATAAAACAGGAAAACATATTTATACAAAGTGCTGGTGAGGTCACATGTGGACTAGTCCGTACGATTCTGGTTAAACTACTTCAAGAAAGAGATAATGAAACTAGAAAGTTCTCAGGGGAGGCAAATCATAAGGTTGAAGTCCCTTGAGATACAGGGTGAAAAAGAAATGTGAGGATGGAGACTTCCCACAAAGGGCTTGGGTCCTACTGGCATTTGCCTTATGATATCATGACAATGCTTTATCTCTGCATCCAGCAGAGATTTTGAAAGTTTTTAACTGGATTTTTTTTTAGATTAATATTAAAGATATTTTTTTGAATCAGTGAGTTCTTATTTATTATTGTTTTTGCACCTAAAGAGTGTGAAAACATCTATGTCCTTCAATGATGCAGTCACAGTGCTGCCTTTAGATTCCAGGACATTTTTTTCTCAATATTTCTGTCCTAAGAATGGTATTCATATTGTGATAGTGTTGTGTGTGAAACTGCCTCACAAAGAGGTTCATTTCTTACTTTATTAATTAAATACCTTTAGATACTTGTAATGAAGGTAAAGACTGATCCATTCTTTAGACATGCAAGCTCTAAGCCATAAACAATTTTAGAAATCATGCAATCTTCTCCCAACCTACCCCTCTCACTTTATGACTTGAGCTAGAATATAGAATACATTTGTCAACATTAACACTTCAATTCAATTTTATTGATTTACAAGTTTTGTTTTTGTTCTCAATTTTTGTTTGTTTCAGTTTTTGTTTCTTAATAAAACCACTACGTCTTATACCTCAAATATAACGAGAAAACTAACTGCTATGGACTGAATGTGTCCTCCCAAGATTCACATGTTGAAGCCTTAATCTCCAATGTGATGATATCTGTAGGCAGGGCTTTTAGGAGGTAATTAGGTTTAGATGAAATCCTGAATGTGGAGCCCCCATAATAGCATTAGTGCCCTAATAAGGAAGTGATCAGAACTTTCTTTCGTCTTGTGAGCATTATATAAACAAGAAGACTGCTGTCTATAAGCCAGAAAGAGGGCTCTCACCAGAAACCAAGTTGCTGGCAACTTGATCTTGGACTTCCCAGCCTCCAGAACTGTTAGAACTAAATGTTTGTTGTTTAAGCCACCCGGTCTGTGGTATTGTGTTATGGTAGCCCACAGTGAGTGAGGAAAATAGTGTTTTAATTTAATCTGTAGCTGACAAAGAGGAAAAAAAAATCACTTCACCTTCCATAGATTGCTTTCACTTCTTTCTCCCTACTCCCTGAAGCTAATATATATAACCAAACACAGGCAAACTGAACACCCTAGATATGACCAAGACCAGCTGATCACTGCTCGGCATAGGCAGGCAAAAGTAAAGCAAGACAAGAGTATGTCTGAGATCTCTGTCATCTGCCATTAACATAATAATCATGGGCTTGTGCAAATATTTGGGTCAAGGTAATTGTCTGGAGAATTTATTAATTGCACTAGTTAATGAGTAATTATCAGATCACACCCAGATGCTCTCTCCTTCTTTTTTTTCCCCCCACTGGTACACATAATGCAACAACAAATTTTCCATTTAATATACTAATAGATTTGCCTTATCTTATGTTTCACTGGGAATTTGTTTAACCAAGACTTGGCTGATATGAGCAGCTGTTTAAATTGAAAAATTGCAATGCTTTCCCCAACAACCTTGATACCACTCTTATCTACACGTGAAAGTAACGAAAACATATCTTTTTTGTTGAGACGTGTGGGGATGAACTAAGCTACATAGAGATGTTATTTTATATCTAAGATTAGAAATAAAGGAAAGTCTTGGTCCTTTCTTGGGGTTCACCTGATTGTCGATACAAACTTGACGTGAATATGTGGCTCTGTCACATCCCATGGAACTGTATCAGCAGGCTACAGGGGGAAGGTACTGTACTTACATAGAGAAAGGTGTGCATTTGCTGTTTAGGTTTAAGAGGAGACACAGTGATAAAATCTGGAGCTTTTTAAAAAAAAATATAGGTTTCTAAGTATTAAGTAAGTATTTGATCAAATAGGCATTTTTATAGGGGTGTTTCTAATGTATTTTGTTAATAACTCTGTTTTGTGATGCCATAATCAAACATCAAGATGATGAAAGGATATATTCAGAAGAACTACTCCTGCTTCAATAAACAGAAGTTTTAAGTATTAATTTTTTTTCCAGAAATAAATACAACACTCTAGGCCAAAATGCATCACACAGATGATTATTTCTTCCTAAGCATAAGATAGTTGAGTTTAAGGAAATGCCTGGACATGTCATGACAAGTTAAATTTTTTCCTAATTTTCTGTTATAATCTTCTCTATTATATGCACTGGTAGAAATGGTAAGGACTCATCCTATGGAGAGAAGAAAGAATGACTGGGCATGTGTTGTGTGTGTGAGTGTATGTGTATGAGTGAAAGGGAGGGAGGGAGGGAGGGAGAGAGAGAGAGAGGGAGGGAGAGAGAGAGAGAGAGAGAGATTGGGAGAGAGGGAATAATTGTTTGGTTAGATATTAAGGGTATAAATGGCCAGATTACTAGACCATAGGACGTCGAGAGTTAGATGAGAAATGCTCCTCAGAGAATTACAGCTGGTTCACAAGAATGACACTTGCTGATATATGTAACAGGAGCATACCATTTTCAGATAAATCATTTCAGAGAAGCCTATTCCCTAGGTGAACTAGTAAGAGTAGATTACTAGGATTGAAAAAAAAAAAGAATTGAGGGAAGATGATATGATACATTTTAGGGTGTTACACAGCCCCACAGCCTTATAAAGATAAAAAATAAAAATTAAAAAAAAAACAAAAATTGCTTCAACTCTTCAACTGTGGAAGATTCAGGGCCAAGTACAGATATTTGTCTCATTCACATGCAGAGTCTCTGGGATGGCAATAACAAATTCATTATTTTTAGGTACTTTGATATGTCTTCAATCTGTTTTTCTAAAAATACAAGTATACACACACGTGTACACACATACATATACTATTGTTTCAATGTACTTCTTTTCAGCAGCCAAATCATCCCCAAGAGGGTTGGCTCACTGTTTTGTTTTGTTTTTTTCTATGTACGTGAATAAAATTTATCTGTATATAAGAAAATATAGTCTCTGACCTTTACATGATGTAAGGAAACATTATAAATCTTAGTTCGTAATCACTTACCTCTCAGCTAGTCCTTGGCCCACAAGACATTGGTAAAATGCTAAATATAAGGAAATAAAATATCAAAAAGTCAAGTAAGGGAATGACAGTAGCTAAGGAAACCTGGCACCTATAGGTGAAACTAAGGAATTCCACACATGGCTCCCTGTGGTGGCAGAAGTAAATGCTTTCACGGCTCACAGCCTTGTGTCTGCTAAATTTCCTTCTTGTTTTGCCTGCTAGGAGTCCATTCACAGCCTGTCAGCATAGCATTGTCTTTCAGTTGTCATGAGAAATGTTTAAGCTCCTTTTAGGGATCAGTATTAAAAAGGATAGTCTGACTCAGTCATAGAGAATGAGGGCAACTAAATTCCATACATGTCTCCAGGGCTCAGGACTGAAGTAGATGAAGATATGTTGCTCTCAACTCTGGAGAGTCTCACCATCCTCATGACAGAGGCAAGAAATCCAGGAGTCAAACAGTGATAAAATAACCATGTTCATCAAACATATCCTATTTGTTTTACTTGCCCTACCTTTAATTCATATAATAATCTTCACAGACAAATATTTTACCCGTTTTGCAAATGTCTAAGCTGAGGCTTAGAGAGGTAAGTTTATTTTCTCTGGGTCACCCAGCTTGTGAATAATGGCAGAGTCAGGATTTGATCTCAGGTCTCTAATTGATTCTATGTTTTGCTGTTAACTTCACAAAGCCTCCCAAGAGTTCAAATGGGGAGAGGGGAGCTGTTTTAATCCAAAATAATTGGGCAATACCTCTCATCTTAATGTAAGAAAGTCTGCTGAGTATCATGGGCCCACTTATGCAAACATACCGTCTTGGACAAAAAAGAAACAGACACAGCACATGGAAATTGTAATGAGTGTATATTGGACACACACACATACCAGGAAAACAAAGCGTAAATGGAGGAATAGAAAAGAAATAGATTAACCCTGCTTTGGATGATTAAGGTCTCTCCTGAAAAAGGTTTACATTTAGTTATGCCCTGAAGGATAACTACACAGATGTGGGGAATGATAAGAACATTAAAGCTACAGTAAAATGGTGAAGACAATTCTGAGCGAAAGTTTTGGGCAAAATCTGAAAGTTTCATGATTTAGCTGGATCAATGAGAACATAAGGTTTAAAGTAGACTTCAAAACCCAAATTAAGAAATTTTTATTTTATTCTGCATAAAGAGGGGGTATTTGCATTTTTCCAAAGATGAAAGTGGTGTGCTTATTTTACAGATTATAAGGATAATCTGGTCCCAGGAAGCAAAAGATAGAATTTAAGAGCCTTTAGGCTCTGTGGGGAATACATAAGAGTCTGGTAGAAATAAAAAATATCTGGAAAAAAAAAATTTCTGTCTGAAAGCATTGGGATTTGAAAAGAGTATCTGAGTGGCTTGCCAGTATGCCTGACACTAAATATGAGTAGATAATGACCCCAGAGAGCACCCATTCACTTAGCATCTCTGTGCCTGAGAACTCATTCCTTGTGCTAAAAAGATGATCCTTGTTTCTAATGGAATGGGTTAAATGCAACTCCTCCAGAGAGTGAGCAATAAACATTGTTTCTACCAACCAAGCTTTGGGTAAGCATTAAGGGCAGTGAACTTCCTGACAAGTGTCTGGAGAGCAGTAAACTGTGGAGACTTAACTGCTAGCTAAGGTAAGCTTTGGGCTGACATCCTCTTAGAAAAGTTGCGAATCTGGAAAAGACACATCTGTGCTCTTAAACCCACTCTCTTTTTTTCTCTGCACAGAGGCCTCCTAAACGTACTTGGCAAAAAGGCTGAAATTTGCTCTAAAAAGTAGCTTTTAGTGGCCACAGTCAGGCACTAAACAAACTGAATATTTGCCTCTGCATCTCATGGCTACATTATTTAGTTCGGAAAATATTTAAAGCAGACAAACCCAGACTCTTTATTTTTTTCAATGAAGCTCCCAAGGACACAGAGGTGGATTTACCATGGTGTTAATGAGGTTTAAGTCATAGTGCCCCTGATTTGCAGGACTCTGCTGAGGCTCTAGAAAGATTCTGAAAATGTGAAGTCTGTGGTATTTGTTTGTTTTTTGGAATTGTTATGAATTTTTTCTTGTCTAAATAAACACAAACACTGATTTTTTAAATTTCATTTTATAAAGTCCTCCCCAAATATTATAAGGTACCCCTGTATGGTTCCTCTGCCTTGGACAATATAACTTTCTGGTGTACTCTCCAAGGTAAATTGGTTGAAAATATAAGCTTAACTAAATAAATAAATAACTCACTAAATATGATCACAATAGTCATCCGC
Source organism: Rhinolophus sinicus (assembly GCF_036562045.2). Classification (NCBI taxonomy): domain Eukaryota; kingdom Metazoa; phylum Chordata; class Mammalia; order Chiroptera; family Rhinolophidae; genus Rhinolophus; species Rhinolophus sinicus. The sequence continues at coordinate 63,249,197 of NC_133754.1, read as the reverse complement.
TGTCTGAGTCTGACTTTCTATGGTTTCAATTACCTTGGTCAACACACTCCAAAAATATTAAGTGGAAAGTTCTAGAAACAAGCAATTCATAAGTTTTAAATTGTGGGCATTCTGAGCAGCGCAATGACATCTCGTGCCATCCTGCTCCATCCACCCGGAATGTGAGATATCCTGTCCAGCGTCTCCACGCTGTAGACACTGCGTGTCCTTTGTCACTTAGTAACCATTTTGGTATCCAGGTACCGCAGTGCTTGTGGTCAGGTAACCCTTATTTTTCTTATTAATGGCCCTAAATTACAAAAGTAATGATGCTGGCAATTTGGATATGCTAAAGAGAAGTTGTAAAGTGTTTCCCTTAAATGAAAAAGTAAAAATTCTGGACTTACTAAGAAAAGAAAAAAAACCGTACGCTGAGGTTGCTAAGATCTATGGTACGAACAAATCTTCTATCCGTAAAATAAGACATTTTGAAAGAAAGAGAGCAAAAGACAGGCCATGTTCACATAACTTTTATTATAGTATATTATAATTGTTCTATTTTATTACTAGTTAATTGTTGTTAATTTCTTTCTGTGCCTAATTTATAAATTTAAAAACACATGGTACACATAGGGTTGGGTACTATCCGTGGTTTCAGGCATCAATTGGGGTTCCTGGGTTCTTGGAATGTTTCGCCCATGCCCATGGATAAAGGGGGACTACTGTATTGATTTCAAGTCACTTAAATATGAGGTGTCATATACCAATTATTTACTTGATTTTGTAATACTTATCTTACATCCACCATGTTGGCAGTTGACAAAAAACCAGTTCTCTATTAAGGCCAATCCAACCAAAATCCATGTAATCTGCATATGAGAGAAAGCATCATCTTTGTTTTCTCTGTGGTAAGGGACAATATCCATTTTATCTAAGAGTAATTTTAAGTTAATAAGGAATAAGTTAAAGAATGGAACACATCTCCATTTTGAAGTACTGAAAATTGAATCGTTATCTGATATAGCTCCTCTAGAACTGTGCTAAAGATTTTATACAAACAAAAGTAATATACTAACCAGAACTTACATTGAGCTCCAGCAGTATACCTGGCAACAAGTCATGTCCACAGAGATAAAAAGAAAGTATAAAGGTTAGTAACAGCCATAACATTGTGTTTTTTCCAGCTGACTTATACATATGGTATTAAATAGTGCCATTAACTGGCGTCAACAGCAATATAACAATACATCAAGCTTGTTTTCTCTTTGTGCAGAGTATCAGCCTTAGGATGAATAACACAATGATCAATAAGAGAGTTGGCAAATGTTTCATATGGAATGTTTAATGAGCTAATGGCAGCTAATTAAGAGGAATAAAGGTTTGATCTCTTAAAAAAACACACACAAAAAGAAACAATTGGTAAGTTCTATAATGGATTCTGGCAACCCGGTGATGTCCATAGAGTGATAAAGATAAATAAATTAGTGAGGATATGTATCCATTAACTATGAAGAGTAGTTTTGGACAGGTATTAAAGCAGGCAAACAACCCTATTTTTTTTTTTCCACTTTGTTGAGTTTTCTTCCAATTATGTAAGTAAACAAATACCGTCAGCACCTAGTCAGAGAGTGACTTCGGTTTTATGGAATTCAGGGCAGTTGGCCTGCTTTGTGAATCTTGGAAAAGCCAGCTCTTCTGTGTTCATTAGGCTCTACTCTTTTCTATCATTCCCATCCCCAGATCTGTCAGTCACCAAGGTCTTTGGGTTTTACTACATATTACATATTACTCAGGTTATTACACCTGAGTTTTTTTGTTTTTGAGATAAGTAATAAAATCTAAGTAGAATAAAAATCCTAGTTAAGTTTTTAATAATTTGCAGTATTAATATATTTTGTTTTATTTTGTTACCTGCTAATCCTTGTTAAATTTAACACTGTCTAGTGCAAGAATCTCCTGTTTACTAATGGGATGTGAGGGTAGAACTAATTTTACAGTATCAATAGTCTGTTGATAATGAGTTGTTTTCAGTGACCAGAAGGAAAGCCTACATTTTAATGATACTTATTGCATTTTCCTGATTAAAAAGTAAGTGTTCCTTTGAAAAACATGATTTATTTTTAATTATAATTGTCTATATTCCTACTTCATAAGTCATTTGAGATTCTGATTCAATAGATATGATGTGGGACCAGTAAATCTGTGATTTTAATACATTCCTCAGATGATTCTGAGCTACAATATTGAGAACCAATTTTGAATTATATATGCTGCCTTGTTTTTATTACATCATATATATATCCTACATTGTTAACAAATGTTTTATAAGGATATTTTCATTTCATCAGAAACACTTCAAAATCATGATTTTCAATGATCTTATAGTTTCACATCATAGGAATGGATCATAATTTTTTTAATATTTTTATACTTTTAATATGTAAGTTTATTCTACTTTTACAAATTATGTAGCAGTAAACATTTCTATATATAAACATTTCAAACCTTCTGATAAATTTCTTCAGATAGAGGCTTAGAAATAATATTCTGGATTTTTTTAAAAAGTGCATTTTTTTAAGTCTTTAAAGCATGTTGCTAAATCATTTTCCAGAAAAGTTATGATAATTTATATTAGTAGCTAAAATGTTGCTCTTCTGACCCCACTCTGCCAATTTTAAATGTTATAATTATTTTTATCATTGCTAATTTTGCAACTGAAAACTGTTATCTCCTTGTATTTTTAATTTGCATGCATTTGAGTATACACAGGTTAATCATTCTTTTCTATGTTTATAGGCTCTTGCTGCTTTTTCTTTAGTTAATTGTCTGTTCAGATCCTTTTCCAAGGCAGAATTAAAGGTCCACAGATCACCAAGAGATTTTCAAATCCATCTAGCATATCTAAATATGCTCTTTCCTCTAACCTCTCAAGTCTAACAAATGAGTGCAAATGGGTTCTCAGGCAGCTATAATAAGGTTACAATTTAAGGGTGTTTCCCATTCTAGAATATTCCTTCTCAGGGTGGAAGATGGCAGAAAGAAATCAGCTCACATTGCTACCATAGGCAGAAGAGAAGTCAGAGCCCTAAAGTGATCTGTGTTCCTGACAAGGCTCTTTCCTTTCTGAAACACTCTCAGCTTCACCACCACCATCTAATTAATAAGAGATAATCCATCAAAATGAATCCCTTCAGTGCCTGTAACCCTGTCTGCTGTGGTGACTACTGTCACCACAAAAAATTCAACACTCCCATTTTTTCCCATATTCTCCAAATTCTGGCACCCCAACATGTCCAATGTAAATCCATCTCTGCCCCTCTCTCAGCTCCTGATACCTTTCTACTGCGCCCTCTGAAACTCAGGGTCTATCATCAGCCGTGCCTCTTTTATTTTCAGGTTCTTCCTTGAGTGTCTCTGTATCATCTTGTTCTATTTGGCTTAGAAAGGAGAACACTACTTCTCTCCTGCAGCTCTGTCTCCTGGCAGCTGCTTTGTCTCTCACACACTTCATAATTCTGGGCTTGGAATTATGGGCTTCCTCCTTTGCTCTTCTCAGACCACAGTCCCTCTATGTCCTGTAAAAGCCTTTAGCTTTGAAGGTCATGCTAACACTCACCTGGTCTCCCTCATTTTTTTATTTTTATTAGTTTCAGGTGTACAAAGCAATGTAATAATTACACATTTAAACCCCTCATAAAGTGAAAACCCACCCCCCAAGCTACTATCCCTCTACTACATCTTATATAGCTGTTATAATACCATCAACTATCTTCCCTATGTTGTAGTCCACATCCCTTGACTATATATACCTATATATTTAGTTATAGTTGACATTCAATATTAGTCTCCTTCAGCTCTTCAGATGTATAGCACATTAGTCAGGCATCTACACAGTCTATGACATGATCCCCCGATGAGCCCAGTGCCCATCTGACAACTTACGTGATCTTTACAACATTGTTAATTATATTCCCCATACTATATTAACTATCAATTTATATTTCTTAATGCCTTCACCTTTTTCTCCCTGACCCCAATCCCATTCCCACTTATCACCCTGATAGATCTAGTACCTATCTGACACCATACCTAGTTATTATAATATTATTGACTACATTCCTTATGCTATACCCTACATCCCTATGACTATTGTGTAAAAATCAATTTGTTCTTCTTAATCCCTTCCTGTTTCACCCATCCTTAACTGCCCTCTCATCTTAAAGAAGTCCCTCTAAAAGTCCTTGTAATACTGGTTTGGTGGTGATGAACTCCTTCAGCTTGTCCTTGTCTGGGAAGCTCCTTATCTGTCCTTTAATTCTTAATGACAGCCTTGCTGGGTAGAGCAATTTTGGTTATATGCCATTGCTTTTCATCACTTGAAATATTTTCTGCCACTCCCTTGTTGCCTGAAAAGTTTCTGTTGAGAAATCAGCTGACAGTCTTATGGGGGCTCCCTTGTAGGTAATTCACTGCTTTTCTCTTGCTGCATTTAAGATTCTCTCTTTGTATTTAATCTTTGGCATTTTAATTACGATGTGTCTTGGTGTGGGACTCTTTGGGTTTATCTTATTTGGGATTCTCTATGCTTCCTGGGCTTGTATGTCCATTTCCTTCACCAGGTTAGGGAAGTTTTCTGTCATTATTTCTTCAAATATGTTTTCAATTCCTTGTTCTCTCTCGGCTCCTTCTGGTACCCCTATAATGCGAATGTTGGTATGCTTGATATTGTCCTGGAGGCCCCTTAAACTCTCCTCAATTTTTTGGATTCTTTTTTCTTTTTGCTGTTCTGGTTGGGTGTTTTCTGCTACCTTATCTTCTACATCGTTGATTTGATCCTCTGCTTCATCTAATCTACTGTTGATTCCCTGTAATGTATTCTTCATTTCCATTATTGTGTCCTTTATTTCTGACTAGTTCTTTTTTATGGTTTTCATCTCCATTTTTATGCTTCCTATCTCTCTGTTGAAGTTCTCCCTGAGATCATTGATCATTCTTATGACCAGTGTTTGGAACTCGGCATCTGATAGATTGCTTGTCTCCATTTCACTTAGTTCTTTTTCTGGAGCTTTGTTTTGTTCTTTCATTTGGTACATGTTTCTTTGTCTCCCCATTTTGGCTGCCTCCCTATGTTTGTTTCTATGTATTAAGTAGTGCTGCTATGTCTTCCAGTCTTAGTAGAGTGGCCTTATGTAGTAGGTGTGCTGTGGGTTTCAATGGCACAGTTTTTCTGATCACCTGAACCTTGCACTCCAGGTGCATCCCTTGTGTGGGTTGTGTGTGCCCTCCTCTTGTAGTTGAGACTTGGTTGATAATTGCAAATCAGTGTGAGGGACTGACCCTTGGGCTCACTGATTGTAAGGACTGGTCTTGACTACAGTGGACGGGATGTGGTGCAGGGGCTGATCCTACAGAGCATGATCTGCCTCAGCAGGTCTCTGGTGCCAGCCCAATCTGCCCCTTGGGTGTGTCATACTTGGAGATGGCAAGGTGATGCTCCAGCTCATTTTGAAGCTGGCCACTGGGGGTGCTAGCCCCAGAAGCACCTTGGAGGGGATCCGCTGTAGGCCTACTTCAGCCACAGCCCATGCCCCACCCAGGGCCAGCCAGCAGGAGCCGGAAAGAAATCTGTAGATGTCTGCTCCCCGTGCTTTGCTTGGAAGCGCCTTTGAGAGGCCAAGCTGCAAACCAAGGCTGCCTGCTACTAGTGCCGGCTTAGGGCTGCTCAGCCAGAGGTATAGGACACGCTCAAGCCAGATGCTGCTTGTCCGGGTTCTGCAAATCTTTGAGCGACCCTAGGAAAGTGTAGCTTGAGGCAAAGCAGGTGGTCTGCATGAGAAAGACACTGAAAGCAGCCTGAGTGTGCCCAAAAGTTGGGCGGGGCCAGGTCTCAAATTGCCAGGGCGGGGCAAACAAACAGCAGAGACTCAAAAATGGTTGCGACCTGTGTTCATGTGCTGGGAAGTAGTTGTGGCTGTGGGGAGGGCTCAGCAAAGAAGTGATGGCTTCCAGCCAGTTCCTCCATCCAAGAGAAAGCTGCCTTCCAGCCCCGTCCCAAGCCAGACAACTCAATTCACCACCATTTGTCCCTGCCACCTTTCCAGTTGCTGCCTGGCACTGGAGCTCAGAGCAAGTGATTCCATTGGTGGGTAAGTCCACACAGTCCCTTTAAAAGAAGTGCCTGTGAGTGCAGCTGCACTGTCTCACTCAGTCACAATCTCCCCTGGTTTTCAAAACCAAAAATTATGGGGACTTCTCTCCCTAGCATTGGAACCCTGGGCTGTGGTGGGGCTGGTATCTTTCACTCCTTTAGTGGATGAGGGGACCCCCACAGCCAAAATAGCCCACCCTATGTTTAATGGTCACACGTGGGTGTGGGACCAACCCATCTGTGTCTCTGACATTCCTACCAGTTTGGAGGTGGCTTCGTCTGCATGTCCTTAGTTGAAAGGCTTCAGTTCAGCTTGATTTTAGGCCATTCTCAATAATGGTTGTTTTTTAGATTAGTTGTAATTTTGATGTGGTCTGAGAGAAGGTAATCACAGTCTTTACCTACTGCACCATCTTGGTTTCCTCTACCCTGCATTTTCGACCACTCCTCATTTTTGCAGTCACCTATACACCCCCAGTTCATTTACTCTCATTCGTTGATGGTTTTGACTCATGGTTCATTCTTGCTCTGTGGAATATTGGTCAGATGATCATTTTTGGTGACTTCAGTACCCTCAAGTTAAAATTTGGAGTCTCCTAAATTTAAAGAAATAGAGCTCTTGGACTTGCTATGCATCTTAGTTCCAAGAAATCAGCTATTCCCAGTACAATGTATTGCTCCATCTCTGACTGTCTCTGTTCATCTGACCCAAAGTTGAGTTTGACACTGGAAATGAGGGACATTTGATGGTATGTGGACTGGTAAGTCAGTCAAATGAAATTTTGTTCTCAAGGATTATAACCACACAAAAGCTTGTGTAAGCATTGATGGGATAAATGGTCGGAAGCAACTTCACTCCAGTAAACTAAACATAACAATATGAAAAGAAAAGGCTCAGCTTCCAGATCTCTTGATATTCCATTGTGAGCTATGGATTTGAGCAACACAGCCTAATGATAGAGAAACCTCCAAGAGTACCTTGAAGTACAACATACAGGAAAACCTTCTGGGCTTCAGGGTTCAGATTCTCATTTAAATCATCATACTTATAGCCATCCTTCTTGCTAGTGATTATAAAAACAAATTTTAAAATAAGGATAAATATTAGAGGAGAAAGACTCCTACTTTTTACTTCTTTAAAATAATGACTATATGGCAGATAGTTAAATGAAAAATAAAAGTAGAATACTGAGAGTAAAGTGAGAGAGAAAAATAAAAAAGAAAAATCCAGTAGAAGTTAAAAATAAAAAAAATTAACATTCCAATAAAATTAAAAAGGTTAAAAGTTAAAAATAATAAGATAAAATAGATGAGATGTAAAATAAAAGATAAAGAGCAAGAAGCCAATGAGATAAAAGGTTAAACACATGAAAGCAGAGAAAATGAAAGTTTAAGATAAAAGACTAAAGGCCATGAGATAAAAAAGTTAAATAAGTAAAACAAATTAAGGACTAAGAACTGAATGAGGGATTTAAAACGTAAAGTTAAATGATGTGAAACTGAAAAGGTAAAGAGCTTTAGGAGAAAAATGTTTTTAAGGAAAATGTTTAAAGGAAAACAGCTTGAATATTAGAGCAAAAAGCATTCTTAAAAGCATGGGAAAATCCTCTAGCAGTTGATTAGGAGCAACAGTTTACTGTAACATATTTCTTAGGGTACTAGTGGCATTCTTCTTCCTCCAGTGGAATTTGTCCTTTGACATAGTGGTCCTCTTAGGACGCCATGTGTAGAGAGCTTTTCAATGAAACAGCTTTCATGGTAGGGTCTGGGTCTCAGCTGTATAAATTAACAGTTGGATTGAGTACCAGGTTTATATAAATAATACTCAGTTGGTCCTCTGGAAATTTCTAGAAAAAGAAAATATACATGACATACAGAGTCAATTCTCACCACATACATTTGCCTATTATATTAGTTTGGAAAGCATTTTCACATTTATTATTTTCTTTGGAACTTTATAGAAACTTCATGAGGTGAACAGAGATCATTTTCACCTTCAAGAAGGAACAGGTTCCTAGAGATTGGAGATTTATGGAGCTGACAAGTGTGGAGTGAGATAGCATCATACTATGAGGTGAGAGCACTAAACATGAGCCAGTTTTTCAAAGGCTAAGAGATAAACCTATGTGTTAACACACTTGTAAAATAGTAGGAAGAACTCAGGGTGGACAAGAGGGAGCCTTTCAGAATTTTTGAAAAGAAGCCCATTTGCTCGACCTGTGCTATGAATTGCCTTAGCAAGAAGGAAGTCTCAATGCCATTTCGATATAATCCCTTTCCTGTTTTCTGCTTGCCCTGCCATATGCAATCCATCCTACAGTCATTTGTGCAGCCACCTAGTGACCTTGCTATGGCAGGTAAGAAATGAGAAATTTTGAGGACGGCTGCACTCCCTGGATTTTCATGGCCTCGGCATAAAAATATTTAGTGCAGGTGCTTTCTGAGCAATGAACTGGTGAGGAAGGGTTGCAGAGTGCTGTGAGCCTCAAAATCACCTTTCTGCCTACAAGGAGCTGCCCCAGCTTCAGGGGCCATGGTAGTCTGTAAATACCAAGACCAGCAAAGGGAGAATTATTGTTTTCTGCTCCATCATTAGAGAATTCCCACTTCTTTTGAGCTTTTCCAAACCTCACAATAAAAAAATGAGAGTAGGTTTTTGGGATTTTTTTGGTTTTGTTTAATTTTGTTTTGTTTTGGTGGGCATCGGCTTATTTATGACCTTTGAAGGGAAGCACTTTATAACCAAGCATTAATATGGATTGGAAACCTCTCTGGGTTTGCAAGAAGCATCGTCATTGTTGATGTGTTCTGGAAGGAGCGAGAGGGGACAATCATTTATCTCCAGCCTCTTTCCTACAATTCTGAATTTTGTTGATATACTGACTTGATTTTCCTTGCTCTTGAGCTGTTGAAAGATAGAAGCCACTAGGTATGAAAGGGGAAAGTCAAGAAGTGCAAAAAATTAAAGATAAGACATTATAGGTAATAGAGAAAGACTCATAAGATAATTTTATGGAGGGAGTCAAACCTTTCTAAGAATAATAAGGAAGCCATGAATGTTATAGAAATATCTGAAAAGTTTCTCCTTTGGCTCTTGTGTTGTAGACTCATGTTTCTTTTCTGCTCTGGCTTTCACTCCTCTTTCCTTCTCTTCCTTTTCTTTTATTTTTCTGACTTTTAAAATAGCTGAACTCATAGTTTCCTTCTCGCATCTTCACCTCCAGGTAGCAGCAGCATGTTATGATTATCTATTCATTCATTTGTCTTTTATTTAACAAATATCGAATGCCTGTTATGTGCCAGGCAATGCACTAGGCACTGAGAGTGCTAATTACAATCTGTGCTTGTACTGAATATCTGCTATGTGCCATAACATATAAAAAAAAATTTTAGAAAAGTAGCCTAGAGCCTTCTGAGAAAAATGCTGACCCACGCTTATTTCACTAAGAAGTTAACTTGTGTATCACTCATTTGGCTACAAAGTCCCTCTCACTACCATCCTCCTTCCCTTGACTAGTATTCTTCTTTTGCAGGAAAAAAATGTGACTGGATAGTTCTTGTTTACCACTTTGTGTCAATTTCTTATTCACTCAAATAACAGCATTGTTGGCAGAAAAGTTATAACTGGCATCTATCCTGTATCTAATGTCAAAATATTAATGACTCCTACATTTAAAGCAGAAGATAAGACAGTAGTCCTTTATCTGCAGAGTCACTTTCTGCAGTTTCAGTTACCCTTATTGAGCCATGGTCTGAAAATATTAAACAGAAAATTCCAGAAATAAGCAATTAAAAGTTTTCAATTGCATGCTGTTGTAAGTAGCATGATGAAACCTCAAGCCATTCTACTCCATCCTTCCTGGGACATGAATCATCCTTTTGCCCCCTTATTCATTTAGTAGCCTTGGTTATCAGACTGGCTGTCCTTAATGGTATCACAGCGCTGGTGTTCAGGTAACCCTTTTTTATTACAATGGCCCCAAAGCATGATTAGTAATGTTGGCAATTTGAATATGCCTAAGAGAAGCCATAAAGTGCTTCCTTCAAGTGAAAAAGTGAAAGTTCTCAATTTAATAAGAAAAAAAAATGTATACAGAGATTGCTAATATCTATGATAAGAACAAATCTTCTATTTATGAAATTGTGAAGAAGGAAAAAGAAATTCCTGCTAGTTTTACTGTTGGACATCAAATACGTCAAAAGGTCAATGGTAACCTAATACTATGTCACAATGCCTATGTCATTCATAGGCAGTGAGTGACAGTACAATAAGACATTTATTGTACTAGAAGGGTGAGTACAGTACAATAAGACATTTAAGAGAGAGACCACATTCACATAACTTTTATTAGGGTATGTGTTGATAACAGTTCTACATAATTATTAGTTGTTAACCTCTTAATATGCCTAATTTATAAATTAAAATTTATCACAGGTACATATATATATATATAGAAGGAAACAGCGTATACATAGGGCTCATTCTATCTGAGGTTTCAGGCATCCACTGGGGGACACAGAGCATATCCCCCACGGGTAAACGGGGACTACTGGATATAGAAAGGGGTTACCATATAAAGTAGGTCGGAATTTACTTGCAACTCAGATCTATGAACAAAAATAATTTTTAAAAATCTTCTTAAATTTCTTTAATGAAATACATCCTGCTATTGGAGCCCATTATAAAGGCTTGGGATTCAGATTAAAAGTGATTAGCTTGTGAGACTTTGACAACAGAAAATGTGTAATGGGTGCTAGAGCCTATAGTAAGCATGAGATGCTAACAAGAAACCCAGAGAAAACAGCTGGGACCATCACATCTCATAAGATATCAGTAAAGAACACTTAGGGATGTAGAAACCCAGCAAAATGAGAGATACCTCCAGAAATGTCATCCAGGACCACATGTGCAGCAGGAGACCAGAGGCCATTCCCCAACAGCTTCTCCTGCACACAGTTTCCATCATGGGAACTGATATGGACAGAAACAATCTTTTTTTTTTTTAATTAAAGTTTATTGGGGTGACAATTGCTAGTAAAGTTACATATATTTCAGGTGTACAATTCTGTAATACATCATCTATTTATCACATTGTGTATTCACCACCCAGAGTCACTTATTATTTGTCTTGTTGATGATAGCCATTCTAACTGGGGTGAGGTGATACCTCATTATTGTTTTTATTTGCATTTCTCTGATGATTAGTGTTGTTGAGCATTTTTTCGTATATCCATTGGCCATTTGTATGTCCTCTTTTGGAGAAATGTCTATTCAGGTCCTCTGCCTATTTTTTAATTGGATTGTTTGGATTTTTTTGTTGTTGAGTTGTATGAGTTCCTTATTTATTTTGGATATTAGCCCCTTATCGATGTGTTGTTTACAAAAATATTCTCCCATTTGGTTGGTTATTTTGTCAATGGTTTCTTTTGCTGTACAGAAGTTTTTTAGTTTTGATATAGTCCCATTGATTTATTTTAGCTTTTACTTCCCTTGCCTTTGAGGTCAAATTCATAAAAAAACTCTTTGAACTCAAGGTCCATAAGTTTAATACCTATGTTTTCTTCTATGCAGTTTTTTGTTTCAGGTCTTATGTTTAGTTCTTTGATCTAGTTTGAGTTAATTTTGGTACATCGTGTACAGCAGTCTATTTTCATTCTTTTGCACGTGGGTTTCCAATTCTCCCAGCACCATTTATTGAAGAGGCTGTCTTTTCTCCATTTTATGTTTTTGGCTTCTTTGTTAAAAATTTTCTGTCCATATTTATGTGGGTTTATTTCTGGATTTTCAACTGTATTCCATTGTTCTGTGTGTGTCTGTTTTTCTGCCAGTACTATACTGTTTTGATTATTGTTCCCCTGTAGTACAAGCTGAAGTCAGGGAGTGTGATACCTCCATCATTGTTCTTTTTTCTTAGGATTTTCTTTGGCTATTCAAGGTCTTTTGTGGTTCCAAACAAATCTGATGATTTTTTGGTTCTATTTCTTTAAAAAATGCCATTGGGATTTTGATAGGGATTGCATTAAATCTGTATATTGCTTTGGGTAATATGGCCATTTTAACTATTTTGATTCTTCCAATCCATGAGCACGGAATGTCTTTCCATTTATTCATGTCTTGTTCAATTTCTTTCAAAAATGTCTCATAGATTTCAGCATACATGTCTTTCACATTCTTGATTAAGTTTACTCCTACGTATTTTATTTTTTGTTGCAATTCCAAAAGGAATTCTTTTTCTGAGATTTCATTGTTAGTATATAGAATGCAATGGACTTTTGTACATTGATTTTGTAGCCAGCAACTTTATTCATTATTTTTTCTAATAGCTTTTTGGTGGAGTCTTTAGGGTTTTCTATATATATAGCATCATGTCATCTTCAAAGAGAGACAATTTAACTTCTTCATTCCCAATTTGGATGCCTTTTATTTCTTACTCTTGCCTGATTGTTCTGACTAGGACCTCCAATACTATGTTGAAAAGCAGAGGTGATAGGGGACAGCCCTGACATTTTCCTGAACGTAGAACAAAAGGATGCAGTTTTTCACCATTAGTTATTGATAGTAGCTGAGGGTTTGTCATACATGACCTTTATTATGTTAAGGTATTTTCCTTCTCTACCCATTTTGTTAAGTGTTTTAATCATAAATGGATGTTGTATCCTGTCAAACACTTTTTCTGCATCTATTGATATAATCATATGATTTTTTTCCCTTTATTTTGTTTATGTGGTGTATCACGTTGATCGATTTGTGTATGTTGAACCATCCTTGTGTCCCTGGGATGAACCCACTTGGTTGTGATGTATAATCTTTTTAATGCATTCTTGCATTCGATTTGCTAGAATTTTGTTTAGGATTTTTGCATCTGTATTCTTCACAGATATTGGTCGGTAATTTCCCTTTTTCCTGTTTTCCTTACCAGGTTTTGGTATCAGGGTAATGTTGGCCTCATAAAATAAGTTAGGAAGTATTGTCACTTTTCAAGTTTTTGGAAGACTTTGAGTAAAGCAGGTATTCGATCCTCTTTCAAGGTTTGATAGAATTCATTAGTGAAGCCATCCAGTCCCAGACTTTTGTTTTTGGATGACTGATTCAATTTCATTACTGGTGATCGGTCTATTTAGATTTTTCCAATACTTCATGATTCAGCCTAGGAAGGCTATATGCTTCTAAGAACTTGTCCATTTCTTCTAGGTTATTGAATTTGGTGGCATATACTCCTTCATACTATTCTTGGATGATCCTTTGTATTTCTGTGACATCTGTGCTAACTTCCCCTCTTTCATTTCTGATTTTGTTTGTGTTTTTTCTCTTTTTATCTTAGTGAGTCTAGCTAATGGTTTGTCACTTTTATTAATTTTTTCAAAGAACCAGTTCTTTGTCACATTATTTTTTTCTATTGTCTTTTTGTTCTCTATTTCATTTAGTTCTTCTGCCCTGATTTTTATTATTTCCTTTCTTCTGCTTACCTTGAGCTTCATTTGTTCTTCTTTTTTCTAGTTCTTTATGGTATAACGTGAGCTTATTTATCTAGGATTTTTCTTGTTTCTTGAGGTAGGCCTATAATGATATAAATTTCCCTCTGAAAACTGCTTTTACTGCATCCCCAAAATTTTGGTAGGATGTATTTTCATTCTCATTTGTTTCTGTGTATCTTTTGATCTCTCTTATTTATTCTTTAATGCAGTTGTTCTTTAAAAGGATGTTGTTTAATCTCCACATATTGTGGTTTTTCCTGCTTTCTTTTTGCAGTTCATATCCAATTTCAAAGCCTTGTGATCAGAGAATATGCTTGGTATAATTTCAATCTTCTTAAATTTGCTGAGGTTAGTTTTATGTCCCAATATATGGTCTATCCTTGAGAATGTTCCTTGTATACTAGAAAAAAAATGTATAGTCTGTTGTTCTAGAATGAAGTGCTCTATAAATGTCAGTTATGTCCATTTTATCCAATGTGTCATTTACGGCTGCTATTTCTTTCTTTATTTTCTGTTTGGATGATCTATCCATAGCAGTTAATGGTGTATTTAAGTCCCCTACTATAATTGTGTTTTGGTCAATTTCTCCCTTTAGTTCCCTTAATAGTTGCTTGGTATATTTCAACACTCCCTGATTGGGGGCATAAATATTGATAACTGTTATGTATTCTTGTTGTGTACTCCCCTTTATCATTATAAAATGTCATCTTTGTCTCTTATTACCTTTTTTATCCTGAAGTCTGTTTCATCTGATACCAGTATGACTCCTGTTTTTCTCTGAATACCATTTGCTTGGAGTGTCAATTTCCACCCTTTCACTTTGAGTCTATATCTGTCCTTGTAGCTGAGATTAGTCTCTTGGAAGCAGCATATGGTTGGGTTTAGTTTTTTTTTTATCCAGTTTGCTACTCTGTGCCTTTTTATTGGTGAATTCAGTCCATTTACACTTAGGGCGATTATTGCTGTATGAGAATTCCCTATCATTCAATCTCTGGTTTTCTGTAGGACAGTATCTCCATTGCTTCTTTGCCTTTTTGTTGCTGTCTATTATTTCAGTGTGGTAGTATTCTATGATTATTTTCCCTTTATTTCTTCTTTTTTTGTGTTATGTATTTAAGTTCTGGATTTTTCTTTTTCTTTTTTCGAGTGGTTACCATTAAGATGTAAAAGAAAGTTTCATATTTAGAGTGTTCCGTTTTCTTCAATATGCTTACTTTCTCCATTTCCTTGTGCTGGTTCAGAACTTTACTCTCTCCCCTTCTATGTTTTTGTTGTCACAAATTATCCCTATTTATGCTGTGAGTTGATTTCTGCGCTGCAGCAGCAAGTGGTCTTTTTCCTCTTTTTTCTAAGTTTTTTTTTTTTTTCCTTCTTTACCTTGTATGTTATGTTTAAGTGTATAGTGTCTTATTTGGTATAGGGATTGCCATTTCCTGCTTCTGTCTGTCTGTTCATGATACTACTCATGGTTTTGTATTCTTTTGCTTTTTTGTTTTAGGTTGAATTTCAGTATTTCTTGTTGTGCAGCTCATGTGTTAGAAAATTCCCTCAGCTTCTGTATATCTGGAAAGGTCTTTATTTCTCCTTCATATCTAAAGGATACCTTCACTGGATATATTATTCTTGACTCATAATTTCTCTCTTTCAATAATTTGAATATTTGATTCTACTCCCTTCTGGCTTGTAGAGTGTCTGCTGAAAAATTTGATGGTAATCTAATGGGCATTGTTTGTAGGTTACCGCCTTCTTTTCCCTGGCTGCCTTGAGCATTCTTTCTTTGTTGTTAATTTTTGACAGCTTCAGTACAATGTCCCTGTAGTGATTGAGGTAATTAAGTGTTGTATTTCCTTCTTGGATTCAAAGAGCCAGTTCTTTCCACAAGTTTGGGAAGTTCTTATCGACTATTTGTTTGACTTTAATCTCTGTTTCCCTTCTCCCTTTCCTCTCCTTCTGGTATGCCCGTTATTCTTATATTGCTCTTTCTGATGGAGTCAGAAAGTTCTTGTAGAGTTCTTTCATTTATTTTAAGTCTCAAGTCTCTCTTCTTCCATCTGTCATTTCCAGATTTCTATCTTCTATGTCATTGATTATTTCTTCATCTGGTCAACTCTATTACCTAAGGTGGCTATTTCATTCTTCATTTATTTTATTGAGTTCTTCATCTCCAGAAATTCTATTTGGTTCTTTTTTAAAAATTTCAATCTGTTTGTAAAATGTCCATGTTGTTCTTTGATTGTGTTTCTGAGTTCATTAAGCTGCTTGTCTGTGTTTCTTTGCATCTTGTTGAGTTTTTTAAAACTGCAATCTTGAATTCTCTGTCATTTAAGTCCCATATTTCCATTTCTTTAAGTTCATTTTATGGAGACTTTTCATTTTTCTTTCTGAGCTGTCTGGTTACCTTGGTTATTCATGGCAGTTGATGAATTATTATCTCTCTTCCTAGGCATCTACAGGAGTGGGTTCTGTAACAGGTTGATAGGAAGAGGTCTTTCTTTTGTTTTTCAGTAGGTGTTGGTGGAATGTTTTATTTCTTTCTGACTGAAGCCTTTTATTCTATCGCACGTTATAGGGTTATAGTTTCTCTGCACTGTTCTGGTTTCTCACACATGAGGGGATTCCCTGGAAAGCGGGCTTCTCCTCTGATTCACAGGTCACCTAGGTCACAAGGCACCGCCTCCGTGGAGTGATGTGGGGAGCTTCTGAATTTACAAAGCTCTTCCTACACCAGTTTCAGAGCCTATGTGTTTCAGTAGCTCTGTTTACTCCCGCAAGGATCCATCCAGATAGGTGGGGGCAGGTGTGGGGTGGGTAGTGAGAGGTGGCCCAGAGCAATGGCAGTGACCACCAGCACAACCAGTCCTTCACCCAAGGCTCCCTCCACTTCGCCAAAACTAATTGGGCTGTGAGTCCGTGGCTGCTGGCCGCAGTTCTCAGAACTGCAACTATTCTATTCTTTTGATCTGACCCTCCTACAATTCCACATCTAGCACTGGGAGGGTCAGGGTGGGGCGAACTCTCGGGGAGGGAGTGGCTAGGCTCTGTTCTTATGCTTTTCATCCTCTGTTTGGCAGTGAGAGATCAAACCACCATTTCCACCTTTCTTCCCTCATACTTTGCTCTGAGATCTCTGCCATGAGTGTTGGGTTCAGCCGTGTTTATGCTTATCCCTGAGGCTGGACTGTGGGCCATAGTGGAACATTAGCAGTCTGAATTCTTCCCTCTCCCATGGCTGCGGTAGCTCCAGAATGCAGGGAGATCTGACCTCCGAGCTCTGGTCTGTGACCTGTGCCAGCATGGCATGCATCTCCACACTTCCTCCCCCTCTCTCCCAATTTATCCACCTTTAGATGATTTCAGTTGTGTGCCTCTTAGTTTTGCCTGTCTGTTGCACATGGAGTCCTTTGTGGAATTATAGTTGTTTAATTTGTTGTAAATTTCAGAGGAGATTTCAAGAGGCTCACCTCATGCTGCCATGTTTATGACGTAATCCAACAGAAGCAATCTTGATGGAGAGTTTACATTGTGAGTTGCCTAAAGGAACTTTATTTACAATTATTTCACAAGATTGACTATTTTTCTCAAGAACAAGAATAGATCGTGTCCAAAATATAGAAAATATAGAAAACATTACAATGTTTTGGACATAAGTCATTGTGTTTTGTGTGACTCTGTTTTGCATTGCTCTACCTGGCCAGAACTGGCACTCTTTTTTGGAAGGATAGGCAGAAATATAACATCGGTAGCTGTGAATCTGTTAGCAGAATGCCAGAAGAGAAAACAGACCAATGACTAATGTCCATTTCAGAATGAATCTACTGTTATCCTTTAAAAGGTACTCTAATCTGTGCCTTCATGGTGAGAATCTGGAATCACAGTGGTGAACACATGGAAACAAAAGCCAGTGTTAGAGGGAACAACATTTTTTCTTCCAGTAAAACTAAGATAAAAGACTATTTGATTAAACTATTTCGTATATCAAACACACAAACATACTTTTGTTTTCTACTACCAATCTCAGCAAATGAAAAATAAAATAAAAAAAATAATGAAGTAAATAGACTTGTTCTAATAAGTACATCACTTTCTTTATACCCTGTGTTGAAGCAAAGATAACTAACATGTCACCTAAGACTTGTAAAAGGAAAGAGAAAGGTTCATAATACTATTTGTTTTTCACTGTTTTTAGGGGGAATTTTTTGTTTTGTTTTGTTTGTTTTTGTTTTTGTTTTTAAGTGCAGTGGCATTAAAAATACAGTCTGGCCTAATCAGGAAATTTTTGTTGTTTTTTTCATGTTCTTTGCTGAAGCATTCATTACAAGGATAGGATCTGAAGGTTTAATTAAGGGAGGGGCTCAGCATGGAACATTTGTGTCTTAGTTGGATGCAAAATCTCACCTGATTTCCAGCATTGTTTGATAATAAATATTTAACAAGAAGCCATGCAGAGATGGAAGGTATTCAACTCAGAGAAAGATGTAGCACAGCAGGCCAATGGTTAAACCAAATTACTAAATTTTGCAAACTGGAGGCAGCAGATTTATAAATGAACTGACAGAAGAATTGAACAGCCTCCTAAAGATCATTGGGTCTGTAAGATGTTAATCCATCTGCTGGTCTCAATTATTTTCATTTAAATAAGTATAACATATATTTTTGTTTAAATGTATATATGCATTTAAATATGTATAAACATTTCGTTTAAACAGATATATAGCATAAAGGATAAAATGTGTAAGTCCAGGTAATAGGAGTTAGAAAAAGGGATGTGTCTCTAACTTCCTGACACAGGTAAAGTAATGATTGAAATGATTATCCAGCCTGGTCTACACTGTCGATCAAACAGGAAGAACCCTCCAATAGACATTAACACCCTCTTGGTGAGTCTCTTGTTCTTTTCGGAGTCTTTTTAAATGCTGGTATCATCTGTTTTATTCAATCTCTTTATCATTGCTCCTCAGAAATTTGAAGGTAAGGATTCAATATTTGAATAGGTTTTCCAGAGGGTCTAGTTATTATTAACAGAACAACAATGTAAATAAATTAATAACGAACTGACTGTTCTTGAAAAGCTGTTCTCAAACCAATTGTTCTGCAATTAAGTTATCTTTTAAATACACTGAAGGAACTTTTTTCTTTAAGACAGCCCTGTCTTGAATCCTATATACTGCAAAGATTGCCTTTTATCTGTTTTGTATGCTAGGTTTCCACTGGTTGAATTCCATAAAGCAAAGAAAACACAAATAAATACCAATTATAAAACTCACTATGAGGTTTTTAAATGATCAAGCTCTTCCTTTTTTTTTCTAGCTTTCTTTGTTTCATGCCTTTGCTCTTTCTCTCCATACCCTTCTCATTAAAAGGAGACTAAGTCGGATCTCTTGAGGCCATTGTTTTTTTTCCTGGAGACAAAAGAAAAAGGCAGCAATGTCCAATGTCCTTCCCATCCTGTCTCCCACTTCCTTTTTTCTCACTCCATGAGGGGCCTAATTGTCTACCATAGATCAGATATGAATGTAGTGAAGAAAGATTTATGGGAAGTTGGTTGCCTCTTCCCACTTAAAATTCCTCAGCTACACACATATTCTGGCAGTCTTGTGAAATAGAACAGCTTCAATTTATTTAAATTAGAATCCTTCTCTTTCCTCCTGTTTTTTTTTTTTTTTAAATTACTCAATTCATGTGACATTTTGCTAATAGTGATTGTATCATTCAGTGAATATTTAACCTCTGTAAGCTACTTGATTGTCCTGATACATAACCTGTACTGTGAACAGGAAGACACTGTCAGAACAGAATATGGAAAGGCAGAATGATTTCCTATAAGCAAGTGTCAGACCAGGGTGCATTTTATCTTCCTATTTGTTTAATCTGTACACAGAACATATCATATATAAAACTGGGCTAAACTGAGAGGAAGGATGAGTAATAATTGCTGGAAGATATAACTTAAGATATGCATATTACACCGTCTTACTGGCAGGAAGTAGCAATGATTTGAAACAACATTTGATGAAAGTAAAAGAAGAACGTATCAAAGTAGGACTGCATTTGAACATTGAGAAGATAAAAATGATGACTACAGAAGAAACATACAACTTTAACATAGACAATGAAGACAATTGAAATTATTAAAGATATTACTTACTTTGGTCCAGTCATCAATTTAAAGGAGACTGCAGCCAAGAAGGCTGAGACTCTGAAGGACAGCAATGGAAGAATTAGGAAAGATCATTAAGTGTAATGAGGTATCATTAGAGACCAAGGCTAAGATCATCATATTCCCAATTATTATTTATGGATGCAGAAGTTGGACAGTGAATTCTGATAGGAAAAAAAAAATGATTCAATTGAAATATGGAGTTGGTAAAGAGCTTTACAGATATGCTGGACCAACCAAAAGATGACCAAGTGGGTCCTAGAGCTAACTAAGACTGAAACATCTCTGGAGGCAAAAAGGACAAAACTGAAGCCATCCTTCTTGGACACACCATGAGAAGACAGGTCTCTATGGAAAAGACAATACTGCTGGGAAAAATAGAAGGCAGCGGCAAAAGAGGAAGACCAAATATGAGATGGATTAATAGCATAAAAGAAGCCATAGCAATTAATCTACAGGAGCTGAGCTGGGCTGTTCAGGACAGGACATTGTGAACATCACTCATTGATTGTGTCACCAGGAGTCAGAGCCAACTCAATGGCACATAACACACACACAAGCCATTGATACTATTCTTTTTAGCTTTAAATGCTGATTTATTGAGCAGTATGTACATGCATTTTATATACAATGGAAGATTCAATACTTTTTAAGAGACCTAAATAATGTAAGGGGAAAGTAACAGTAATAATAATAACTAACATTTATTAAAAGGTTAGTATGTGTCAGACACTCTTCTAAGTACTTTGCATGTATTAACTTATTTAATATTTACAACAATCTTGTGAGATGAGTCATATTATCCTCATTTAACACAGGAGGAAACTGAGCTAGATTGAGTTACTTGCCTAGGGATCCAAGAACTGGAAGTGGCAAAGCAAGCGTTTGAACCCTGACAGACTGTCTCCAGAAACTGTGCTCCTAGAGAAATAAAGGGAAGAAGGAAATGAGGCCATCTTTTAAAGAGAAAACAGGAAAAGCTATTCAGAAGTGATGCAGTGATTGAAAGAGTAAGCGATGCACAGTTATTTACTTTTTGATTACTGGAGAAAAGATGGCCAGAGATAAACATCATCCAGAGCCCAGGAGTCTTCCTCAAATCTCTTCCAGACCAAGTGGAGCACAGAGGGGAGTATTTAAGATGAGGATTAAAAATCCAGTAATAGGGAAATGAACAGAGACGAGAGTAAAGCAAGATAACTTCCTGTGGTAAAGATAAGTCTTTTCCAGGTAAGAGTCAAATCCATAGCAGCCTAGTGCAGAGGTAGAAGAGCAAGTACAAAGCTATGGGACCTGGAAGTTTCTGAAGAGGAAAAGGAACATGATGTCTGCCTAGAAGTGAGAGCAAGGGTCTCTTTAGAAGGGAATTCATACCTTAACAGAGAAGGTTGGGGAAAAGTGGTGTTAAGTTGAAGAGCCAATTTCACCTTGTGTTCACAATTGACTGCTACCAAGACTCAGCCTCAATTATTCTCAGAACACCCTAAATTGATTGTTTTTCTACTATCTATTCTCAACAGAAGCCAGGATAATCCTATTTGAATATTAATAAAAATATGTGACTTCTCTGCTCAAATACCTCCAATGGCTTCCTGTCTCCTAGGAGCAAAATCCAGACCTTTACCAGCCTACCTGCTCTTCTATGCTGACTGACCCTCACTCACTGCTCTGGCCTGCTTGCTGTTCTTCATTTCTGCTAAGTGATCTGTCTGCCTCAGGGCCTTTGTACCTTCTGTACCAAATGCACTTACAACAGCATTGGGCACACAGTACACATTCAATAATAATTGTTGAATGAGCAAATACATTAGACATTGTTGAGAATTTTGAATAATGGTAATGACAAAAAAAAATGCCTTATTTTATTAGTCTTAGAGGCAGTAGGCTGGTTGCCCTTAGGCTGAATTCAGACTTCAGTCATGTTTTGTTTTATCCACAGAGCAATTTTTCAGCAATATAGGCCAATATTTAAATATCAAGAGAGTTCACATCAAAATCTAGAATTCTGACATCTTTTCAAAAAAGTAAAATAAATAAAAGATTTGGCATCCACAGGACCTATAGTCCTACATTTCAGCAACTGTCTAAGCTTGAGTACTGGCTGCCCTTTTAATGCCAGGCCCACCTTCTCCAGCTTACACACATACATGCAATTATCTTCCAACAGCAAGGCCAAGTGTTAGTTGCCATTTATCATTGCTATTGCACTGTTGTATGGATTAAGGTAGAGAAATTTTTCTCTATACCCATGTCTCTGTTAACAGCAGGAAAACAAAAGATCAAGAGAACCACATGATTCAAGAAAAATGTGAGGGAGTATATTTCTTTGTAGAAGTGAAAAAATTCCTATATGTTTAAAGTGCCAACATTGGGACACTTGTGCCATATATATTACCTGTCTGGCCCTTGTAATCACTTGACTTTGACACACCTATGCTGTACACAAACAAAAGACAAGGCAAAATGGTAAGCTGGGTCTCGCAGGCTTCTTGGTGCTTGGGCTTCAGTGGCCTTAGCCTGAAGAATCTTGGATTCAATATGTATATCTAGTCCTGTGCTTTTCATTCAATCCTTGTTTGTTCTATTTTTGAGTTAGTTTCCTAGAAAAGTTTCTTTGGAAAAGAACAGTATGTCTCAGGTGAAGAGCATGAAATCTATCATTTGTTATCGAGTATTATGTGCCTTAAACAATGGTTTGCATGTATTGATTAACTCGTGTAATCTTCCTAGCAAAGCTGCACAATGATGATTATTAATCTATTTAATAAATAGGAAAATTGAGGCACAGATAGCAAAACTATCTTGCAGTAGCATTAGAGCTAGTAAATAGCAGACCCAGAATTTAAAGCAGGTCTGTCTGGCTCTAAAATCCATGCTCTTGACCATCTCATTGCACTGCTGTCACTGTAACATTAATTACAGGAGAATCTCACAACCTCTGCACTGTTGGCATTGAGAAGGTGGAATGCTGTTCTGTGCATCGAAGGGTGTTTAGCAATATCCTTCGTCTCTAGGCACTAGATGCCAGTAACAGTCTCCCGCCCTCCAGGTAACAACCAAATATTTCTCCAGACATAGCCAAAAGTTCCCTGGGGAACAGAGACTCGTGGTTGAGACCCACTCACTGTGTACAAGGAAACTAAGGTTTGCTTGTCTCTTCTCGGTTAAGTTAATTAGACAGCTCAGAGGGCTAAAAGAATGGTGGCTCAGAGGGTGGCAGCAACATTGCAAAGTTAAAAATTTAGGCAATATATATTAATTAATAATAAATAAATTTTAGATACAGCCCTCAAATGCTGTGTATCGACAAAGCATAAACTGCAAGACAGGGGGTGATGGTCAATCCATTCTCATCATAAATTTCTCCCTGTCAAGCAATTGTGGGATAATGTAAAGCAAAAGTACTCATGGTTCTGATCAGTGAGAGTCATAGCAAAGGTGAATTGGAAAGTTAATAGAACCAAAAGAGCTGGAAATACTAAAACAGCCTAGCAATCCACTAGGCACCTAATTGGGTGTTCCCGCCACCCGGCTTAATAAGCATTATTATAAAAACATCCTTTTAATTCAAATAAAATTTTTATTTTTATTTTTTTAAGTTAATTCTTTTTTTTTTTTTTTTTTTTAATAAAGAGACTACAATACTGTTAATCCCATCATTCAACACAACTCTCGTTTTTGTCTATTTGCTTTTGAGGCTTAAAAATTATGCTTGAAAAATTTAAAGCCATCATGATTTGCTCTCTTTGCAATTTTGCTTTCTAAAATTTAAGATGTAATAAACATTTTTCTTTATTTCTAGTTTTCATTTCTTATTTTAAATCACTAATATTTTATCACCTTGATGAACTATAATTTTTGTGACAATTTCTCTTTTGTTGTTATTATAAATTGCTGCCATAAATATATGCCTTTTTTATTTTTTCGACATTCAATATTATTTTATATTAACTTCAGGTGTACAGCGTAGAGGTTAAACATTTAAATAATTTAAGAAGTAATTCCCCTGACTAGTCTAATACCCACCTGGCACTATACATAGTTATTACCATATTATTGACTATATTCCTTATGCTATACCATACATCCCCATGACTATTTTGTAACAAACTATTTGTGTTTCTTAACTCATTCTCCCTTTATCTCCTATTCCCATCCCTCCTACAGTCTAGCAACCTTCAAAATGTTCTCTGTATCTATGAGTTTGTTTATTTTGTTCTTTAGATTCCACGTATATGTGAAGTTATATCTGTCCTTTGCTATATGATATACTTCACTCAGTACAATACCCTTTAGGTCCATCCATGCTGCTGCAGATGGCGAGAACCCATCCCCATCCATGGCCAAGCAATATTCGACTTTATATAGGTACCATCTACTCTTTATCCATTCATCCATCAACAAACAACCAGGCTGCCTTCATATCTTAGCCATTCTAAACAATGCTGCCCCAATGGATGCACACATCACCTAGAAGTAGTTTTGGGTTTCTTAGAATAAATACCCAGAAGTGGGATTACTGGGTTCTTCTTTGTCACTTATAGCCTTTGTTTTAATATCTATTTTGTCTGGTATAAGTATTGCTACCACGGTTTTTTGGGTGTTGTTTCCATTTTCATGACATATCTTTTTCCCATTCCTTTACTTTCAGTCTGTGTATGTCTTTTGATCTGGTGAGTCTCTTATAGGCAGCATATGCATGAGTCTTGTTTTCTTATCCATTCAGCCACCTTCTTTTTGATTGGAACACATAATTCATTTATTAATACATTGAAAGTAATTGTTGATAGATATGTAGTTATTGCCACTTTATTATTCTTATTTATTTATGTATGTATGTATGTATGTATGTATGTATGTATGTATGTATCCTAAAGTCCCTGTAACATTTCTTATAATACTAGTTTGGTGGTGAGGAACTCCTTTAGCTTTTTCTTGTCTGGGAAGCGCTTTACCTGTCCTTAGATTCTAAATAACAGCTCTATTGGGTAATCTTGGTTATAGGTCCTTACTTTTCATCACATTGAATATTTCCTGCCAATCCCTTCTGGCCTGCAAAGTTTCTGTTGACAAATCAACTGATAGTTTTATGGGAGCTTCCCTGTAAGTAACTAACTGCTTTTCTCTTGCTGATTTTAAGATGCTTCCTTTGTCTTTAACCTTTGGCATTTTAATTGTGATGTGTCTTATTTTGGATCTCTTTGGGTTCATCTTGTTTGGGATTCTCTGAGCTACCTGGGCTTGAATACCATTTTGTTTGCCACATTAGGAAGTTTTCCATCATTATTTCTTCCAATAGTTTCCAATTCCTTGCTCTCTCTCTTCTCCTTCTGGAACCCCTATGATGTGAATGTTATTACTCTTGATGTTGTCCCAGAGCACCCTTAAACTCTCCTCATTTTTTTTTGGATACTATTTTGTTTGTTTGTTTTTGCTCTTCTGATTGGGTGTTTTCTGTTACCTTATCTTCTAAATAGCTGATTTGAGTCTATCATCTAATGTACTAATCTAATAATAGCTGATTTGAATCTATCATCTAATCATCTAATCTACTGTTGATTCCCTGTAATATATTCTTCATTTCTGTTATTGTAGTCTTTATTTCTGACTGGTTCTTTTTTATATTTTCTATCTCTATTTTTACGTTTCTTATCTCTGTTGAAGTTCTCCCTGAGATCATTGAACATCCTTATAAACAGTGCTTGGAACTCTGCATCTGATAGATTGCTTGTCTCCATTTTGTTTTGTACTTTTTCTAGAGCTTTGTGCTGTTCTTTATTTGGGATGAGTTTCTTTGTCTCCCCATTTTGGCTGTCTCCCTCTGTTTGTTTCTATGTAGGGGTGCTATGCCTCCCTATCTTAGTAGAGTGGCCTTATGTAAGAGGTGTCCTGTGATCCAGTGGTGCAGTCACCAGAGCCAGGTGCTCCAGGTGTGTGCGTTGTGTGGGTTTCGTGCTCCCTCCTGTTATAGTTGAAATTTGATTGCTGTTTGCATGTCACTGGGAAGGATTGACCCTCAGGCTGATTGTTTTTGAGGACTGGCTGTAACTATAGTGGAAGAGCTGTTGTGCAGCAGCTGACCCTAGAACAGAGTTTGCTTTAGTGGGGCTCTGCTCCCTACCCAGTTCACCCTTTAGGTGTGTTGTCCTTGGAGGTGGCTGGGAGATGCTCCAGCCCGGTCCAAAGCTAGCCACTGGGACTGTCACCTCTGGGGCCTCCTGGGAGTCCACAGCATGAGCTAAGGAAGCCATTTATATGGAAAAGCATTGGGAGCAGCTTAGGTGTGCTCAAAATTTGGGTGGGGCATGGTCTCAGGGAATCAGTAGGGTGGGACAGATGAAAGGTGATAGCCAGTTTGATGGAAACTCAGATTGGAGTCTGCATGCATCTGCATGCTGAGAGGGGCAGGGTTCAACAAAGGAACAATGGCTTCAGCTAGCTCCTCCATCCAGAGAAAGCTTTCCCTCAAGCCCTCACCCTAAAGCTAAACAATTTAGTTCCTCCCCATGTGTCCCTGGCACTTTTCGAGCTGCTGCCCCAGCACTGGAGCTCAGAACAAGAGTGAGTGAGTCCATTAGTGAGTAAGTCGATGCATGGGCCCTCCAAGAGGAGCACCTGGGAGTCCAGCCATCCACCATCTCACTCAGCCGCAATCTCTGCTGGTTTTCACAGCCAGAATTTATGGGGGGACCTTCTCTCTCCACACTGAAACTCTGAGCTGAGGAGGGGCTGGGACCCCTTACTCCTCAGGGGTGACCTCCATAGCCCAGATATCCCTCCTGATTTTTAATGACCACACTTGGGTGTGGGACTAGCCCATTCTGCATCTCTGCCCCTCCTACCAGTCTCAAGGGGGCTATTTCTGTATGTCCGTAGTTGTAATTCTTTGGTTCAGCCAGACTTCAGGCCATTTTCAATAATGGTTGTTCTGTGTTTTAGTTGTAATTGATGTGGTCCTGAGAGGAGGTGAGCACAGCATTTACCTACTTCTCCACAATCTTGACCAGAAATCCCCAGTTTGATTTTTAAACAGAATTAAAACATGCATTTTAAAATATCACACTTTATGGCATAAACATGTTCTGCTATCAAAATATAAAATATTACAAGAGTAAAATTATGATGTTCCCTGCTCAGCTTTGCTTCAATAATATTGTCGCTCTTGCTAAATGCCTCTATTCAGAACTGTACAGTGAGAAGGTGCACCATGCTTTTGGAAGTGTTTGCCTCAGTAATATCTCAGGGCAGTAACTGTTATTTCAGTTTGATTGAGCAATAGTGGCTTCTGGATTTAGTATTATTTAGATTCAATAGCATATTTATGTGTCATAAAAATAAATATTTGTTGAAATACCTAAAGGAAATTTCTAGCTATAAAATAAGAAGAAAAAAAATGATAGGAAAAAAACCCCTGAAACATACCTAAAGGTTCTTTTGTGTATATGTGTTTGAGTATGACTTCCCTTTGCTGGGGGAAGAATAATAGTATGTGTGTGGTTTAGCAAAATACTATTTATAATTGGAGGACCATTTGACAGGTAGCCTATGTGCAAAAGAGTGGTAATGGGAGGCACGGTGGCTTAGATAAGACCCTTGCTTACAAGTCACAGAGGCAATCTCAAACTGACTTAGTCATAAAGGGAACTTATTAGAAGGATTCTCAGGTGATGCACAAAATCCAAGGACATTATTAAAACTAGGACTCAGGCAGATGAGAACCAGAGCAGCCTGGGGATCTTAACAGCAGGCATTCACAAACTTCCCCTGTAGCTGTGCCGTTCATTCATGGGGTTCACCCTCCATTCTCAGCTCTGAGAATCTTGTTGACCTTTCCTGGGTCAGATTCCAATCCCTAGTCAAATCAGCTATGCCCAAGAGGTCAGAATCCCGTGGTAGGAAGATGGCTATGAGGGGCTCATATCTTGCTGGGAGAAAGGGCAGTTCTAGATAAATAAAGTCTAAGAAGTCACTCCAATAAATGTCTGAGATTATTTTTTTGAGATAGAGAAAAGAAATAAATCTAATATAGGGAGAAATAAGAATTCAACAATCATGGAGTACAACATAGTGTCATGGTCTTTGAAACAAGTCAGCCTGGGCTCAAATTCAAGCTCCACCATAGCCTGACTGTGTGACTTTGAGTAAGCATTTAACCCGTCTATTCCTTAGTTTCTCCATCTGTAAAAGGGAACCAGTAATCTGACTTACAGCATTGTTACAAAGATGCAATAATTTAATATATTTAAAGAATTTAGATAGTGCCTGAATCATAGTAAATGCTGGTTAAGTTTCAGTTAGTGTTAAGATGTTGGAGATGAAACCTACATGTGGCTGTTACCTATGTGTAGTCTGGGCTCTTAATGTTGCCCAACTTTAGGTTATACTGAACCCAAACTTTGGATGTACCTTCCCTAAAAAAGTCCCTACTCCACAATATATTAGTAAGATAGATAGATGGATGATAGCTAGCTAGATAGATAGATAGATAGAACTTTCCTGGGAAAGCATAGAAAGAAGGTTTATATATACATTAAAATTTAATTTAAAAAACCCAAACCCTTTACTAGGCATTTTTGATCTTCCCTTAAATTTTTCATGCAAGTTTCTTCCTTTTTCTCATGACAGCTTTGAAGACTCTTCTAACAGATTCCACATTTGCACTCAGCTGAGGGGGTGAAAGAAGTGCTGCAGTTAGCCAAACTCATATTTCACACCAAGTGGCCAATCCAAGTATCCAGACACAAGTCAAACAGGGCCTGTCCTGTGCTGAGAGCAGAGAGAGGGAAAGAGCAAAAAATTGAGGAGGGCAGATACTGCTGCTAGGAAAAATCTAGATTTTACTCCAAATTTTTAAAATTTCAAAACTGGAAGATATAGAAATATTTGGGGTAAAGTGTAACTCAGACAGCGAGAGTATATTTCAATTTACCAAAGGCGGATCAACGGCAACAGGCCTGAACTAAGGAGACTGCCAGTCACATTACCTCATTTTGATGGAAATGTAAAGCCTAGAGTGGGGAAACCTAGTGGAGATGTGTGGAGGACCACTGGGGGGAGGTGGGGCCACTGACATCTGGTGCTCTGCAGTGTGGGCTGAAGGGAGCAGGTCAAGTGTGTGAATGGCACTTAAGCTTTGAATTGTCGTCCTGCCACTGAGCAGTTTTAAGGCTTTGGCACATTACTCGATCCCCTTCTATCCCAGTTTTTTCATCTGTAAAATTAGGAAAAAAATAACATGTACCTCATAGAGTTGTTTTGCTCATTAAATAATACATGTGCAGTGCTTGTAACAGTGCCTGTACATGACAAGAACAAGCTATTATTACAATGATCGTGATGCATTATGATTAAGGTATCGTTCCATGAGGCAGAAGATGCAAGGGGCTTGGTGGGTGGAGTTGAGAATGAGGTATCTAGTATAAAAACCTGTTAAAATTCCAAAATAGTGTAAGCAATAGATGTTTTATCTAATATTTAAAGTTATGAAATTGTATGTTTTCCTGTGATAGCAACAAACTGTAATAAAGTAATGTTTCACCCTAAAGGATGTGGAGATGAGAGGGAAGTCAAAGAACTAGGTCATGGTCAGGTAAAATGTGGTTTGAAGAAGAATCTCATCAATCATCTCCTCATGCCCAATGGCCTCAGAGTGTGGGACTCCTAGCTTCAAACACTACCTCACTTGTGGGACCTAGCGCAGGGCTGTAACTAGACATGACACCTTCCCAGTGTAGTTATGTTTTCATTGTCATCATGATCTACTACCTAGTTCAGTGGATAGCTCAAGGCATATTATTTAATAAAAGACTAGATACTACAGCACTCATTTCATCCTCTTAACCTTGTGAATGTATTATCATCCACACTTAGTGAAAATGAAGCTGAAGCCAAGAGAGACACGTACTTCTCCAAGATCATGCAACTGAGCAGTAGAAGCACGGTTTAAGCTCCGATCTTTCTTCTGTTGTAATGTTTTGCAAGATTTTTTTTTTTCTGGAAGAAAACAAAAAGAAAAACCTCTGACTGCTTCTCATTGCAATAAGAAGTCGTTAGACTGATATTTCAGTTCCTGCAAAGATCTCACACCCATTCACCCTTCAAACTTCCTTTCTTACCTGTTTCTTACATTTGTTTTATCTTTGGCCAAGTCAGACTACTACCCCCGTGTTCCTGAAATTGCTACGTTTTGCCTTTACTCTTATTTCCACTGCCTAGAGTAACCCCTCCACCTGTATTTTCTATTAAGCTTTTCCCAACCTCCAAGCTGCAAGTGAATTTTTCCCTTCTTAATCAGTAGAGCATATTCTTTATGCCTCTACTAAAACATTTTTAATTTCTTAATTACAAAATAATGATTGCTGTGACTGTTTTAAACTTAAAGAAGGGTACCACATCTTGTACATGTCTAATGCCTAAGGTGTATAGTTTCAGCAGCCTCTGACAGACAGTCTTGAAAGTAGGGCATGCTCAGTCACTATTAGCTGAAAGGATGAGCGTACAGGATCATTTTCACAGGTAGTCTGGTCAAAGAGTGAAGTGCAGTTTTGGATATTCAGTCATGGCACAACCTGGGATATGATACTTTTACAGGGCTAGGTAATGCCCTTTGGGTCTCATACATGATTGTGCCAGCAATATCTAGGATGCACAAGTCTGTGAACCCAAGGGTGGATATGAGAGTGGATCCTATGATATGCAATGACCCACTCAAAGTTTGTTGTTTTCCATCCTCAAAATTTTGGGTTCCTTTTAATTAGAAGTCTCAGTTTACAAAAGAGAGAAACTTCCAGGTGACACAGCAAGGGTTTCATTGACCTGAAAGTTGAGACTGACACCTGGCCACTTTGGGTTCCTCAAACAGAGGAAGTGTATATGTTGTCTGCATGCTAATTCTGATTACCAAGGGGGAAACAGAGTTACTATTACACAATAGGCTGTAAAGGAACATGCCTGGAACCCAAAAGATTCTCTGTGGACACTTGTAGTATACCCATGTTCCATAGTAAAACCTCCTGAGAAACTACAATAACAAAACACAAGCAAGATTTCTAAAAGCACAGACCTACCAGGATAAGAACCATACCATCTGGGGTACTGACTTGAGTATAAAGGAAAAATGAAATGACAGTAGAGGAAGAAAATTACAAATTGCAGTTGTAGCCTTGTGGCCAGTTGCAAAAATGGCAACTGGATTATTTATGCATATTTTTCATTGTTTTAATATGGACACACACACACACACACACACACACACACGTGCACACACTATTATTTCTTTTTCCTTTCTCCAAGTCACTTTCTATCTGATATAAGATGTGTTAATGGTGGTTAACTCCATAACTCAATATTTAAGTTACAGGATATCAGAAGGATTGTGACTTACTAGAAGAGTAATAAATATTACGAAGGGTGACTAAAGTAGCATACACAACTTGATGTCTCCATTTTTGTGAGAAGATGAAGATGTATGTGTTTGGTTATAGTCAGACGGGCCACATCATGTTAGCCAGATGTTTTTTCTGGCTTTTATCAGAAGTAAAACATGGGTTAAAGTTGTATGTTGATGCTAACTTTACAAAAGTGTCGCCTATGCTAGACTATTAGGTTCCAACCTTTCACTACATCCTCCATACAATTGTGAAGAAAATGTGATTTGCAGATCTCCCACTGCAGAAGCTTACTTGAGGAAGTGACCTTGCTGTGTGCTCTGAGCTTCATCACCACACTTGCACTCATACCACGCTTCCCATAAGTTACTTACAGCCAGAGGCTGCTGGTGGAAGGGCTACAAGGCAGAATGGAGGTGAGCTCACCACCCTTTGGATGTCATTGTGAGAAAATGCGGTGGCTTCATAGACGTCTCTGTGAACTGTCTCTACAGTAAGCTGGGAAAATGGTGGCGTCTTTCCCAGAGACATAACATTTTTTGTTAGTTTGTTTGCAACCAAAGATTTATGAAAATATTTCAGTTGAAATCACTTAATAACAAACAAACAAACAAACAAACCAGAAAGCTTTTGATTATTCCTTACTGAACCACAGATCTACTCTCAAACACACTTCTCTTTGGGAGACCTGGGATTCCTCTAATAATCAACTTTGGCTTGAGAACCTCCAACACCTTGGCAAATCTTCATTAGACTGTACAAAGTTATATGTAATTTCCACTCAACCTTCCTTCTCTCTTCCTTTATTCTAACCAGAACAGCACCATGGTCTGATTTCTTTCCACCTCCTAGCTCTCTCTTTTTATAATATTTCTTTTCCAGGCATGTTCCCTAATAAAAACTGCACGTTTAACTTCAGCTTTATGGAGGAGCTAGACTAAAATATCCCCATTGTAAGCTGTCCTCTATAATGCAGAGTAGAAGCCAGGAGCCACATTTCCAATATTCTCATTTTCTTTATGGTTCTCAGATGGTTTACCTATAAAAATGACTTGCATGACATTCATAAGGCAGAATGGAGGTGAGCTCACTACCCGTTGGAGGTCATCAGGAGCAAATGTGGTAGCTTCGTAGACTTCTCTGTGAACTGTCTCTATAGTAAGCGAGGAAAGTGATGGAATCTTTCCCAGAGACTTAAAATTTGCAGTGGTTTATGACAGTACTTTTGAAAAACACCCACTTTCGTGTTTCAGGCAGAAGTTTTCAGTGGCTCTTTCCCCATTCTTCTAATTGCAGCCTTCCAGAACTTCACTGCCCAACACATATAAACTGTTATCTCCTATATTGAACCCCTTTATTCCAGGAAAATTTGGAATAGCTCAATTTTTAAAAATATATCCAAAATGATACAAGAAGAAATTGAGGCTTATAGTTCTATATGATGTTTAAGAGACATAAGTGTCCTCATGGCCCCCACACTGTATTTGAACATAGAACATGCTCAACAAACTATTAAAGAATGAAGAGAGTAGTTCATTTAAAAAGGCATAAATATCAATTTTTAAAACTAAGTAAGATGCCTAAACACTTGACCATTGTAATTTGTCTTGCCCTGTTTCACCATTTGTACAGACTCTTGTATCGGTACTTCTACCTCTGCTCTACCCCTCTAGTTTTCAGTCCCACTCTTTCCCTCTCCTGTCACTCACATTTGAACCACTGGCATTCACCAGAACCCTTCCATTCTAAACTGAATCTCCTGATGGCTCTTTATTTAGGTTTCTCTGTTAATGACCTTCTATTTCCATAGGCAATAGAGTGCATTCTCACACAGAGACAGTATGATCTTTCCAAACCACAAATCTGATTATGTCAAAGTCCGTGCTTAATATGCTTAAATGTCTTCCTATTGCTTTTAGGATCCAATCCAATCCAAAATCCTTAAACTGCCTTTCATGGCCCTGTATGATATTTCTGTTCCCATTTAAAACACTTTCCCGATTGTCCTCCATGCTCCTACTACCCCAGCCTTTTTTTTTAGTTTTGCTAATGTATATCTTGTTACTTTTCATATCACATCTTTTTTTACATAATGTCCCTCTCCCTGAAATACTTTCCGCCCTATACATACTCACTGGCATGTGTGCAAATGACACACACACCTTTCACCCTTACTAATCTGACTCATGCTGCTGGTTTCAGTTTAAAACTCACTTCATCAGGAAAGCCTACCCTGACTCCCTGACGAGGTCAAGTTCCAGTATTATAGGTTCTCAAAAGGGATTCTCCTGTGAAGTACTTACCACAATTGTATTTAGTTCATTGTTTTGTGATATTTGATCTGTTTCTCGTTTGCCATTTAAAAGTTCTTAGGGGAAGAGGGCAATACTCTTACATTTGTCATCATAATTATGTATGTTATGCATTTAATAACTATTTTTGAATACATAGTCTTTATATCAACAGGCAAAGTTTGTAATCTATGTTTTGTCCTTATAGCTATTTTCTGTGTTGGGTTCCAAGAGTAAGCTTGAGACAGCTCATTATCTTTAAGAAAGAATATTGGAAGTGGAGAAAATGTTAACACTTATCCCATCTTTATTTTCCTAAAAAACACAATAACTTGCTGGCTTATCAAGAGCCCAGATCATATAAGTTAGAGTGGAAAAATAAGAAAAATGCAGCATGTTCATATCCTTAGATCACTTAAACTAACCTTATTTGAAAGAGGAATCTTTATGTCCATGGAAACAAAGTTTAAAAATAAAGGGATAAAATTAGTAATCTGGACTGAATTTATTATAGACTTCCAGAGAACACCACATATAGACAAATCTGATGAAACAATATTAGAAGCATTGCCCAGATTTGTCTTGGGACAGCAACACAGACTAGTCAGATGAAGAAATGTGCCCCCCTCGAAATTACCCTCCAGGAACACACTTCTCTCTTTAATGTTTTACAAAACAAATATGCATGCCCGTGCTTTAAGACAGGACTCTCACACTTCCTACTGATTTTGAGATGAACCATTTTACTCTGTACAAAGAAAAATACAATATATATTCCATTACTAATTTCAGAGAGAGGCAATATCTGGGAAAAGAACAATACTTCTCGCTTTGCTAAAAATCCAAACAAACAAAAAGTCACCAGTGGAAAACTCTATTGCTGGTAAGTGGATTGTATTCATGTTTTTATGCCCCATTCTTTTCCCTCCCAACTGAAACATTAAGAATTTCTCTAAACAATCTGGTCTATTAGTCTAACAGCACTCCAATGTTTATATCATTCTTTTGGACTTTGACTTCAGAAAAAAATTTTAATTTTTTTTTAATCATTTTACTTCAAAGTAGACAAATAACACCAGAAAAAGCTGTTTAAGCTTAACCCTTAGATAGGCTTTAACAGGGTTGGTGAATCATATTACATGCAGTCTTGGGCAGCCAATACTTTTAGATGAATACGCCAGAACTTAGAAACCCAGGACCTTACAGAGTATTGCATCCCCATCCTCCAGAACAGTAACCGAAAAGCCTTCTCCCTTCACTGGGAAGAGTGCAGTGATGAGTGCCACCATCAAGGGCTTCCAAGATGTGGAGTAGGTGCTTTTTGCCTCGTTGACAAAACCCAGATGCATCTAGAGAATGACTGTAACTTGTTACAAAGTTAATCAGATGGTGATGCCTATTGTGGCTACAGTTGCAGAAGTGGGATCTATTAGCAAAAATCAACCCAGCTCCTGGCACTTGATAATGCAGATATTGACTTAATAAATGCTTTTTTTTCAGTCCACATCAACAAAAATAATCAAAAGCAGTTTGTCTTCAGGAGACAAAGACTGCAATTCAGCTTCAATATCTATGCTCAGAGATAAGTAAACTCTCCAGTCAGTTGTCTAGAGGGCTTGCAATCCTTGACATCCCATAGGAGACTACACTGGTTTATGGCATTAAGCATAATTCCAGAATAGTTCTGGTTACTTCTTGCCATTACCGTATATGCTTAAGTAAGACACAGTGATATCAGAATGTCAGAATTAAGCTCAATGAAAGGGCAGGGCCCGCCACATTAGTAACCTTTCTAATGGCCCACTGACGCATACGTGTAAAAATCTCTTTTAGACATGTCTCTGCCCCTGTACCACCCCTTCAATACAAAGAGACACAAAATGTGGGGGTCTCCTTGGATTCTGGGAGACAACAAATGCCATATTTGGATGTGTTGTGCTGTCCTAGTTCCTGGGTAATCCAAAAATCTACCTGATTTGCATGGGATCTGGACAAAGAGGAGACTGCTGTACAAATTTCCCTGCCACTTGCATCTTGTGATCCAGTAGACCCAATGATGTTGTACATTATCTGTGAAACATAGATGTGACTTACAGAGCCTCTGGCTGGGCTTCCTAGGGTTTTGGAGTCAGGCGATGCTTGTTCCTGCAAATACATCTTCTTTAGAAAAGCCAATGCTAGATTACTCCTGAACCCTGGTGGAGACTAAATACCTGACCATGAGATACCTAGGAACTTTGCTGCCCAAATTACTCTTCGGGAACTGGGCATTATTTGATAATAAATAATCAGATGGTGGAACTGTTTCAAGTGGAAAATAGAAATAATATATATAAGACCAAATATAAGAAGGTCCAAAAGTTACAAATAAAGTGTATTAGTAGATGGATCAGATTCTCTTAGTACCCTCTATTCCCACCTCTCCCTCAATCCATACCGTTAACAGAGGAGGAAAACACAGGGTTGTGGCTTATGGACAGGCATGAATGGTATGCTGGTACTGGCTAGAAGTGCATAGTTGGTACATTAGAATAGCTTACCAAAGGTTGGCTCTGAAAAACAATACTGAAAGGAAATCCTCCCAGGATAACTGCAAGAAAAAAAAATGTTTGTATATTTTCATTGGAGAAGTTATGATCTGAGATATAGATAAACATTAAATGATGGACAATGGCTAATAGTTGTGGTCAAAGATTTGGCACAAGAATGAAAAATTGATGATATGGGAGACTTTGGGACAGATATATAGTTGGATTTCTTAGAATGGGAAGAAGATATAAAGGTATTTGTAAATGCCCACCAGAAGGCATCCATTGAAGAGGAGGTAGACAAGATGATACATTTGCTAAATGTCAGTTAACCTCTTTCCTAACCATCCCAGTTTTTGCTCAACGCATCTATTTTAAAACATAGTAAGAGTGATGGAAGCTAATCTTGAACTCAACAACATAGACTTTGCTTTACTATAGTTGATAACACTATGGCCACTTAGTGCCATGACTGAATGCCCAAACTGCCAACAGAAGAAGGCAACAGTAACTTCCAAAGAGCATTATTATCTAGAAAAAGCAGCCATCTACCTGGTGGCATGTTAATCACAGTGGATCTCCTTCCATCATGGAATAGGCAGTCACTTATTTCTATTAGGATCCAAGGTTAGAGTGTTTTTCTGTTAGATGCAGCATGCGTCTTACATAAGTGGGCAATATATAGTTATGCTTACCTATTCTCAGAGTGAATTGGTCCTGGAATCAAGGGGTGCCAATAGAAGAGGTCACTTTAAATATAAATGTATATATACCAGAACACCTGTCATTATAATACCTAACAACAAGGGGTTTCTACTTCCCTTCTCCACTAGCTTTGAATACAGTGGGTTTGGAGGTCCTGGTGCCCAAGACAGAAGTGTTTCTATAGGAAAATACAGATTAAATTGAAAAGCTGAGGCTGCCTCCTGTGCATTTGAGTCTCCTCAGGCTGCTTAACCAACAAGTAGGAAGGTCATCACTTTCCTAGCTGGAATGATTCAAACAGATTACTAAGAGATAGTGAGATAAATCGGGGACTTCACTGAAGTGCAGCATGTTCACTCCGATTCATTTTAGCCAATTATACTAGTCAATAGGAAATGGAAGCAATGCAATAAAATTAGGACTACCAAGGACCCAGCTGCTGTGAAAATCATGGTTTGGTTTACCCCACCTGGTAAAAAATTCCATCAGAGGAAGTGCTGACAGAGAGCAGGGATCATGAAATTAGTGAGAGAAAAAGAAAGCTTTGATTTTCAATTTTGTCCCTATGAGTAGCTATAGAAATGGAGACCGTTGCATCTATATATTGTTTTAATTAATTGCTGTTTCAATAACTCTCCTTTTCCCCATTTTTACATAATACAGAATGTACTAGTGAGGGCTAATATTTTGGGCTTCACATTGAAATATTACTGAATTACACCACTCTGTGACAGTATGGTAGCTGATGGGACTTTATCCACTCTATGAGGGGCATAGATCGTTATCTAGGTAAAGAAGCAAGAATGGATGCTCAGGGACAAAATGAATGGACTATGCTACATACTCTGAATTTGCAATCACATTTATCCCCATCTGTTTCACTCTATCTTTTCTACCTGATTTTTGCTCAGAAAAGCTAAACACTATGGACTTGCCTGAACTCTCTTGCCTTTGGATTCTGCCAATGATCGGCATCTATGGGATATCGTAGGGCAAGAGATATATGCCCTTGCATCTTTGCCTGTCAAGCGAAAATTGGTAGACGCTACATTCCTCAACTGAAGGTCAAATATCTCCAACAACTCTTTTCTATAATTATATTTCTCCCTTAGTTTTGGTAGTCATGCTCTCCCGGCTAGGGCAGTAACTACTTTATCAACTCCTGATAATTTCCATTAGCCTGTTGACATCTTTGAGAACAGTTTATTCCTTAAATTATCTTCAGTTATACCTTCTGAATGTGTTTCCTGCTGTGACTCTGACTTGAACAAATTCTATACTCCATCCATCCTGAAATTCTTTGGTTTTTTTTTCAGTACTTGTTTTCTCTTATCTCCAGGATTCACTTAGGCTTTTTATTTTCTTGCAGTCATACTATTATCTTGCAATCATACTATTAAATATACTGCAATTGTGTATCCTTTTCTAAACTTTAAGTTCACTGTGTACAATATGTATATGCATTTTACATATCCTCATATCCCCAGCACCTCCTATAGATCTTGGCCTATATTAGGTACTTAATATCTGGAATAAATAAATTCCATGCTCTCAACATCTTCATCCAGGAAAATATTACCGTAGAACTTTTTTTTTCATAAAAATGTTTTGCTTAGCATAAGGTGACAATTCATTTATGTTATCTATCATGCTTTTTCAACATATTCTCAATTAAACTAAATTACCCTATTTGTTCCCAGGATAAATGCTTCTCTGCTTCCATGACTAACAGAAATTTATAGGATAAACAGAAATACATAATGATACATGAAATATAGACCAGATTCTAAAGTTTCTGTTCTCCCAAATTAGACATGGATGGCAGTGTATTGCCTCTGGTCTCAGCTCCAACATGTAAAGAGCTTGGAAGTTCTTTAAACAATTAAAAAAAAAATGAACAAACTAAAAATCAATGAATTTTCATAGACCTGTCAGATAACTGACTTTTGCTGTACAAATTTCCAGTGTGAAATCTGATGAGACAGGCAAGCCACGAGAGTCTCTGCTCACCTGGAGCAGAGGTCACTGCAGTCAAAAGCTCATAGGAACATTTAAAGCAAGGAAATTCTGGGAGCTACAGTCTTAAGGGAGACCCCAGACCTTTGTGGGTTTTACCTCCAAGAACCTACTTGTTTCTCAAGGTGGAGATCCAAGAAAGATTATCTCCCAGTGACATAGGAAGAGCAATCATTGTGACATACACCTAAGAGGGTTCTCCATGAGAAAGAACTAATCTCCAGGGAAAAAGATTTTACCAAAGGCTTATCTGAAATGAGGGAAGAGCACTGTTGCCACTCCAGGCCCTTTAGCTTTCCTGTCTCTTCTAAGGGAGAAATAAAGCTATAAAAATGGTGAAATACTTGTGAAAGTCACTGCTCAGAGACCAAGATCCTTGAAAGACAGATTAAATTTTAAGTTTAAAAAGTGCTTTCTCTCCTCTTCATGACAAAAACTCTCAGCAAACTAGCAGTAGAGAGAACTTCCTCAACTTGATAAAATACATCCACAAAATACTCTATAGCTAACCTCATAGTTAATGATAAGATACTGGATACATTCACCTCTAAGATCAATAACAAAGCAATGATGTTCATTTTCATTCCTATTCAACAGGGTACTGGGAAACCTAGTTAATTCAATCAGATAAAAACAAGAAATAAAAGACACACAGATTGACAAGGAAAAAATAAAACTGTCATTACTCCCAGATGACAGGATCATCTATAGAGAAAAATCTCAAAGAATCAATAGGAATACTCCTGAAACTAATAAGCAAGTATAACAAGGTTTCAAGATACAATGTTAATATGTTAAAGTCAATTGCTTTACTATATACTACCAATAAACAATTACAATTTAAAATAAAATAACAATACCATTTACAAAGCACAAGAAATTTAAATTCTTAATTACACATCTAACACAATATATTGAGAATCTACCTAAAAAAATCTGAAAACATTTATTTATAAAGACATATGTGCTCCAATGTTCATTGCAGCTTTATTTATGGTGGCCAAGACATGGAAACAACCAAAGTGTGGTTTGATAGATGACTGGATAAAGAAGTTGTGGTATATATACACAATGAATACTATTTGGCCATAAGGAAAGACAAAATAGTACCATTTGCAACAACGTGAATGGATCTTGAGATTATAATGCCAAGCTAAATAAGTCAGACAGAAAAAGTAGAAAACTATATGATTTCACTGATATGTGGTATATAAAATAAAAAAAACAAAAGAACAAGACAAATAAATGAAACAAAAATTCATAGACAGAGACAATAGATTAGTGGTTACCAGAGTGTAAGTGGTGGGGGGGGTTGTAGAAGAGGGAGCAAATATATGGTGATGGAAGGAGAACTGACTCTGGGTGGTGAACACACAATGTGAGATATAGATGATATATTACAGAATTGTACACCTGAAATCTATGTAATTTTACTAACAATTGTCACCCCAATAAGCTTTAATTTATATATATATATATATATATATATATATATATATGAAGAGAACGAGAGAGAGAGAGAGAGAGAGAGAGAGAGAGAGAATGTCTACATGCAAAACTACAAAACTCTAATAGAAAAAAAATCAAAGACTATCTGAATAAATGGAAAGATATTTTGTATTCATGGATTGGAAAACTCAATATTATTAGGATGTCAAAATTTCCCAGATCGATCCAGAGATTTAATGTAACCACAATAAAAATCCCTATAAGATGTTCTGCAGATGTTAACGTAAACTGATTTTAAGTTTATGTGGAAAGGCAAATTACCTAGAGTAGCCAATACAATACTGAGAAAGAATATAGTTGGAGAACTTACAATATTTTGATTTCAAGAATTAACTATAAAACTATAATAATCAACACAGTGTAGTATTACTGAAAAATAGACATATAGATCAATGGAACAGAATAGTGACCCATACAAAGATAGTATACTAATGTTTGACAAAAGACCGTTGGGAAGTCAATAGAGAAAAGATAGCCTTTTCAACAAATAATGGTAGAACAATTGAATACCCAAATGCAAAGAAAAATATATATTGTACAGAGAAATATCTTATACCTTTCACAAAATATAACTCAAAATGGGTCATAGTGCTAAATGTAAAATGCAATACTATATAATCTCTAGAAAAAATTAGGCGACCTTAGGATTGGCAATTAGTTTTCAGAGATAACACCAACAGTAAGATTGAAGAAAAAAATTAAAAATTAAAAAAAAAGATAATAATAATAATAATAAACAACTTCTGCTATGCAAAACAAGTTAAGAAAATGGAAGGAAGAACCACAGACTGGGAGAAAATATTTGCAAAATACAAATCTGACAAAGGACTTGTACCCCAAATATACAAGAACTCATAAAACTAAACAGTAAGTAAACAAACAAATTAATTTAAAAATGGGCAAAAATCCTGAGTAGACACATCCCCAAAGAAGATATACAGATGGCAAATAAGCATATGAAAAGATGTTCATCATCATTTGTCTGTTAAAGAATTGCAAATTAAAGCAACAAATTTGATACCACTAACCCCCAAAATTAGGACAATACTAAATGCTGACAAGGGTGTGGAACAACAGTAACTTTTAGTCACTACTAGTGGAAATGCAAAATGATACAGTAACTTTGGAAGATGGTTTGGCAATTCCTTACAAAGCTAAACATAGACTTGCCATATGA
This sequence comes from Rhinolophus sinicus, assembly GCF_036562045.2. NCBI lineage: Eukaryota > Metazoa > Chordata > Mammalia > Chiroptera > Rhinolophidae > Rhinolophus > Rhinolophus sinicus. The sequence goes on along the minus strand of NC_133754.1, from coordinate 63,207,824 downwards.
TCCAGCAGTCATCCTCCTAGATGTTTGCCTAACTGATATAAAAAAAAACCTTATGTCTACAAAAAAACCTGCCCTTGATGTTTATAGAAGCTTTATTTATAGCTACCAAAAACTGGAAGCAACTAAAATGTGTTTCCATATGTGAGTAGGTAATCAATCTATTTTATATCTATACAATTGAATGCCATTCATTAACAATAAGAAATGAGCTATCAAGCCACGAAAAGACAACGATGAATACTAAGTACATACTGCTAAGTGAAAGAAGACAGAATGAAAGGTTATACACTGTAAAATTCCAATTATATAACATTCTGCAAACCAATAAAAAGGCAAAACCCAATAAAAAAGAGTAGTAGTTCTAGGGGATAGAGAAAGAGGATAGAAGGTAGATAAGTGAAGTACAAAATATTTTTTCAGGAGGGGGAGAAATTAGGCTTTATGACATTGTAATGATAAATACAAGGCAATTTCCATCTGTTAAACCCCACAGAACTTGTACATACCTATCAAAGATCACTTTAAATGTAAATAGACTAAATTGACCGATGAAAACATATAGATGGCTGAATGGATAAATAAACAAGACCCATCCATGTGCTGCCTACACAAGACTCATTTCAGAAGTAAGGGCACATGTAGATAAAAAGTTAAGGCATATTTTTTAACAAAGAAGCCAAAAACATGCAATGGAGAAAACACAGCCTCTTCAATAAATGGTGCTGGGAGAACTGGAAAGCCACGTGCAAAAGAATGAAACTGGACTGCTATCTGTCACCATGTACCAAAATTAATTCAAAATGGATCAAAGACTTAAGCATAAGACCTGACACAATAAACTGCATAGAAGAAAACATAGGTACTAAACTAATGGACCTTGAGTTCAAAGAGCATTTTATGAATTTGACCTCAAATGCAAGAGAAGTAAAAGCTAAAATAAATGAATGGGACTATATCAAATTTAAAAGCTTCTGCACAGCAAAAGAACTATTGACAAAATAAAGAGGCAACCAACTGAATGGGAGAAGATTTTTGCAAGCAGTGCCTCCGATAAGGAGCTAATATCCAAAATATACAAGGAACTCATGCAACTCAACAACAAAAAAACAAACAACCCAATTAAAAAATGGGCAGAGGACCTGAAGAGACATTTCTCCAAAGAGAACATACAAATTGCAAATAGACATATGAAAAAATGCTCAACATCACTAATCATCAGATAAATGCAAATCAAAACCACAATGAGATATCACCTCACCGCAGTCAGAATGGCGATCATCAACAAGACAAACAGTATCAAGTGTTGGAGAGGCTGTGGAGTAAAAGGAACCCTCATACACTGCTGGTGGGAATGCAGATTGATGCAGCCGCTATGGAAGGCAGTGTGGAGGTTCCTCAAAAAGTTAGGAATAGAATTTCTGTATGACCCAGCAATCCCTCTCCTGGGTATCTACCAAAAAAATCTGAAAACATTTATCCATAAAAACACGTGTGCTCCAATGTTCAATGCAGCTTTATTTACGGTGGCCAAGACATGGAAACAACCAAAATGTCCTTCAATAAATGAATGGATAAAGAAGTTGTGGTATATATATACAATGGAATACTATCCGGCAGTAAGAAAAGATGAAATAGAACCATTTGTGACAACATGGATGGATCTTGAGATTATAATGCTAAACGAAATAAGTCAGACAGAGAAAGCAGAGAACCATATGATTTCACTGATGTGTGGTCTATAAACCAAAAACAACAAAAGAATAAGACAAACAAATGAGAAACAAAAACTCATAGACACAAACAATAGTTTAATGGTTACCAGAGGGTGAGGGGGAGAGGGGGGTGGTAGATAAGCATAAAAGGGATCAAATATATGGTGATGGAAGGAGAACTGACTCTGAGTGGTGAACACACAGTGGGATTTATAGATGATGCAATACAGAATAGTACACCTGAAATCTATGTAACTTTACTAACAATTGTCACCCCAATAAACTTTAATTAAAAGAAAAGTTAAGGGATAGAGAAAGCTATTCTATGCAAACGGAAACAAAAGAAAACTCACGTAGATATACTCTGATCAGAAAAAAAATAAACTGCAATAAAAGACAAAGTAAGGTATTACATAATTATAAAGGGGTCAATCCAGCAAGAAGATATAACACTTATAAATATATATGCACTCAACATAGAAGCACCAAAATATGTGAAGCAAATATTAACAAACTTAAAGGGAGAAATTGATAGCATCACATTATAGAAGATTATAACATCCCACTTATACCAATGGATAGATTATCCAGATAGAAAGTCAACAAGGAAACATTGGCCTTAAATGACACATTAAACTAGACAAATTTAATAAATATATATTGAATATTCCACCCCAAAGTAGTAGACTATACATTCTTTTTAAGTACACATGAATCATTCTCTATGATAGATCACGTTTGCCCACAAAACAAGCCTCAATAAATTAAAGAACATTGAAATCATTTTGATCATATTCTCTGACTATAATAAAACAAAAAATCAATTACAAAGTGAAAACTGAGAAGGAAAAAAAAACATGAAAATATGGATATTAAAAAACACTATTGAACAACTAATGGGTAATCGAATAATTTTTTTTTTTTTAAATCCCAAAATACCTAGAGACAAATGAAAACAAAAATATGACATACTAAAATCTATGGGACATAGCAAAAGTAGTTCCAAGAGGGAAGTTCATACCAATACAGGTCTACCTAAATAAATACAAATATCAAACAAACAATTTAATTTTACACTTACAAGAATTAGAAAAAGAAGAACAAACCAAGCCTGAAGTGTGTAGAAGGAAGGAAATAATAAAGACCAGAGTGGAAATAAATGAAATGGAGACTAAAAAGAAAGTATCAATGAAACCAAGAGCTGGTTATTTGAAAAGATAAACAAAGTTGACAAATGTTTAGCTAGACTAACCAAGAAAAAAGAGAGAGGGCTTAAACACAAAATCAGAAGTAACAGAGGAAAAATTACAACTAATACAACAAAAATACAAAGGATCATCAGAGACTATTATGGACAACTGTATACCAAAATGTTGGACACCCTAAAAGGAATAAATTAGCAGAAACATACAATCTTCCAAGATTGAACCATGTATAGAAAATTTGAATAGTCTTATAACTAGCAAGGATATTCAATCAGTAATCAAACACCTCCCAACATACAATAGTCCAGGACCAGATAGCTTCACTAACAAATTTTATCAAACATTCAAAGATTGAATATATGTCCTCAACTCTTCAAAAATATTAAAGGGGTCAAAATGCTTTCAAACTCATTTTATGAGTTACCCAGGTACCAAAACCAGACAACACCACACAAAAAATAAAACTACAGGCCAATGTTCTTAATAAACATAGGTGCAAAAATCCTCAACAAAATATTTGCCAACCAAATTCAACAAAATACTAAAAGGATCATACACCATGATCAAGTGGGATTTTTGCTAGGAAAGCAAGGATGGTTCAACATCTGCAAATCAATCAACATGTAATACCACATTGACAAAATGAAGGATAAAAATCATACGATCATCTAAATAGAATAAGAAATGGCATTTGACAAAATTTAGCATTCATTTATGATAAAAACTCGCTCAACAAAGTGGATAAACAGAATGTACCGCAACATAATAATGACCATTTATGACAAACCCACGGCTAACATCGTACTCAACAGTGAAAAGCTGAAATCTTTTTTCTAAGATCATGAACATGACAAGGATTCCCACTTACACCACTTTTACTCTAGAGAGTATTAGAAGTCCTTATCACAGCAATTAAACAAGGGATAGAAACAGACCTCCAAATAAAAAAGGAAGAAATAAATCTCTCAGTATTTGCAAATGACCTGATATTACATATAAAAAAACCCTAAAGCTGGTAGAGCTAATAAATAAAAACCCTAAACCACCAAAAAGCTGGTAGAGCTAATAAATAAATTCAGCAAAATTGAAGGATACAAAATCAATATACAGAAATCTGTGGCATTTCTATACACTAATAACAAGCCATCAGAAAGAGAAATTAAGAAAACAATCTTATTTACAATTGCACCAAAAGAATAGAATATCTAGGAACAAATTTAACAAAGGAGGTGAAAGACCCGTGCACTGAAAACTATAAGGTGCTGATAAAAGAAATTGAAAAAGATACAAATAAAAGGAAAAATATTCTGTGCTCATAGATTAGAATTCATATTGTTAAAATGTCCATACTACCCAAAGCAATCTACAGATACAATATAATAACTACCAAAATTTCAATGACATTTTTCACAGAAATAGAACAAATTATTCTGAAATTTGTGTGGAACCACATAATATCCTGAATAGCCAAAAAATCTTGAGAAAGTAGAACAAAGTTAAAGGTCTCACACTCCCTGATTTTAAAGTATACTACAAAGCTGTAGTAATTAAAGCAGAATGGTATTGGCATGAAGACAGACACATAGATCAATAGAATTGAGACCCCAGAAATAAACCCTTACATATATGGAAAATTAATTTATAAAAAATGAGCCAAGAACATACAGTGGGAAAAGAGAGTCTCTTCCATAAATGTTGGTCAGAAAACTGGACAGCCACTTGCAAAAGAATGAAACTAGATTACTATCTTACATCAGACACAAAGATTAACTCAAAATGGATGAAAGACTTGAATGTAAGAACTGAAACCATAAAGTTCTTAGAAGAAAACATAGGTCATAAACTCCTTGACATTGGTTTTAGAGACCTTTTTGTGGGTCTGACTCTCAAGACAACGGAAACAAAAGCAAAAATAAGCAAAAGGGACTACCTCAAATTAAACAGCTTCTACACAATGTAGGAAACTGTCATCAAAAATGAAAGTAAATCTACTGAATAGGAGAAAATATCTGCAAATCATACATTTGATAAGAGATTAATATCTAAAATATATAATGAACTCATATAACTCACTAGCAAAAAACAAACAATACGATTAAAAAATAGGCAGAGGATCTGAATAGACAATTTTTCAAAGAAGATATACAGATGTCTAACAGGAAAATGCAAACATGTTCAACATCCTTAAACATAAGGGAAATGCAAATTGAATTTGGAATGAGATATCACATGACACCTGTTAGAATGGCCATTATGAAAAAGATTAGAAACAGTAATTGTTGGAGAGTATATAAAGAAAAGGGAATCCTCATACACTGTTGGTGGGAATATAAACTAGTTCAGCCACAATGGAAAACAGTATGGAGATTCTCAAAAAATTAAGAAAAGAACTACCATATGATCCAGCTATTCCACTTCTGAGTGTTTATCCAAAGAACACAAAAACACTAATTCAAAAACATATATGTACCCCTATGTTCTTTGCAGCATTACTTACAATAGCCAGCATATGATATGGAAACAACCAAAGTGTATATCAATAGGTTAATTAATTATATATATTCTTTCTTTCAGCTGAGTAATATTCCATTGTGTGTGTGTGTGTGTGTGTGTGTGTATACTCAGCCACAAGAAGAGAATGATATCTTCCCATTTGTGACAACATGGATGGATTCTGAGCGTATTTTGCTAAGTGAAATAAGGCAAACAGAGAAATACATATACCATATGATTTCACACATATATGGAATCTAAATAAAACAAAACAAACAAATGAAACAAATGAATAAATAAAAGAAAACAAAACAAACTCATAGATACAGAGGACAGATTGGTGGTTAACAGAGAGGATAGGAGTTGTTGGAGTACAAAATGGGTGAAGATCAAGTGTGTGGTGAAAGATGACAACTAGAATTTTGGTGATGATCACTTTGTAGTTGCATACAGATGTCAAATTACAATGTTCTACACCTACAACTTATATGCTATTATATGCCCATGTTACCACAATTTAAAAAACATAGAACTTTGCAGCACTTCATGCATGAAAATTAAACAAACAACTTTTAGGATGTGAGGAGAATCCCAAGATGGCATGCAGAAAGTGACAGAACAATCTAGCTTTACTACAAATATATGAAACAACCTCACACTAAGGGGTGAGGAGGGGAGAATTGCTGACCTAAGTCACTTTGGAAATGAGTGGAATCTGCCAAACTAAAGGCAAAAAAAACTATGTATAAGAATTGTACTCTAGTTGATAAAATTGTCCCATGGGGATATATATTAATAATTCTGACATGTCTTGTATATGAGAACTGAACAAATAAGTAAATAGACAATGAATAGTGGAAGCCAGGTTTCTCACTGTTTGGTTGAGAAGTAATGCACAGATAAGGAACGGGAAGAAACTAGAATAATCCATGTGAAAATGAATTAGAGTTGATATCAGTAAGTGCTCATGTTTAGCTTAATATAGACACAGCTTGTTACATATAAACATATTTTTAGATATGTGTCTATACATTAGTTGACATACAAACATATATTCCCTCTCAGTGTTAGCTAAGAGGACCCAGAAGCAAGGACACACCAGCAGCAGCAAGCACTCCCAGTACCTAGAACTTGGTCTCTAATACCATTCTCCAATTAAAGGAATGAGGGCAACTATGAGAAGTGGCTGAATCGAAAACTAGGTTAGGAAATATTTGAGATGAGCCTAGAATATCTTGAAGTGCTTGTCAGTAAGGAATTTCTAAAAACAAACAAAAACACAATGAAAGGTTATGTCAAAAGGATGCAGTAGCCAACTGATAAAGCTCCCTGTGGCCTAAGCTGAAATAATTCAAGCAATAAAATAAATGAAGTAGTATAGGATTATAACCTAAAGTATAAAATAAGTACTTATGCATGCACACTAATACAAATAAATAAATCAGGCCCAGAATTCCAAATAATTTATGTAGATATTCTGCCCTCCAGGAGGTATAGTTGTCTCTCCTTAAGTTTGGGTGGCATACAGTGACATCCTTTCAAAGGGTACAGTATGGAAGGAGCAGGGGGACAGTAACTTTACAGTGAAGAAAGCTGACAAACACTACCTCAGCCGGGTGATCAAGGTTTGCATCAACACTGATGTCATGTTGCATGCATGATGTGATAAAAATGGCTGTTTATCTCTGTGGTCTTCCTCTCCAGAACCCATATCCCAGTCTAATTATGAGAAAAATACCAGACAAATCCCAATTAAGGTACATTCTGAAAAATACCTTGTCAGCCCTTCTCAAAGTTATTAAGGTCATCAAAAACAAGGGAAGTCTAAGAAACTCTCACAGCCAAGAGGAGCCTAAAAGACATGATGAGTAAATAGAATGTGGTGTCCTAGATGGAATCCTGGAACAGAAACAGGACGTTCAAAGAAGACTAAAGAAATCTGAATAAAGTGTGGACTTTGGTTAGTTAATACAAATCAGCAAACGATTAATCTTACCAACGTACGTCGTAGTAAATTCCACTTTTAAGTCTTCAGTCATGTTAATCTTCAAAGATGAAATGCTATAGCCACCTCCTTTAGTTTGACATCCATTCAGTTTTTGAAGCTAAGCTGGAGACTTACCTTATTCACCAATCTTGGTCCTACTACTCTAAACCCCAGTGATTTCACACTAAAGATCTAGTGTTAGAGTGGGTATCGCACCGCTTACCCCTTATTATATGTTACAACTTTCCTTTCTGTTCTCTTTGTATCTATATCTTGGCTTCTTGAATGGTCTCAAGGCAAGGGGCTGTGTCTTCATAAACTTCTTTTATATGGCAATCATCTTCGTGTACAATTCTAGTCTTAAAGGTATGTGGCAATTAAATTTTGTTGACTAATTTAAAGAAACCATAAGTGATGGAATCCATGATGCCTTTTTAGGCCTAAGAGTATGTCTATCGCTAGGTACCATTTTTCTGTGTGTGTGACCTATTATAGTTTTGAGAGTTACAGGAGTAGCTCTAACTGATCTTTTCTAACTGATCTTTTCTTTCAAAGAGCTCCACAGCTCCCTAATAACTAAAATATAAAATTTCAATTCTTCAGCCCCTTCACAAACGGAATTCTGCCAACAACTTCAGTTTCATCCACTGATATTCTCCCACTTTTACCTTATGCTCCAAATAAATAATTCATTTTGCAGGGGGTGGGGATTTCAATGCTCTTCCCTTTCTCTACATAGTTGGAAATGAACTTCACTCTGCTTAAACGACTCTCTCAATAAAGCCATTCCTAACCTTTCAGCCAAAGACTTGGGTACTTTTTACCTTGTCCTGCTATATCATTTCAAAGTACTGAATCACATTATTTCAAGGTCACTATCAATACTTCTTACATTGATATAATTATGTTTACCTATCCATTTTTCCAACTGAATGTGAGATTCTCTATAATAAGGACTGTGTTTTTTTTTTCTCTCTCTCTCTCTCTCTCTCTCTCTCCCTCCCCCCTCCTTCCTTCCTTCCTTCCTTCCTTCCTTCCTTCCTTCCTTCCTTCCTTCCTTATTAGTTTCAGGTGTACCAAACAATGTAATAGTTAGACATTTATACCCCTCACAAAGTGATAACACCCTCTCCCAATCTATTACCTCTCTGACATCATATGTAGCTGTGAACTGCATTTTCTTCGTCTTTATAGCCCCTGAAAGTCACAGAGTAGTTGGCACTTAACATATGTTCAACTGAGAACTTATTATTTTAGTAAATCAATGAATTAATATGATATAGTCTGCAAGAAAAGAATGTATTCTAGCAAGTATGCTACCCAATGCTTAAAAATCTACAGAAAATTGGCATTGTTAATATATTTCCTACAATAATCCAGAAAATGCAAACTCCTAAGAAATGTTTCGTTACCTTCTCAGTGAATGGTCTGAAACATTAAAGCATGTATTCCATGGGTGTTATGCTGTAGATATGGCCCTTCTTTATTACTTTATATTGTATATTCTTTATTACATTATACTTTATATGGCACTTTATAGTCTATAATTCACCTATACTATTTATTACAGACCTGCACTGTCCCCTACACAAATCTTGAACCAACTATCTGAAGCACAGATTACCTCTTTTAGTTGCAAGCTCCCTTGGAATTTCTCTATTTATTATAAGAATGTGAACTATCAGAGAATGTGGCCCCATCTCCTATAAGTTTCCAACCAAGCAAACGGAATTTGCAAGCACATTGCTCAAGAGGCTGATACCAGGCCTATACACACACATAAATTGATCATTGCTTTCACAATGTAACTTAGAATCCTAGTATGGTAATGTTGGAAGTAGTTGGCCTTTATTCACTTAGCATACTTTGGAGGGCACACCAACTGTATGCAGGTGTGATGCTAGGCTCTGGGATGTTATAGCCCCAGCTCAACCCTTTCATTTTATGCAAGTGAAGACAGAGGTCCTAACGGGTAAGTCAGTTCTCCCCAGTCACTAAGCTTATTATTGCCACAGTAGAAACTAGAAGCCAGGTCTCCAAGATTCCTTGTTTATTGCTTTCTCTAGGTATGAAGAGTCTGGTAAAATTATCCAAAAGGAAAATTCTGCCCTTTCCAGAGTGCCCTCAGTACTAAAATTCCACCATTCATTCTTTGGGCTTCTTTCAAATCTTCCTGTGAGAAGTGAAAAACTAATATTAAAATCTGTAACATTTAGAATAAATTAATTTTTAAATATGGAAAAAATTAAAGCAGCATAGAAATACTGGGCACCTGGCAGGAAAATAGATAATAAGGAGCAGGAAGGAAAGAAAATCTGAGGCAGACAGATGACAAGTACTTCTCAACTTTGCCGGAGGCCAACTGGGTCTTTTTCAGAATATAGTAATTGCCTTGCAAAAGTCTGAGCCCCTGGTTCCTCTGTCAGATGGTTTCCCTTTAGTTTATCAACTTCATCCTTCTGCCTATGAGTGGGCAGACCTAGTGAAAAATCACCTATGGCACCAAGTTTTCCGCTGATTAGCAGAGTTATATCAGGAGTGCCCACTGTAGAGCCCAAAGAACTTTTGAGTTCTCTTCTTCCAAGTGTTGCTTGCGATATCCCCCCTTCTTTTGGGTCGGAAACATCGTCAGGAAGAAAGGACGTTTAAGAAAGGTTTTTTTTTGTTGTTGTTGTTGTTTGTTTGTTTTTTTTAATTGTCAAGCCCAGAAGAAATAAGAGACAGTCAAAAAATGGCTTAGCCTAGCTGCCTGGATTTTTGTTTCACCCATAAATTGATTAGGAGCACTAGGTAGGCCCTGGGTTAAAGTAGAAGAGGACTTTTATGGAAAACCCAAAGGTCAAGCTTAATAAAGCTGTGCCTGGGCCGGTGGCCAGATGGGTGAGAGCATGCTATTTAAAAATATGTATACATATATATATATATATATCTCAAAGAGAAGGGAGAAGAGAGGCTCGCCCATTGCAACTAAGAAAAAAGCCATTTTTATCCAAGTTTCATGTAAATGCTGCCCAATAAAATCTAGGACCACAAATGATGAGTGCCAACCTATTCACTCTGTGGAAAGTCCCATGAGCATCACAGTGTGCAGCTGTTGCTGGCAATGACCCTCTACTTGAAGCATTTGGTATCAGAATATGGTGGCAGAAAAGACACCCTCCATGCAAAGGGTTTACAAATTGTTCTTACGTGGGCCTAGTCTGTCAGTCTCCCTCAGAGTCCCTGTGTCAGCATCAAAAACACATTCTCAGATGAATCTGGATACATTCAGAAGCTCTGTCTTAAAGAGGACAACAAAATAGATGGATTGGATACACTTTGGTGCCATTTCATTTAGAAATAAGAACTTGTCTCCTAACGGGCGAGAAAGTTTAGTCTGTTTTTTTTTTTTTTTTTTTTTTTTTTAATTAGAAATATAATGCCACACAAATCAGAATTACAAACAAATCTGCTGATGTTAAAACTATACTTTTTTTCTTTGGCCTGTTTCTTTCTTTTGGCTTTTAATTGTGGAAGGATTCAAACATAAATGGTATAATAGAGTACACATGGGTATGTTCAGGTACCTATCACTGAGATTCAAAATTACAGTTGTGTGCCAATCTCATTTCATCTTTTTTCTCCCTCTCTTCTTCCTACTTCTGCTCAAGAAAACATCAGACATCATATTATTTTGTCATAAATATTTCAGTGTACCCTGCATTTGTATAACCTGTATCTCTTAAGATATATTTGACTAGTACAGGATAATCTGACTGGCTCTGCTCTGGATAAGTTGCTGCCTTCTCAGATAGCACACCACCTTTCCTGTGCCCGGAAGGCTTTCCTCCGCTGGCAGTGACATGCCTAAGAGCATCTGATTTGGAAGCTCAGGAAATGCAATTAGAGGCCAGCGGGGAGACCCAGTGATGGCATGGTGACTGTTTGCTGCCTGGCCTCTTGGATTCAGCTCTAGTCTCTATGATTTGAGTAAGGACAGAAAGTTGATGGAACAATTTCTGTGCGAGACTAGAGTCTGAGTATGGGGTTAGGGGGAGTGCCTGAAGGAGTTGTTTGGAGAAACGTGAAGAACACTGATCAAAATGAATTCTGCTTTGAAGCCTATGTGTGAGATGGGGTTTGGCAGAAAACCACTTTTCTGACTTCTGTGTGGAAGTCAGCAACACGCTGACACTGAGATTTATATACTATTTGGAAAGAGGTTCGCTGGCAGAGTCTTAGGCATTTACACAAGGGGCACTTTCAGCTCTCACAAAAGAAAATTCCCACCATTTATTCATTGATTCTTTCTTTTATTTATTCAAAAATGTATGTAGCCCCTATGGTGTGCTGGGTATCATTCATGTTACTAGGGTCATAGCAGAGATCAAGATTAAAACACAAAGAAAAAATGCTCACATTTTAGAGAGAAAAAGAAACAACATTCTCTAAATATACAATATAATGTCAGGTAGGTAAATGTTATCACAAGGACAGTAAAGCAAAATAAAAGGCGACCACCTTCAGGTTGAGGACTGTCTTACACAGGTGGTCATGGAAGGCCTCTGTGGGGAGAGAACTTCTGAGCAGACGCCTGCCGAAACTATGAAGGCAAGAGATGCACGGATGTGGGTGAAAAACACCTGGGTTAAAGAAACAGCAAATGCAAGCAGGCTCCCTGAGATTTAAATAATGTTGGCAGATCCAACAAAAGAAAGACCAGTGTGGCTATAGTGTAGTGATGAAGGAGAAGGATGGAAGGAGGCAAGACCGAGGCAGTTGGGATCCGTCTATATGGCTCTGGAGACCATGACAATGACCCTGTTCGTTTGCGTTCTGTGCAGGGCCTCTGCCTCACTTAATGAGAGACACCCCGTTTATTTCCCAGTCCCCACAGTCGGGCATAATCTGCATTAGTATGGGCCATGGTCCTGAAGCTGAGCATTATGAGTAAGGGAGTAACAAGACCTATTTAGATATTTAAAAGGCCCCGGCTTCTATGTAGGCAAGTGATTGCAGGGCAATACGATGAAAGCAGAGACCTTATAAGAAGCTACTGGAATAATCTGGCAATAGAGGATGGGATAAAGGCTAACAAGGAGGTAGTGAGATGTGCTTGGATGTAAAGCTACATTATGAAATAAAGCCAATAGGACTTGCTGATGAATGTGGGGTGTGAGGGAAAGAGACTCCAATATTTGGGTCCTTGGAGATGAGGTGTACAGTGGTACCCTTTGCCAAAATGGAAAAGCGTAGGTTTGGGAGTGATGCAGATACCTCTAGTTATTACCAAACCACTTTTCCTATTTGTTCACTTTCTTCTGCATCAATTTGTCCTTCTCTGCCGATCATACCTGGAAGTAAACAAGTGCACAATAACATTTCCCCTATCACACCTACTCCTTCGACCTCCCTGGCTCAGCAGGATCTGGCCCCGACACATTGCATTTCCCATGCTCACACGTCAGTAGGCTTCTGCTGGGTTTGGCCAATGAGAGAAAACGGGGACAGATGGGAGGACAAGAGGAGTGAAAATATAGGATGTTTTTAACAGGCCCTCTGCCTCAGGTGTCATCTCTTTTGGAATCAAGGACTGATCCCTTTGGCACTCTGACTCTATTTAGAATTCAAGAAGGACAAGAGGATCCAGAGGAAGACAAAGAAGAAGATATCAATGGAAAAAGGGGAACCCCATAAGTCGAGGGATAAATGCTTTTCAAAAAGAGAGATAATCAACAGTATCAAGCGCTGCTGAGAAGTCATATAAAATAATGACTGAGATTATCCATTATATTAGTTGAACCTAATATATTATTATAGTTGAACCTATTTGAAGAACTGCTTGGTTGGATTGGTGGAGATGAAAGTTTGAGCAGGAAAGTTTAAGGCAAAGGAATAAGGAGAAGAACTAGAGACAAAATGGTAAATTTTAAGAGGAACAGAGAAACGTGACTGTAACTTCAGAGGAATGTAGTGCTTTCTAAAGATGGGTGATATATCAGTCAGAGTTCATCCAGTAAAACGGAAATATCCCCAAGCATTTAAACAAAGGTAATTTAACCAAGTAATGGGAGAGCTGAAACCCCAGCGTGGGGAATGGAGCCTAGAGATCAGCCTGCAGCCTACTACTTCCTTCTGGCTAAAAGGACCAAGGACGGAAAGATGTTACTAGAGCCCCAAATGTGGGGTCAGCTGAAGAATCTGGAACTATAGAAGCTATGTCCATTTGGAGCTGGAGCCAAGGACATTCACCTTCTACCAGAGACATTTTACCATTGAAGATTTTTCTTTCTGATGGCTCAGCATTGACTTGGAGACTCTTATACTGGGTAATGATTCTCAACAATATCTATATATATGACTCGTTTTAGGAGTCTTTAAACATGCCAGTGCCCAGATTATACCCCCAACCAATTAAATCAGAATCTGTGAAGTGGGGAGTAAAGCTTTGGTATTAAAAGAAAAACAAAAGATTTCCAAATGATTCTAATATATAGCCCGGGTTAAGAACCACTACTCAAAACTTTGCATTGTAAAATAGTATTCATTGCTTCCTTGCACAAAACTGCCTCCAATGCTTGAATCCAGATGTAAGGTTTCCATCATAGCAACAAATGGTGTAAGCCCCAAACCTTTCTGTACTATTGAATTAATTTCCTGAATGAAATAGGTTGCCTGAAAGCTCCATCCCTTTAATGCTGTTTTGAGGTTATGAGAGCAAAAGATGAAAAGCCTGGAAGCAACATTCTCTGTGTTTCCTTTCGCTGTAACTGAATAATTAGGCACATGCTTACTCACGTGACCTATACCACATTTTCCAGGATGCTCGAGGTCACAACTGATGGAAGTAGAGGGGCATATGCTAGTTACATGGAGTGAGGAATGAACACATCTGATCTTTTTCCAAACCACTAAAATGCCTTTCAGAGTGGCTCATGTTTGCGCTTCTCTAATTTGGAATATATTATGTACTTCATGATTAGGGCTTCTCTTTTTCTTGGAGCTGAAATGTTTGTCACTTTTAGGGAATCAACATCTTGAATCTGTGGATCAGAAATAAGCTCCTGGTCTTTTATTGAGAATCCTGCATTTCATGTAGGTAATTTCCCCAAGCAGCTGGGATTTAGTTGGTGTTCTTAGTTATAATTAAATGATAAATCTTCACATGGAAGGCACCCAACACCAAATATGTCAGTTCTATCAAAGTGGAATAGAGCACAAGATACATTTACCTAGGAAAATGATTCCACTTTGGAAAATTATATTCTCCTGTCAGAAGCCAGATGACAAGCAGTTTCCTCTGAGCAGTCAATAACAAAAGGCTCTTTAGTAGCTCATGATGCATCTTTCACACCCTACATCCATGCAGATTTCTGGAAATAATGAGTGGCTCTCTCCCTGTGTCACATTTCCTTGTTGGCTTCAGCATCTCCAACGTCCAGATAGATTTAGGGTTCAGTATAGATTTAGGGATGCTGTAATGCTCAGCTGGTATTTGAAGCACACAGATCATCCAACCTTTCATGGCTGTCACTTATGCTCCTTTTAAATCTCTACTAAACAACCATTTATTAAATGCCTACCATGGATTCAGCTTGTATGAAGCAATGTGGGAAGTACAACCCTGGCTGTGACACTTTTGATTCACTCGTCCAGTCAGGCATTGGGAGTTCATTAAGATGAGGGAGAGCTGAGAGCTTGGAGTTGGTGATAGAAAATTGTCCTTTCCAAATTAAAAACTATATGGCTTTGTGTTTATCCATATATATTTATGTTTATATGGTACTGTTTAATTCATTTTTGTATCTCATGTGTCCTATGACAAGGCATTGTAACATTTAAGAATTCAATAAGCTTGGCTGACAATGCATGACATAAATGAGATGATTAATTTTGATTGTTGGAAATACAGGGTGTAAACATTAAAAGTGGTAACTAACACATAGATTGCTTATTATGTGCAGAACACTATTAGAAATCATTTAATCCTCAGGACAACCATAGGAGGTATTATTTTTGTTTTCGTTTTTCATCTAAGAAATTGGAGACATATGGAGATCAAGGAACCCATCCAAGCACATACAGCTGGAAAGGGGCAGAGACAGGAGTGCATACTCGGGCTTTCTGGTGTCAGTAGTACACCAACAAAACTGCAGTCTAGAGAGGTGTGATAAGCTAGGATTTGACCAGTGCTAGGGTAGTTCTCAGACTGAAAGCAACATGAGGTTCTGGAAAGAGCTTTGTCTTTGAGATCCAATATCCCCAGTTCCACACTTAATATCTCTGTGACCTTGGGAAATTCATGGAACTCTCTGAGCCTCAATTTTCTGATCAAAAATTTAAGTGCACTTATCTTGTTAGTGAAGAGACTTTGACGCCAGACTAACTACATGACTGAGCAAGCTACTTTATCTTTCTATGCCTCAGTTTTCCTG
Organism: Rhinolophus sinicus; assembly: GCF_036562045.2. Lineage (NCBI taxonomy): Eukaryota > Metazoa > Chordata > Mammalia > Chiroptera > Rhinolophidae > Rhinolophus > Rhinolophus sinicus. The sequence continues at coordinate 63,192,013 of NC_133754.1, read as the reverse complement.
TTTGTAAAAGGGTATAGGAATTTTAACAATCTCATATGGTTGTTATAAAGGTAACATGTATCTACGCATATATGTGAAATGATTTGAATAATGCCTGACTGACACCCAATAGGTGATACATCAATGTCAGTTATTATTATATTGCTATAGATATTACTATTATTATTTGGCTTTTCTAGAGAATAAATATTTTTATTGCTATCTAATGGCAACCCTTCCACTTTGCAATAAATCAAACTTTTTCTCACCTACTCAAGAGTTCATTCAGGAATTCCTCCCTTTGTCCTATAGGATCCTCTCTACTGGATCATTCCAGTTAGTATTCAAACATGCTATGATTTCTCCCATATTAAATAAATAACTCATTTTATCCCATTCCCATCCCACCTGTCACCCCCCTTGTTTCTGCTTACTGTCATAGCAATATTTCTTTAAAAAGTTGTCTATGTTTGTCGTTGCCAATTTATTTCCTCTCATTCTCTCTTTTTAAAAAACATGTGGATATATATACATACATATATATATATATATATATATATATATATATATATATATGAAGTTTATAATCTTAATAAATTTCAATTGTACAGTTCAGTGCCATTAAATACATTCATATTGTGCAATTAGCATTATTATCCATCTCCAATACTTTACTTTTTCCATCTTTCAAACTGAAATTCTATACCCATTAAACAATAACTCCCCTACTTACCCCTTTCCCTGGTCCTGGTAGACCTCTTTCTACTTGCTGTCTCTATGATTTGGGCTACTTTAATTACCTTATATAAGCAGAATCATACACTATTTGTCCTTTTGTGGATGGTTTATTTTACTTAGCATAATGTCCTCAAGGTTTATCCATGTTGTAGCATATTGGAGCTTCATATATTCTGGCGGTCTGTTACTAGATGCATAATATTTATTATTGTTACTTCTTCTTGCTGTACTGAAACTTTTAATAATATATACTGTCCTTTTTTCACTTGTAAATTTGGCTTTGAAAGTTTGATTATAATGTGTCTTGGTGAGAGTCACTTTGAGTTCATCTACTTGGAGTTCATTGAGCTTCTTGGATGTATATTCATGCATCCCTAGACATATACACATCTAATTCATGGATTTATATTTGTGGATTTCAGCAAACTTGGGAATAGAGTTCCAGTGTAGTTACACTAGACAGATTCTGCCAGTATAATTGCTGTCTCCATTCTCTTTCTCTTAAGGCAGGCTTGTTAACGTGTAGTTTATTCACATATTTTTTTCCTTTTTTAAGTGTACAGTTCTATGAATTCTAACAAATGTGTACGTGAGTGATGACCACCATTTTTATTTCATCATCCCAAAGGTTTCCTCCAGCCAATTTTTGGTGACTTCCTTTACATACTCTTAGTCCCAGAAAAATCACTGATCTTTTTTCTGTCCCTTTTATTTTGCCTTTTTCAGATTGTAATGTAGCTGGAATCATGCAGTATGTACACTTTTGAGTCTGAATCCCTTTACTTAAAATAATGCACATGCGATTGCTGAGTACTAATCTATTGTAATATTCTATTTTATGAATGTACCACAGATTGTTCATCCATTCACAAGTTGATACCTATTTGGGTTGTTTCTAGTTTGGGACAATAATGAATAAAGCTGCTATGAACTTTCACATAGAGAATTTGTGTGGACACAAATTATCATTTCTCTTGAGACTAGAAGTGGGGTCGATGAGTAGTATATTAAGTATTTGATTAACTTTATAAGAAACTGCCACATGGTTTTCTACAATCCGTTTTTGCTTACCCAAAACAACATATTAGTCCCGGTTTCTCTACTCTTCATCACATTTGATATTGTCAGGGGTTTTTTTGTTTGTTTGTTTGTTTTTATTATTATTATTTTTTACTATTCTAAGAGGAAAAGAGTAGTGTGATAGTCAATGTCTGTGCCCTGCCCAATTCTTATGTTGAAATCCTAACTCTTAATGATAGTATTTGGAGGTAGGGCCTTCAAGAGGTAATTAGGTCATAAAAGTGGAGCCCTCATGGAATTAGTGTCCTTATAAAAGAAACCCAGGAGTGCTCAATTGCCCTTCAGCCATATGAGGACACAGCAAGAAGATGACCATCTATGAATCAGGAACCTAATCTGCTGGCACCTTGGTCTTGAACTTCTCAGCCTCCAGAGCTGTGAGAAATAAATGTTTGTCTTTTAAGCCGCTCCATCTTTTTGTTACAGCATCCAGAATGTGCTAAGACAGGAATTGGTACCAGAACAGTATGTATATACTTGCAGAAACAGCTTTGGAACAGTGTAATAGGTGGAGGACGCAAGAGTTTTGAAGTTCAAGCTAGAAAAAGCCTACATTGCTATAAAAAGACCTTTAAGGGCAATTCTAGTGAGAACTTAGAAAGCAAAGATAAGAGCTGTAGAGAAAGCCTTAATCTTCCTAGAAAATACCTAACTAATCCTAATCAGAATGTCAATAGAAATATGCATGATAAAGGCAACTCTGATGAGGTACCAGGCTGATAATGATGTACATGATTGGACACTGGAAGGAAGGTGATCCTTGTGACAAAGTAGCAAATAACTTGGCTGAATTGTATTCACACTCTAGAGTTTGTGTGAGCCATAAAACTGGATATTTAGCTGAAGCTATTTTTAAACAACGTGTTAAAGTTGTGGCTGGGCTTCTCTTGACTTCTTATAGTAAGATGCAGAAGAGCAAAATTACTTAAAGATGGAATTGTTAAACAAAAAGGAAGCACACCTTAAAGCTTTGGATAATTCTATGCCTACCCATATTATAAAAAATTTAAAAAGCCTAGTTAGAAGAGAACAGTAAGGGTGTGGTCAAGGACCATTTGATGAGGAGGTTTGTATGGATCAGCCATATGAAAGGAAGCCAGAAGCTATTCTCCAAAGCAATGAAAGAATGACCTGAAGGCAGTTCAGAGATCTTATGGGCAGCCACTACTCTCACAGGCCCAAAGTGCAAGGGCAGAGCAGTTTCAAAGGAAGGGCCGCTGGTGCCTGTAGACCTCAACACAGGCTGCCCAGTGCTGCCTCACATCGGGGCTACACTCATGCAATCCCGTGCGGCACTGTCGGGGCCAGGTCACCACCCCTGTGGGCCTGAAAGGCAGAACATTGAGCCAAATAGGATTATTCTTGAGCCTTAATTTTTAAGGCATTGTTTGCCCTGTTGGGTTTTGGACTTACCTGGGACCTGTCATTCCTTTCTTTCCTATTTCTCTCTTTGAGAATGTCTTTCCCCATATCTGTATCAGCATTGTATTTTGGAAGCACATAACATGTTTGGTTTCACAGGTTCACTGCGGGAGAGAAATTTGACTCAGGATGAATCTTTCCTTGGGTCTCACTCATGTTTGATTTAACTATTTGGATGAGATTTTGAACTTAGACTTTAAAGTTGATGCTGGAATGAGTTAAGATTTGGGGGGCCATTGAAATGTAATGATTATATTTTGAATATGAGGAGCATGTGAATTTTGGGGGCCAGGAGCAGAATGAATGAATGTTTATATACCCCCAAAATCCATGTGTTGAAATCCTAACCCCTAATGTGATGGTATTAGGACATGGGGGCCTTTGGGAAATAATTAGGTTATGAAGGTAAAATGAAAAATAGGTAAAGTAGACTTCACCAATTTTTTAAATGCCTGATTTTCAAAGTCACTCCTAGGGCAATTAATAGACTACCATAGACTTGGAGAAAAAATTGCTCAATACATACATATATATGACAAAGGAGTTACATGCAAAAAATAAAATTAAAAAATTACAATTTAATAACATGAAGACAAACAGCTCCCAATAAAAACTGGCAAAATAGCTGAACAGAAACTATACAAAAGAAGCTATACAAGTGCTAATAACCATAAAAACAGCAGCTGATCATCCTTAGTCATCAGGGATGACAGTTGGATACCACTACACACCTACTAGAATGGTTAAAATAAAAAACAAACAACAAAAATAACTGAAAAAACAATGTATTGACAAGAAGCTGGAACACCCAGAACACTTAAACACTCTTGGCAATAACGTAAAATGGGTCAAGCACTTTGCAACACAGTTTGATAGTTTCTTATAATTACATACACTAACACTTGCATGATCCAGCAATTCCACTCCTATTTACACAAGAGAAATAAAAACATATATTCACACAAAGATTTGTACACAAATTTTCATAGGGGCTTACTCTTATTAGCAAAAAAGTGAAGCAACACAAATGTGTAACAATGGGTAAATTAATAAGCAAATGGTGGTATATACATATGTCAATGGAATACTATTCATCAATAAAAAGGAATAAACTACTGACACATGCAAGAGTATAAATAAATCCCAAAACCATGCTGAGAAAGAGAAGACAAAACAGAAGCCAGATGCAACATAATTCATAGTGCGTGTTTCCATTTATTTGAAATTCTATAAAAGTCAAATCTAATCAATAGTGATATAAACCAAATCACTGCTTGCTTAGAGCCAAGGAATGGAGTTTTGGGGTTGTGCAAGTGTGTTGGAGAAAAGGTATTAACTAAAATGGGCCTCAAGGGAACTTTCCTGGGTTATGAAAAAGCCCTATATGTTGATTTTGGTGGTGGTTACATGAGTTATATAAGTGTATACATTTATCAAAATTTACCAAGTTCTACATTTAAAATGGTCAAATTTTAATGTATGTAAATTACACATCACTAAGATTGAATCACAAAAAAAAAAAGAAACCCAAACAAAACAAAACCTGTAATTAAAGAAAAATTTATTGAAATAAAAGATCATACTAAAAACGTCTATTGGGTTTCTGGAATAATTGATTTGAAATTCTGAACTCTATGACATAACATAGTAAAGCTATTACAATTTAAAAATAAAGACAAGAATTCCCACGGCTTGCACACTAAAAAAACCAAAGTAAGAAAATAATACTGGAATCAGACCTCTCAAAGTCAACATACAAAGCAAGGCAATAGTGGAACCGCATTTTTAAGAAACTCAGGAAAGGGTGTGATCCAAGGATATTACAGTCATCTGAGATACTGTTCTACTGTCAAGGCCACAGATAATGAGTTTACACCTGAGAGGCTCAGGCTGTTCTCATGGGTCTTTCTGGAGGAAACTACCAGGAGATGATCATCATCCAACCAAGAGATAATGTGAATATTTTTTGAGAACCAACTGATGGTGAACATTCAGTACATGTAATTACACGTGTAAAACTGAAACAAGGATGAAGCAAAGGGTGAAAGACTAGTATGCAAATAAGATATCACAATGTAAAATGAATTCAACTTTTAAAATAAAAAAAAGTGAAAATATGAAAAATAAAATTTCACTGATTATTCGAATGGGAGTGAAAAAAAGTAAACATTTAAAACTGACAAACCACACACACTAATAATTAAATTCTAAACACTTTTTTTGGAGTCATCACTGTTGCTTTTTAAGTAGAATCATGCCAATTATGTATGAGAAACAGGGAAGAAATCAGGATTTGTGTGTGAAAAAATAAATAAAAAGAAAAGAAAAGAAAAAAATGAAATAAAATAACTGACAAACCAAATAATAAAAGGAATGTAAGAACAATAAAGGGTTATAAAAGGCAAATTTAAAAAAGAATTTCTAGAACAAACAAAATAAAATCAACCCTTTCATTGTACTAAAATAAACATTTTTTCAAAGAGCAAAGAAAATTATGCGATAAAAACACTCATATTTTAAGTTCCCAGAAACAGTCAGTGTTAACTAGAATTCTTTCCACTCTCCTCCTCGCCACACTCTCTCTTCTTCTCATTCTCTCTCATCCATTCTCTCTCTCCATTTGTATTTTTAATACAAACTTGGATTGTTGGATTGTATTTTCATTTACTATTTCATCATGAGCATTGTCTATGCCAGTGAATGTTCACACACACACACCAAAATGACCTTAATGGGTTCTTATATATTCCACGTAATGGATGAGTTGATATGTTTGTACTTCTGAAATCTTGCTAGCCTATTCCGTATTTATAATCAAGCATGCATCTATTTATTCAATCATTTAATATAGATTTATAGGATGTCTAGTGCATATCATGCATGTATGAGCAGGATAGATGTTTCTCTGCCCTCCTAGGAGGTCAGTTAAAACAAATAATTATATGTGAGATTAATGTGGAAGTTGAGAGAGATGTAGGAGGACAGTTTAAGGGGATTCATCTCAATCTTGAGATGAGGTCTAGGCCTCACTTAGACACTCCTGTGGAAGGAAGTGAAGTTTAAATGAGGTCTGAGCAAAGTGAAGTGAACCTGGGAATAAGAAATGGGGACCTTTTGGTTATATTTTTTTAACATCTCCATCTTTCTATCAAAGTTAAAGGTAACATTTTTCTTCGACTTTTCGTCCTCTCTTAACTAGACTACATATTTACTTTTTGTTTCTAGTAGTTTTAAGATTTTATAAAACATATTGAACCTTTTTTTTCTCTCTAATTACAGTGTCTTAACTCCTCCTTGCATTAATATAAAGTATCTAACTTTTCTTGTTTCCGTCTCTGTTGCCCCTCCTTTATCAGTTTTGTTGTTATGAACTGGATGGACCTTTGGATTCAGATTTTATTAACAATAGAAGTGATTTAGACATTTACTATATATTACAAACATTTTAATGACTGTTAAATATGTGTAACTGGTGGTGGACTTATTTCATAACTCAACTTGTCCATTTTTGAGTTTGTTATGTTGACTAGTGTTTTTGTTGACTGGACTATTTCAAATGTTTTTCTTTCCCCAGAAAAGTGATATTCTTGTCAGTATTTATAAATACCTTTCTCATAATGTTTTTAAGGGGTATTATAGTAATTTAAGAATAATAAAAAAAGAAGTCAGTATGTTTTGGCAAGATTTATTCTAAAGAAATGAAAGTATTAACATTAATAATCAGCTTACATTCCACTTATATGAAATGTCCAGAATAAGCAAATCTATGGAGACAAAAAATAGATTAGTGGGTGCCTGCGGCTGTGGGACTGGGGAGATGAGGTGTGAGGCGAAGTGATAGGGGTTTCTTTCTGGGGTAATAAAAGACTTACAAAATGCATTATGGTGATGGACGCACAACTTTATAAATATACCAGAAGTCATTGAATTGTACACCTTTAATTAGTGAATCATGTGGTTTGTAAATTATATCTCACTAAAGCTGTAAAGAAAGAATCAGCTTATTCTTTTCAGTGTTCAGTAGTCTATTATATGCTGAAATTTATTTTCTTTTCCTAAAACCAGAGGCATCATTTGCTCATCTGCAGGCTTTTAGCATCCCTCTTCACCGTGGTTTCAGACTCACAGTAGGAACTGGATAAAGGTCATAGCATCAATAAGCATCTCACTCTGACCTAGCTGGATATGGATTTAAAAATAATTTCCAATATTCACTCTTTGGAGTTCTACTTTGCTTTTATCTGTTTCTGATATCTGATGTTATGCCCTCCCCATACTGTTTTACCCCTTAGCCAAATAAGCTATTTTGAATGGGTCTGGTCAGCTAATTCATGTTCTTGTATAAAGTTTGACACTATGACCCCCAGGAAACACCACATTCTACAGAAACTTTATCATAATGGTAAAAACCCTTAAGCCAAAGAGCAGAAGTTCTAATGATGGAATTTAAGGCAATAGAGGAGACTGGAGAAGGATTTGGGACGATAAAGAGATTTTTCAAGTACACTGGAATCAGGACACATGTGGGTCTGCACGCCATGCTTCCCGCTGCAGCTGGCTCTTGAATGCCCCGGGTTTGCACTTCCACCTTCTGTGTTATAATTCTGGGGGTCCTTAAGGCTGGTATTTCTCCAGGGATTTCCTCTTGCCTCATTTGGGTAGCTAAATGACATCTTTATATTTAGCTTGGTTTTCATCCTCTCGCTCATGGTCTTCTTCCCTACAAAGTATAGAAGGAAGATGTTTAAGACCAGTGCTATGAAGAAAGTAACAAGTTCAAATAATTGTTTTCTTAATTTATCTTACTTTATTGAAACTTTTTGTGAACTTTGGCATTTTTTCTTCTCTTTATCTAAAATACTGCTAAAAATACTAAAAATTTGGGCAAGACATTTATGAAGCCTTAGAAAGAAATGCAACCAGAGGAAACATGATTTTAAAGAAGATCACCTGTACGCATATTCTTCTGGGAACTTTTCTTAGCAACTAGAGAAGGAGAACAAAAAGCCATATACAGACATATTTAAAGTAACTTAGCACCACTCACCAGCATCTGGAGGCCTGTGGAAATGAAATGGACATGGATGACATTTCACAGTGAGCATCAGCCAGAAGGAAAACTTTGCCTCCTTGGTTGCTCAATGAACGAAGATAGATTCTAGGGCTTTAGAAGAGCCCTTGATGGCCCTACCATTCACTATCCCCCGACCCTGATCCAGTAATTAGGGCTGTATCGATACAAGCCCTCATTGATAATAATCAAATAATTCTTTGGAGAAAAATGATACTTTTATCCCAGATTATCCCAGGTTTAACAACACTGACAATTGAGTCTTTAGCTATTTTTGGTTTATCTTAACATACCTTTGTTGTGACACCTTGGTTGTAACATAGCTTCCTTTTTCCTCTTCTTGCGTCCAGTGGAAATGGAAATTCATCATCCTTTTGTTTTCACTGTTGTTTATTGTAGAGATACAAATTAAATATCTCCCTGTTCCATTTACCTTTGTCATTTTATTTTAGGTGAGTCATGAGAAACTCTTAGAATTTCATCTCTACCTCAACCAGTCGAGTTTAAAACTGTAGGTCACATTCAGTGCCAAATACTGATGGGCTCATCTCCCAGCGCTTCTGTGGTTAGTCTCTGCATTTCTAACTCACGCTAAGCGAACAGTCCCTCCATGTTTTCTTAGTCTTTCTCTCTCTAACTTGCACATAACTCCTTCTGTATTGACAAAATTTGTTTTGACTTCAGACGAAGAAACTTTTCTTTGTTTCTGCTGCCCTTTTGCAGCTTTTCAGGGAGGCACAAGTGTCAGCTGTTGAGGCAGTTTTTAATTATTGACTCATCAGCCTTGGCTTTCCCTGGGGAAAGGGAATCTGCTTTTTCACACTTGTGTTATTGAGAGCAATGTCTAAGATATGATAAATAAATAACAGCACATGATGAATGTCTGATCCTCTGTAGCCACAAGAGGAAACTTCTGTCAAAGCAGCCATGCTTCTTTCTCCTTTTAACAAGGCACCGTCACTATAGCAGCCACTGCTGCTGCTGTGGAACAGTAAGCAGGTGCTTAAAGCACCCATTTTTTTCTATGTTTGGGAAAAGAGGGTGGCAGGCTTAATAAATCCTAAGTTGTGGGGCTTGTCTATTTTCATCTTTTCTCTGGCCCATTTTCAAGGGAGAAGAACAGACGTGAGATTTCCTCTCTGGAGACCTAGATGCATGTCCTTGCTTCCTCATTGTGGTTCTCCTAGCAACCCGCTGTCTCTCTCTGATCTTCAGTTTTCTTATTTACAAAACAGAAATATTACTTCACTCTGCCTACACAACATCATTGTTATGAGACCTTGATGAAATGATATGCATGAAAAACATAAAGTTATAAATGTTTGTTAGCATCATTACTAGGAGGTATTTTTTCCTCTTTCATTCATTTTTTTCATTTGACAAATATTTAATGTAGGGTCTCTGAAAGCTGGGGCTTTGTTTTGCTTACCGCTGCATCCTCAGGACCTAAACCAGCCCCTGACACATGGTGAACACTCATTAACTATTTGGGAGGTAAGTGGATGAAAGACTACAGAATGAGTTAAGCATCCACCATACAGTTACTGCGCCTGATACTGGCTAATATGAAAGTGAATGAAACAGGCAAACCTCTGCCTTTCTGGGAGATATAGTTTCATAGAAAATATAGAGTGCTTAGAGCCAAGTAACTGAGTTTCCCCTCAAGTTAGACAGTACTAGAAGGAAAAGGAGAAACGAAAAGAATACCACAAAATTTAGGTCTAAAATTAAGTGAACATTTGAAGCTGGCAAAGCCATTTTGAGGATCCAGCTTTTCTCATTTATGTTCCACATGCTCCTCCTCAGTGACCTTCTTCTACCCTCTTATGGTTAATTCTGTTTTTCCTGTTTTCAAACCCTTCTTATGAAAATATATGATTTTCATACTAATGCAATTCTCAAATTAGTTTTCTTGGAGATGTCAATATTTGTTTCAAGTAGTTTGTGGAGTTTGGTGTTTAATAACTCTGGAAAACACTTGGTTAAATAATATTAAACAGGATGCCATTAAATCTATACATGAGTTTGGTAAGAATTCACATCTGTGAATGATTAAGTCTATGTATGAATATGTATATCTCTCTATTTACATACATTTGTTTAATTTCATTCAGCTATATTTTGTAGCTTTCACGTAGTATATGAGTCTTGCACTATGCTTCTTAAATTTTTTAAGAATGTTGTGTTTTAAGTTTTTTTTAATATTTTTAAAATTAAATTTCAAATAGCTTGTTACTACTATATAGAAATACAATTGATTTTTGTATATTGATGTTTTACCTTCTAACTTTAACAAACTTACATATTTCTAGCAGTTTTTGTAGGTTTTTTGGGATTTTCTATGCAGGTAATCATATCATCTAAGAATAGAAAATGTGTTTCTTTCTTTTCAATAAATATGTCTTATATCTTCTTATCATACTTTATTTTATTGATTCAAGACAGCTAGTTCAATGCAGAATAAAATTAGTGGGAGTGGGCATTATAGGATGTTTTATCCTTAAGTATGATGCTAGTTGTGGGCTTTTTATAGATGCCCTTTGTCAAAATGAGGAAGCTTTCTACTATTCCTAATTTGCTGAAAGTTTTTAATTATTATAGAATTTATTATTTTATTATTAATTATTAGTGTTAATGATTTATTTATTACTTATAACTATTATTATTTATTATCATTTTATTAATTGTGGAGGAACTATTGGATTGTGCCAGTGCTATTCTGCTATTCTGCAGCTAATGAGATGACAATATGAATATTTTAAATTCTGTTAATATGTCAATTACATTGATTTTTTTTTTCTTGAATGTTAAATCAATTTTGCTTTTCTGGAATAAGCCCTGTTTTTTCATAATATATTATCATTTTATATATTGTTGAATTCAATTTACAAATATATTTTTAAAAGTTTGGTGTCTATGCTTATGAGAGATAATGGTATATATAATATGTTATTTTGGGAATCTGTCAAGCTTTGATATCAGTATTTTGTTTGCCTAATAAAACAACTTGGTACGTGATTCCTCTTCTACTTTCTTATAATTGTGTAAGATTGGTAGCATTGCGTTCTTAAATGTTTGATAAAATTCATCACTGAAGCTATCTGGACCTGGAAATTTCTTTGTGGGAGGAATTTTGATAAGTAATTGAATTATTTTAATGAGAATCTGAGTCTTCAGATTTTGTTTTATCTTGTACCACTTTTTGTAGTTATAAAATTTCAAGTAATTTACCCATTTTTTCTGAGTTGTCAAATTTAGTGGAATAAAATTGTTCATAATATGGGTATTCCCTTAATACCATTTAATATCTCTACATCTGTTCTGATATACCATATTTCATTGCTGATACAATATTGGTAATTCCTCTTTCTCTCTCACTGTCTCACAACTTAAGGATATAGTCTTTCTATTGACACCTTCAAAGAAACAACTTTCAACTTTATAATTTTATCTTATATTTTCGTTTACTATTTCATGGATATCTGTTTTAAGCTTTATTACTTCCTTGTTTCTAATTATTTTATATTTACTTTGCTCTCCTTCTATCTTCTTAAGGTGTACCTATGGATCACTGATAGTAGATCTCTGTTTTCAAATATAAACCTTTAATGCTATAAAGTTTCCTCTTAACTTCTCTTAACTTAATCCCAGTCATTTTGGTTATTTAATATTTTCATTATCATTAGGTAAAACTAATTTCTAATATTTCTTGTGATTCCTTGGCCCTTTATGGCTATGTAGATATCTTATTGTTACTAATTTGTAATTTAATTATATTGTGACCTAAGGACGTTGTCAATTGTTTAGACATATTGAAACTTTCAAAACTTTTGCCATATTGAAACTTGTTCTATAGTCTAGAGTGTAGTCTAGTTTGGTGAACACGCAAAGTACACTTGAGAGAGGGATGTTGAAATTTTTAACTAAATGTATGGATTTTTCCATTATTCTTTTTAGTTCAGTTAATATTCACATCATGTATTTTAAAACTATTATTAGCCATATACACTTTATGATTGGTATGTCTTCCTGAAAGTTAACATATTCATCATTATGAAATGCCCTTTTTCCCTGTAATACTCTGCCTTGAAGTCTGCCTTATATGGTATCAATATACCCACTCCACCTTTCTCATGCTTACTGCTAGCATAGAATTTAACATAGCAACTCCAGCTGTCATATCTTATACTTATTGCTAACACTATATTTTTTCATTCATTTTTTTCCAACCTCTCTTCTTCTTTACTTTCTTCATTAAGACTTTTTTAATATTATTGTTTCAGAGCACTTTAAATTTCACAGAAAATGTAAGAGGAAGGTACAGATTTACACCCTGCCTCCACCATGCTTATGCTTCCCATCATCCACAACACTCACCATAGAGATACACTGATTAATATTGCGTTGTCTCAATGGACCACGGTTTATTTATCCATTCACCTACTGAAGGAAATCTTGGTTGCTTCCAAGTTTGGGCAATTATACATAAAGCTGCTATAAACATCCACATGCGGGATTTTGTGTGGACATGTTTTCAACTATAATACTTTGGGTACAATACCAAGGAGAGTCATTGAAGGATATTAAGGTAAGACTATGTTTAGTTTTGTAAGGAAACGCCTAACTGTCTTCCATAGTTACTGTACCAATTTACATTCCTGCCTGTAATGCTTGAGGGTTCCTGATGCGTCACATCATCAGCATTTGATGTCAGTGTTCCAGATTTTGCCTACTCTGTAGGTATGTAGTGCTATCACATTGTTGTTTCAGTTACATTCCCCTGATGACATATGATGTGGAACATCATTTCATATGCCTACTTGCCATTTGTATTTCTTCTTTGGTGAGGTGTCTGTTAAGCTCTTTGGACCATTTTTTAATCAAGTTGTTTGCTTTCTTACTGTTGAGTTTTAAGAATTATTTGTATATTTTGCATAATAGTCCTTTATCAGATGTGTCTTTTGCCAACATTTTTTCCCAATCTGTGATTCATCTTCTCATTCTCTTGATAATTGTTTTTTGCAGAGCAGAAGTTTTAAATTTTAATGTACTTGAGCTTATCAGTTATTTTTTTTTATGGATCTCTTGTTTTATCTAAAAAGCCATTGCTATACCCAGAGTTATTGAGGTTTTCTCTTATGTGACCTTCTCTGAATTTGATAGTTTTGTATTTTACAAATAGGTTGTGATTCATTTTGAGTCATTTTTTTGAAGAGTGTAAGGTCTATGTCTAGATTTTTTTTTATTTTTTTTTTGCATGTTGATGTCCAGGTGTTCTAGCACTATTTGTTGAAAAGTCTACCTTTGCTCCATTGTATTTCCTTTTCTCCTTCATTACTGAAATGGTTATTCTGGGTCTTTTGCCACTTCATATAAACTTTAGAATAAATTTGTCAATATTCGCAAAGTAACTTGCTGGGATTTGGGCTGGCATTATTTTGAATCTATACATCAAGTTAGGAAGAAGAGACATCTTGACAATTAGAGTATCCCCATTCATGAACATGGCATACTTTTCCATTTATTGAGTTATTCTTTTATTTAATTCATCATAGTGTTGTAGTTTTTCTCATATAGATCTTGTACATATATTTTTAGATTTATACATAATAATTTAATTTTTTTGGATACTAATTAAATGATATCGTGTCTTTAATTTCAATATCCACTTGTTAATTGCTGGTGTATAGAAAGGAAATCGACTTTTGTATATTAGCTTCATATCTTGCAACATTGCTATAATTGTATGTTAGTTCTAGTAGTAATTTTGTCACTTCTTTCAGAATTTCTCTGTGGGTAATTATGTTATTTGTAAACAAAGATAGTCTTATTTCTTCCCTCCAGATGTTTATCCGTTTTATCTTCTTTTATCACCTTATTCCATTAGCAAGGACTTCCCATAAAATTTTGAAAGGGGGTAGTGAGATGGGATATCTTTGCCTTGTACCTGATGTTATTAGGAAAGCTTCAAGTTTTCCATCATTACGTATGGTGTAGGTTTGTTGTAGACATTATTTATCAGGTTTAGAAAAATTCCCTTTATTCCTAGATTACAGAAAATTTTTACTGATGAATAGGTGTTTAATTGTGTCCTATGCTTTTTCTACATCTATGGATAGAATCACATGTTTTCTACTATAGCCAGTTCATGTGATGGATTACATTGATTTTCAACTTTTGAAAAAGTTTTGCATATTTGCCATAAATACCACTTGGTTATGTTGTGTCATTATTTTTATACATTGTTGGATTCAATTTGCTATTTTTTTTTGATAATTTGTATATCTATATTTATGAGATATTGGTTTGTAGTTTTCTTTTCTTGTGTGTCTTTTTCTGCTTTTGGTGTTAGGATAATGCTGGCCTCACAGAATGAGTTAGTACTACCTCTGCTTGTATGCTCTGAAAGAGAGTTTAGAGAATGGCCACAATTTTTTTCTTAAATGTTTGGTAGAATTCACCAGTGAACCCATCTGGGCCTAGTGCTTTCATAAAATGAGCCAATGACTTAAAAATCAAGATATCTCTCTCTCTCTCTCTCTCTCTCTCTCTCTCTCTCTCTCTCTCTCTCTCTCTCTCTCCATATATATATATGGAGAGAGCACTAGGCCCAGATGGGTTCACTGGTGAATATATATTATATATATATATATATATATATATATATATATATATATATATATATATATATATCCGACGTGCCAAAAAAAAGTATACAATAGACACTTTGGTCAATTTTGCTCAAGCAGTAGTTTGCCATAATCAGAAGTGTCTGGACGCTGATGGTAACCATTTTGAGCACCTCTTGTAATTGCAGAAGTCAAATGTGACTTGTATTCATCTTTTGTTATCGGTATATATTGAATATTACAATTTTAGTAGCTTTTTCATTTCTTAAAATGTGTATGTGTTTTCTTGATACCCTGTGTGTGTGTGTGTGTGTGTGTGTGTGTGTGTAAAACTTCTAACATTTCTTGCAAAGAAAGTCTACTGGCAACAAATTCCCACAATTTTAGTCTGAGAAGGTCTTTATCTTTCCTTCATTTTTGAAGGATAACTTTGTAGGATGCAAAAGTTTAGGTTGTTGCTTTCTTTTCTTTCAACACTTTAATAGTTTGTTCTACTCTCTTTTTGCTTGCTTGGTTTCTGAGGAGAATTCAGATATATTTCTTATTTTTATTCTTCTATATGTAAGGTGTCTCCCCTACCTAGGGCTTTTTTTATTTCTGTTTTTGTTGTTTTACAATTTGAAAATGATAGGCCTAGATGTCGGGGTTTTTTGTTTGCTTTTTTTGTTTATTTGTTTCTTTTGTTTTGTGTTTTAATTAAAGTCTATTGGGGTGACAATTGTTAGTAATGTTACATAGGTTTCAGGTGTACAATTCTGTGATATATCATCTATATGTCACATTGTGTGTTCTCCAGCCAGAGTCCATCACCATATATTTGATCCCTTTTGCTCTCATCTACCACCCCCTCCCCACCCTCTGATAACCACTAAACTATTGTCTGTGTCTAGACTTTCTGTTTCTTCATTTGTTTGTCTTGTTCCTTTGTTGCTTTCAGTTTATATACCACATAGCAGTGAAATCATATGGTTCTCAAATTTTTATCTCTGACTTAGTTTGCTTAGCATTATAATCTCAAGATCCATCCATATTGTCGTAAAAGACATTATTTCATCGTTTCTTATGGCAGAATAGTATTCCATTGTGTATATATACCACAACTCCTTTTTCCAATCATCTATTGAAGGACACTTTGGTTGTTTTCATGTTTTGCTTTTTTGGCATTAATCCTGCTTAGTATTCTCTGAGCTTCCTGGAACTCTGTAGTGGTGTTTGACATTAATCTAGAGTAATCATCAGCCATTATTATTTCAAACATTTCTTCTGTTCCTATCTCTTTCTTTTCCTCTGGTATTTCCATTACATGTATGTTCAAACTTTTGTAGGTGTTTTACAGTCCTTGGGTAGTCTTTTTTTTTTTTTTCAGTCTTTGTTTTCTTTGCTTTGCAGTTTTGGAAGTTTTTATTGAGATATCCTCAAGATTAGAGATTTTTTTTCTGAATCTGTGTCCAGTCTACTCATAAGCCGTTCTTTATTTCTATTTTATGGCTGTTGTTTTTTTTTGTTGTTGCTGTTTGTTTTTTGCTGTTTGTTTTTTATCTCTTGCATTTCTTTTAGGTTCTTTCTTAGGATTTTCATCTCTCTGCACATATTGCCCATCTGTTTTTGCATATATTCTACTTTATGCATAAGCACCCTTTGCATTTTATAATCATAGTTCTTTCAAATAACTGGTCTAATAATTCCAACATCATTCTCATATCTGGTTCTGATGCTTGTTTTGTCTCTTCAAATTTTATCTTATGCATTTTGTGCATTTTGGTATGTCTTGTAATTTTTTCATAATAGACAAACATAATGTACTATGTGAAAGAAACTGCTATAAGTAAGCCTTCAGTAATGTGGTGGTGAGGTGTGTAGGGTAGGGAAATTT
This sequence comes from Rhinolophus sinicus, assembly GCF_036562045.2. Classification (NCBI taxonomy): domain Eukaryota; kingdom Metazoa; phylum Chordata; class Mammalia; order Chiroptera; family Rhinolophidae; genus Rhinolophus; species Rhinolophus sinicus. The sequence continues at coordinate 63,175,221 of NC_133754.1, read as the reverse complement.
TCTATATTTTTATGATTAGAGCTCAATCTTTTAATGAGCCTATGCCTCTGGACTATAAACTTTACAAGTGTTTTTCAGGGTTTGTTTGTTTTTCTGTTTGTTGTTGTTGCTTCTTTTTTTTTTTTCCTCCCCTTAGGTGAGACAGGATGACTAGAGTAGGCTGGCAAGGGTATTTCTGCCCATCCACATAGAAAGCTTGAGCTGACTGGAGTTGGATATTTTCCTTCTCCATGTCAGTTAGGCTGTGGTAAAGCTCCAGCAGGTTAGGTTCTGGTTAACTAGTTCCTCCTGAGGGCAGACCTTGTTAAGAACAGAGTTCTCTAATTATTTCAAAATGGTTCCTTTTTGCCTTTCTCTACCAGATGCCTGAGGGATTAGTACTACATATTTACTGTGGGAATCTGGTTGAGCTCCTGGAGGTAAATTGCACAGTATTGAGGAGTTCCCCTATGACTGGGTCCTCTCACAGTTTTTAACTCTTGGGATTGCCCATTGAGCTTCCAGTAATTCTTCAATTATAGTTCAAGTTTCTATACCCCAGTGCTGGTTCCCGAAGCCATTTCCACTTGTGAGTCTCCACTCCAGTAAGTTGTGATTTTCTGTGTTTCCCTTTCTCTCTAGTTGTGGTGGCAGCAGTTTGCTCTGTGTCCTCACCTCTCTTATGGATTTAGAGGAGTTCGTTGTTCAGTCTGTTCAGCTTTTTATGTGTTGTTGTGATGGAGCAGCAACTTCCAAGCTCCTTACACGAGGAACCAGAAACCGTTACTCATAATTTGTTTTTTAATGCATCATTTCTACTCCCATACACTCATGCTGTCATTTTCTTACCTCAACATTGCTTTCAGCTATCATTTCTCTATTTTCCTTTTAAGAAAACATGTTTAAAGAGACATAGTCAGTGCCTTCCATTAGGTTCCTCCCATTTCTCCTGGGATCCACTCTAATCAGGCTTTTGCCTATAATACTTTACTGAACTTGCTCTTATCAAATTCACACAAGCCCTCTGTGTAGGTAAATCTAATGATCAATTCTTAGTTAACTTACTTGGTGTAACAGTAATACTTAACGTAATTAATCACTTTTTCCCTTTTGGAAATATTTCCTTTACTTGACTGTCAAAGTACGATACTCTCTTCTTTCCTCTTCTTCACTGACTACTGCTTCTCAGTCTCCTCATCTGGTTTTCCCTCATATCCCTGCATTCTAGGTAATCTAGGACTCAGTCTTTGGGCATGTACCCTTTTATATTTCTCTTATTATTTAGTGATCTTATCCAGTAACCTAGCTTTAAATAACATCTGTATACTTTGTATGTCTCCCAAATTTGTATGTAAAGACTGGTCCTCTCCTCTGAATGCTGGACTTCTTATACCCAGCACATCCATCAGGAAATAGGTATTTCAAATTTAACCTGCCACAAAACCGAACATATAATCTTCCCCTCTAAACATATTCCACCCACAGTCTTCTCCATCTCAGTAAATGGCATCCAGTTACATAGGGAACTCTGTCAGAAAATTGGTTAGGAAAGGTTGTTGCCTCTGTTACAATGTATATTCAGAATCCTCCATCATCACAACCCCTACTATAAGCTCCCTGTCCAAGAAGACATTTTCTCTTGCCTGAATTATTACCATATTCTCATAACTTGTCTCTGTTTTTCTATCTTTGCCAAACATGAATCTACTTTTAACATGCACCAAGTAGATCAGATCTGGTTACTTTTCTGCTCCAAAATCTCTAATGGCTTTCCACTCAACTCAAAGTAAAGGTCAGAAATCTTTCATGAGCCTAGAAGTCCTATACAATTAGCCTCCCCTGTTACCTATCAAATCTCATCTCCTACTACCTTTGTTTACTTGTTCTGTTCTCACTACACTGGTCTTCTTGCTGCTTTCTTTCACATTTTAAACACACATTTGGATGCAGTTTCTATTTCCTGTAATGCCTTCGTCAGATGGTTTTATGCTTTGTTTTCTGGACTCCTTCGGATATTAAATGTATTATCAGTGAGGTCTCCCATGATCATCTTATTTGTAATTAAAATCTTCCAACCTCTCTAAATCCCTTCCCTTCCTTGTTTTCTTTTAAGAACTCATCACCTCCCACCATGCTACATTCATCCATCTATCTGTCTTATCTTATCTTATCTATCTATCTATCTATCTATCTATCTATCTATCTATCTATCTTCCATCCATTGACTTTTGTCTCTCCCTCACTCATTTCCATTTGTGAATAGATTTTTGATTGTTCTCTCCATACATTGCAAATGAATATGTATTATGGTCAAGTATTAATTTTTCCACACAATGGAAGGTGGATCTAAAGTTTGAATACTGAAATAATTTTAGGTGTGCAATAATTAAAATAGTCATTATTTATTAAAGATTTGTAATATGCTAGCTTCTATCTCATTTAAACTTCATAACAATCCATTGAGGTAAAACTGTTCTTCCCCAATTTTTCAAGTGAAAAAACTAAAGCAAGACAGGATAAATAATTTTCCCAAAGTCAAACAACATATTAGCAAAGTTAGTATTTGAACCCAGGCATTCTGATTTAAAGCCAACACTCTTAGCCAGCACACTAACATTTGACATAGGTCTGCCTTTTTACCAGGGATTCTTTCTGAGTTTTACCTTTTGCTTGCTTTGCATGTATATGATAGATACTTGTGAACAAATGTCTTTACTTCTCCTGTAGATTTCAAACTATCTGAGAAAGGTCTTACCTTAATAATTGACTATATCTTAGCGTCCAGAGCAGGATCTTTTATATGGAAGAAGCTCATTAAATGTTTGATTAAGAAATATAAGCAATGTGTGACAGTTTGATGACTGATTGAAATTAAAATAGTAATTTTGCATTGTGGAAGTGTGATTCTAGAAATTCAGTGAAGCTGTCAAATTTCCATTCTTTTTATTTCAATTCATCCTTAGGATCTATTGCATGGTAGAAGGTAGAGACAATAATTTCTCAGAATTATACCAAGTTTATCTTCTTTCAAATATTGTTTAGTATACAGTTTTCAGCATTATTCATAAAAAATAAAATAGATTTATGTCAATAAAACTATAATTATTCAGATTAAGGGTTTCACAATTAAGTAATTAATGGCAAAGTACTGTTCTAGGTTTGTGAGATATACAAAGGTGACATAAATAAATTTATATTTCAGTTACTTGAAGAAAAAACAGAATCACCAAGAAGATGGTTGTCTCTTCCTTAACACAAACTTTCTTTAAATATTATTAATCATGAAAACAGAAACTACTAAGATGTTTTGGAATTAATATTATAGAACCATCATCCCATACTTTTCTTTGGTAGGCTCTCCATTTTGAGTTATGCAATTGTGAAAGTTACTGGTTTGTTTGTTTTTCTATATTGGGTAGCTTTGAATTTATAGTTCTTAAAAACTCCTAAAAGGACACAACTAAAATTTTAATGGGCATTTCAGCTAAGTCTGTTTGAGTTTTGCATTAGATTTCCCTTTAGTCTTGGGTAAAGCCATAAAAAAAGACACATATATACACAAAAAAGGCTTAAAAATGTAATCACCACACAGGAACCTTCCTAGTCAGCATCAAATAGAATAAAATATATTTTATTAATGATACAATTCACAAAATTACCAGCCCTGCCACTCTCTGCCCTCCAAGGACACCTCTTCCCCCTATTACGTGTACACCAGTCATTGGTGTTTGTTCTGTGCAATTTAACCTTCTGATTGCTTTGCATGCTTAATGAACTAGATTAAGTGAAATGCTGATTAGGAGTGTTGACTTCTATTGGGAAAGTGGACCAGTGAAGTCTCTGCCTGTCTTGAGGCAGAGCCCAAGGAAAATCCAGTTCTCGTTGAGGAACTAGAATCAGGAAAGGACATGCAAGCTTTATTTGTTTTCATTTCTAAAGTGAAGTTTAGTAAATAAATGGAGTCCACTTTCACAGATCCAGTCAGGCCTAGGTATGTGGGTCCCTTTCAAGGTGCAGAGGCCCGTTTTCACTTAAATTCTTTATCTCTTCCTCAATATGTATGTCTGGGACTCATGCTGAAACACAATCAATCTCTTCCCTCCTGCCTCAATTTGGTTGGAATATCCTTGTCTCAAAACTAAATAAGTTTCTTCCTCAAATTTGTCTGAAAGAAAGAGGAGCTGTACATCCCTAGGAGACTAGTCCCCAAGCCTAAGATTAGCTCCATTATGGAGCCAATACCTCACCTTTACAAAGACTCACAGCAAGTTTCTGTGGCTTCTTAGAGAGATAAAGAAAAGTGCCATTGGTTAATGTTTATCATGTTGTGAGAAATAAAATTTGATTGTGGTACTTTAATCTAGTATTTATTAAACAATGAATATTTATTAACTATTTATTTGATGTTAAAATTTGATTAGGCTTTGTGAGTGAACCCCACAAAGTCCCCCCCACGCACAAAAAAAGATAATTTTCTTAAGCAGTTCCTAGCCACAGTAATGTCTGGCAAACAATGATGTAATAACCAAGAAATAACCACGTAAAATTTTAAGTAGTATTTGATATGTTAGACCTTGAGAACTAAGATGCAAAAGATAAAGCTGTGGCAATTTACAATAACAACTTTGCAATATCTAACATGAATTTTACTATTAGAATAGAAGAAATGGTCAAAATGGCATGTTGATTGTTCTGAGAATAAATTTCTACTGGCTAACTAGACCTATACAGAAAAAAAAATCAATTTATTAAACTTATTTAATCCCAATGAAATTATGTCTCCTTTTCAGAGGACATAAGCTAATGAGAAGATAAACTCTTGTGTCTAAGGTGTTTTAGAATGAAATAATACACTAATCTTCTTTTAGCAGACAGGAGCTTTATGAGTGTTTGTATGGGGGCTGCTAAGTGATATACAACAGCAAAGCCACAGCTACACAATGGACCTGTGTGATTGTCATGATTTCCACCCTGTTCAGAAGCTTCCCTAAAGACCCAACTCTGCCCATAGCCAAGCGAAGTTTCAGAAGGAGTTTTCAACCAAGATCACATCTACTGTAAGATACATACTTGTATTTCACAATTGTAGACTGTCCACACCATGAGTTAATTCTACATTGATACAGAGGTGGGAAATTAGGGAACGATTTTCACTACTTTCACTGTTCCTTTACTCTAATACCCAAAATAAGGTGGGTTTTTCTTTCCTGTCATTTATTTAACTGTCTGGAGTTAGAAGTACTTAATTGAACTAATCATGTTCTTGTGCTTTAAAAGAATTAAATAGGCTGTTTGTAAACTACTCCAGCTGGCCCCCAAACCATTGTGAAACACTGCATTAAACAAAACAACAATTAAGTAAATGTCATGAGGCTAAATACAAGTAGAAAAAGAGTGATCTTTCTATCCTTCTACTTTATGACCTCTGACAGTATTTTTTTTCAATTGTTTAATCTCCAATACCTAACTACATATGCCTTTGTTGAATAAGTTACTTCATGGAAGGGAAAAACATCAAAAAAGCCCATAAAAGAGGAGATAATGTTATGACAGTCTTTAATATTTTCAATAATAATAGTTTAGTGTATGCAAAGAACCCCACACAGTCCTAACAATTGTAGAAGATACAGTTATCTGTACTTTATAAGCTTGTTTATGTTATAGTTATACTCAGCCTTTAAGAGAAATGAGATACAAAGTCATATTCAACCACACTTATGATTCATATTTGCTTAAGTTATTTCTCTAATTAATTCTTCATTGATTCAAGACAAGCTCAGTTTCAAAATTGGGTGAAAGATGGTTGCAGGTGGTTAGTGATGATGACAAGTTTGAAGTGTTTTATGAAGAGATGAAAAAAAAAGATAGGATATCTAATGTATATAGAAGGAAGACTTTTACATAGATCCAGTTTCAGCAATAGTAGAGTAATTTATAACAATTATAAAATGACATGTAACTCTATATATACATATATACATACACACACATGAATGTGTACTCACTAACTTGCATACACTTATTTTTTCATGCTGGGGAATGACCAAAAGCAAACAGAACTGGAGAAGACTCAACCCTTGAAAAAAGGGAATCATTGTGTGAAATACTAACACTCATATGCATTATTTCTAACCTGAGTGTATTGCCCATTCTGCAGTAGGATTGGTATAGGACAACTAGAACCCAAGCTGAAAACTTCAGTATTGTTTTGAGGTGTGAGAGAACTGAGTTCAATGTTCCCAGAGCAACTAGAAATTTGGGATGGATTCTGGAAGAAAAAGTATTTACGGAGAGATGAGTCTCAAAATTTGTATTTAAATTTTCCTCTCTGCTTGACCCAGGAACTAAGAATGAATATGTGAGACTCATCCACTAGCTCAGCAATAAGCAATAGCTGGAAGGCTGGGAAGAGATTTCAGCTGATGCCGTTTGCATGAGAGAAAGAGTTTGGAGTTTGAATCCTGCCAAGTCAGAGGGCTTGATAAATAACTCATAGTTATATAGAATCCCATCAGGGTCATATTTTAAGAGTAAACACTACATCCCAGGGCTAAGGATAAAACTAAAATAAAAGACAAAGCTAACATAGATCTCCCACACAAACTGTGCACTAAGCTTCCAAAAGCAGGTTATCAACCAGTAATTTCACTACCTGCTAAAATAAAAATCACTCCTTTTCAGAGGAGAATAACTGAATTCAGAGTCTCTATGATGTATCATCAACAAAGTTAAGTATGCAATTAAAAAATTTATACATATTAGGAAACTGGAGTATTTGAACCATAGTCAAGAGAAAAACTAAACAATAGAAAATGACCCTGAGATGATCTATATATTGGAATTTGCATACAAGTATTTTAAAGAAGTAATTATAACTGAATTAAAGTATTACAAAATATAGGCTTCTAATGATTGAACAGGAAAATCTACAAAAATATAAATACTATAAACAAGAACCAAATGATCATACTAAAAATGAAAACTGTGAGGTCTGAAATAAAGAATACTTAATTGAATGGATTCAACAGCAGACTAGAGATGAAGGACGAAAGATTCAGTGAACTTTAAAATTGATGAATAAAAGGATCCAATATTAAAAGAGAAAGGGAAAAAAAGAAAAACAATGAAGAGAGTCAGAAATATGGAAAAATACTAAGTGACTTACAAAAATATATTTATAACTCTAGAAGAAGAGTAAAAGGTGATCAGATAGAATATTTGATGTAGTAAAGGCTGAAAAATCCACAAATCAATGAAAGCTATAACTTTATAGATTTAAGAAACACAGTGAACTCCAAGCAGAATAAATTCAAAAGAAATCAAATCTAGATCTATAGTATGAAAACTGCTAAACAACAACATCAAAAAATCTTGAAAACAGCCAAAAACAAATGACACAATACATGAAGGGAAACAATATGAACGACAGCTGACCTCTCATCAGAAACAATGGAATACACAAAATATTCTGACATAATCTTTAAATACTAAAAGGAGAAAAAAGATCGTGAGATGTGCGAACTCAGAATTTTTTTATCTTGAAAATATAGTAGTCAAAACTGAAGGCAAAATAAAAACCCTTTCAGATAAATAAAAATGAAGAGACTTGTTTCTCAGTTTATCTGGACTGAAATAATAATAAAAAATAAACGTAAAAGCAGTTATTTAGATTTAGAAAAATGATTCTTGAAGGAAATTTGGGTTTTCAAGAAGTGAAGAATGTGAGTGGTGATAAATATGTGTGTAAATATAAGAGGTTATTTTTCTCTTTTAATATTAAAAGAGAGAAACTAAGTTGGAGGAATGACACTATCAGGCTTTAAAACTTATTATAAAGCTATGTTAATTGAGACAATGTGGTACTGGTGAAAAAATAAACAAACAGATTAATGAAACAGAATGGACAAACCAGAAATAGATCCACATCAATATAGTCAAGTGATCTTTCACAATAGAGCAAAGATAGACTTTTCAACAAATGGAGCTAGAACAACTGGACATGCACATAAAAAAGAAAAGAAAAAAATGTAGATAAAAACCTTATACTCTTCAAAAAATTAACTCAAAATGGGTCACAACCTATATGTAAAATACAAAACTGTAAAATTCAGAGATGATAACATAGGAGAGAACCTAGATTACCTTGGGTATAGCAATGGCTTTTTAGATACAATATGATCCATGAAAGAAATACTTGATAAGCTCAACTACATTAAAATTTTTTAAAATTCTGCACTGCAAAAGACAATACCAAGAGAATGTGAAGACAAATCACAAACTGGGAAAAAAATGTTAATGAAAGAAATGTCTGATAAAGGACTGTTATGAGAAATATAAAAATAATTCTTAAAACTCAATAAGAAAGCAAACAACTTGATTAAAAAATCGGCCAAAGACCTTAACAGACACCTCACCAAAGAAGATTTAACAGATGACAATTAAGCATATGAAATGATGCTCCACATCATGTTGTAAGTGAAATACAACTTGAAACAACAGTGAGAAACCAATACACACCTATCAGAATGTCAAAATCTGGAACACTAACAACATCAAATGCTTATGAAGATGTGGAGAAACAGAAACTCTCATACATTGCTGGTGGGAATGCAAAATGGTACAGCCACTTTGGAAGATGTTTTGATATTTCCTCAGAAAACTACACAAACTCTAGTTTTGTAGAGAGCCAGCAATCATGCTTCTGGTTACCCAAAGGAGTTGAAAACTATATCCAAACCAAAATCTGCATATGGATGTTTATAGCAGCTTTATTCATAGTTGCCAAAAGTTGGAAATAACCAAGATGTCCTTCAATAAGTGCATGTATAAATAAACAGTCATATATCAGGTAGGGAAATCTTATTCAGGACTAAAAAAATCTTATTCAGGACTCAAAAATGAGCTATCAAACCATGAAAAGACATGGAGGAACATTAAATGAATATTGTAAGTGAAAAAAGCCAATGAAAAAGCTATATACTATATGATCTAACAGTACAACCTTCTTTAAAAAAGACAAAACTGTAGAAACACTAAAAAGATCAGTGGTCCCAAGGATTATGAGGAAAGAGGGGAGAAATAGGTGGAACACAGATTTTTAGGGGAGGTAAAGTTCTCTGTATATTATCATAATAATGGCTACATATCATCGTAACATTTATATTGACCCATAGAATGTGCAACACTAAAAGTGAACCCTAAGATATAATATGGAATTTGGGTGATTGTATGTCAATGTACATTTATCCGTGTAACAAATATACCACTCTGATGGGTGAGATTTATAAAGGGGGAAACTTGAAATTGTGAGCCAGGGTATATATGGGAAATCTCCATACTTTCCTCTGAAGTTTGCTGTGAACATAAAAACAGCTCTAAGTAATTAAGACTTAAGTAATTAAGTCTATTAAAAATAAAAATAAAAATAATTATTATTGGTGTTGGGCAAGGGTGAATTACTATAATGATGTCCTTGGGGAGATGGAGTGAATTCAACCCTAGGAACACCTAGGATGGTAAATGAGGTTGCAGGACATTGTGGAAGTTCTATTCTGATTATTTTTATTTTCTCAGAAAATTAAGAAATAAACTATAAACTGAGAATTTAAGAGAGAGGAGAAGGTTTGAAATATTTTTAGTAGGATGATACTTTTTTCTAATCTTTTAGTAATTATCATGAACTGTCCAGTGTTGTAGGGACTATCTGCCAAGCTAGCTGATTATCTGGTTACCTCAAATGAACATTTTCTGTTTGCTGAGATAACTCAAAAGACTCAGTTTTGCCACTGTATTGCTGATTGAGAACAGTGATCATGTCTTTGTATTCCTGGCAGCTATTTCACTGTCCAGAACATAGTGGACATGGAATCAATGTTTTATAAATCAATAAATATTTTAGGACCTCATTGTATTTGTGTATATTGCTGATTTTTTTACATATACATCTGTTAACAGTGTGTGTTTCATATTAGTTCCTGAACATTTCTCAGCACTAATTATTGAGGTATATCCAGAATATGCTATCTTTCTCCTAAAGTTAAAAAAAAAAGTATATGCTGTCTTTTGGGGAATATTTTCATGGCTGACATTCTGTAAATATTAAGATTTGGAAATAATCTTTTCACTGATCTGTATCCTACGGCAGAGATTTCAACTAGTTCTTGTATACTTTCAGCATGAAGAATTCTAACACAGAAGAAACACCATACTGTTTCAAATCATAGAGATTTTAATTGGAAATTATAGTCATATTTGGAAAGTTATTTTAGCATTCTCATTGCTTGAGTATGTAGACTTGGATTACATACTAAATTATATAATAAATGATTATGGTCCACGTCAAAGTTAGTATATAGTGGGCATTGAATAAATTATAGCTAAGGAACCCAGTTCTTGCATATTATATTTTTATTGTTTAAGACAAGTTGGCCTTGAAAGTTGTCCAGCTGGAGACCACAGGTTACCTTGGTTATTTTGATCAAAGAAGAATCACTTGAGTGGAATCCCATTATAATATAAACGTAAGACTCATAAGCATCCAGTGACCCAGGGGAGAATACTGTAGTCAAATATTTTTATGTAGGCTGAAGAAAGCCAATCATATTCAGTGGGTGAACTTTGAACGTGGAGACAAACTGAAGAACATTAACGGGAGAATGGGCCTTACCACTGAAAAATCAGAGGTTTCCACAAGTGGTTGCAACAGAAAGAGTATCATATCAGTGAAAGAGACAGCTTTATACTGGCTGGATCATTACTTTATACACTTTGGCAAATGTATAAGAAGCAGCAGTAGAAGATGCTTCATATTCTCTTACTATGATGCATTTGAACAGAGTAAGTCTCCCTGGTGTGACAGACAATTCTGCCCAACTGTCAAGTAAAGATTCAAGTCAGTTTTAATTTGGGAAAAAACAAAAAAAGAAAAACCTTATTTTATATTAACTCGTGCATTAAGTCATAACCATCACATTTTGTAACTAATAATATTATAATCATTATTAGCTGACACCTTCACAGAGGACCTCCAATGGGAAAACAGAATGTCCCACTATTTCCCTCTTGTGTGATTCCCTGAGTGCCAAATGCTTCTCTGAAACTTTTTTATCCCAGGCATGTAACTAGGACCAAGATTTTGAACCTAAGTTTTTACTAATTTTCAGTTAACTCTTCTACTCTGTTTCCTTTTCCAGAATACTCCTAGGACAACAACAAAAAAGCAATTGAGTATTTTTACTTCCTCTTTGGAGAAAATGCCAGCATGTCTTGACTTCCTAGAAAAAAACATACGCTCTTAGTAGGTAAGTACTTACCATCTGATGCTTGATTCATGGCTGTCCGTAACACTGAGCACAGTGAGTAGATTTGTGATTGATGGATTGGTTAGTTGTGAAAACACATTTTATAGTGGGCAGTGAACCCAGGAATGAAGAAAGCTGTCTGTCACAGCTGGAATTTCCAGTATCCCTGTGGTGCTAATCATGACTTTCCTGTTGCTGTACTTGTCTGCCATAACTATTTCTCATTAGATTCCTCCAAGTGCTACTGGTGCTGTTTCACTATTCTTTGCATTGACTTTTTGGTGTAAAAAGCCAAGTCTGTACAAATTTAGTTTCTATAAAGATCAAAGAGAGAAAAAAAAGACAGTTGGCATAAAAACTTGACTTGTCTTTCCCCCGCAAACACTAACATCACCTGTTTTGAGCCTTGCCTCCTGCTTTTGTTATTACGTTCTATGACAGCAACTATATTTAGTACCTTGGATTATCGCCATTCTTAAATGTGAAGAAAATGTTAATTGTGTCAAAGGCTAATCATCATTTAATAACACTTTCTGAAGAATGTTAAAGGTATTGAAAATATTTAACTGCCAGGTGAACTTCAGTGAAGTAGCGAGATTAGTCAGTACAGCGTTCCAATTCAATGAGCAGCAGGCTGGATTTAAAGAATGTAAGTGAATGGGAAGGAAAATGTGATTAAAATGTCTGTCCTGCCAATGGTCAATTACTTTTCCCCAAAATATACTTATAGAGTTCCTCAAGGAGTTTATTGTGTCTCTTATCTCCACCACTACCTTTCTTCTGCGGGCAAATAAGACCTCCAATATGGTTTTCCAAATAGTCTCTTACTAGTGAAGCAGAGGTAAGCCTTCAAAAATTATGCCATTATTATTTGAAAACAAAGCACTTGAATGTTCTGTTGCAGTTTGTCTTCCTAATAGGAATTTTGCCCTAAGACTATCAGCCACCTAATTCTCTGCCTCACATTCTTAATGAACTGAAAAAATAAAAACAATAAAAGGTGTAGATGATTGGGTAAGTGGGATAGAAATGACTCAAAAGTGTTGGAGGTATAAGTTTAGGGTAAAAATTGAAATCCAGATTAACTCCAAAGTCCAAAGAGCAGGTGCTCACCACCAAACCACTTACTCTGAAGAGGCTCCTCTGATATCCAGCACCCCAGCATCACCCATGACACCCCTCTATTCTGTTTTAATTCAGCATCTCTATCAGCATCTCTATGTTTATATATATATTTGAGCCTGTTATCATGTTAGGAAAAGGGGATAGAAAAATGAAATAGCATATGGCCCTTTTGCTCACACAATCTTCCTGGGGCACATTCATATAAATAAACCAAAGCCTAAACCAAGTTCAATGGATCATACAATAAACAGTGCCCAACTCTATACATGGGGAAACCAGCAAAGCATCAGGAACACATAAATCACAATAAATGACACAATAGATGAATTAAAGAAGACACCCCATTAGAGAGAATAGCAAGAACAAATGCCAATGGCATAAAAGAAAATGATACATCCAAGGAAATGCCTTCATTTGGGATGGCAACAATGTAGGGTGCTTAGGGGAAGGGAAAGGATAACAACAATTGAAACTAAAAGATTGCATCACTGATGGGAAGCTCCTGAGGAAGAATTCTATGATTATCCTGATGGGCATGTGTACGTAATACTAGAGTCAAGGAAACTAATTAGAGGCCATTCCAGTAGTTCTGAAAGGAGAAGACAAAAAACCTTTCTGAAGGCAATGACAACGGTTATATAAAAGAGAAAAGAGGTTGAAGAGATAGTTGAAGTTAAAATTCATGTAACTGAGTTATACTGAAAGATGAAAAGAAGGACACTTCCTGGTTTCTGACTTGTGCTTCTTGGTAGTTCACAGTGCCTTTAATAAAATTGAGAATATAGGAGGAATCGTAATCTTGAATTATAAAGATAGTGTCCAGATTTGAACATTTTTATTTTGGGTTATTGGTGGGATTCCTCACGAATTGACCGCTAGCAGGCACTTAAATATATGTATGTCTGTAAGTAAGGAAACAATTCTGGTTCGGAAACTTGATGTGTCATCAACAGACAGGTGCTAACAGAAACTGTGTCTTTGTATGAGAAAGCATTCACAGTCCTTACTTACCAACCCACCTCAACCTACGATTCTGCCATCATATGTGATCATTTTTCTAATCAGTTCCTTTCCTACAGAGAGCACAATCTTTTCACTATCTAAACATAAACTTTATCTATTTTTACCTTCATGTCCTGTTCATCCTATTGCCACTTCCTAAAATGTCATCTTTCTCCTTCTTGACTCTTAATATACTATTTTTTCCTTTAAAATAAACCTAAGTCCCTCTTAGTCTGGGAATACTTTCATGGCTAGTTCAAGCTCACTAATGCTTATCAGTACCTCTTTTGAATTCCTGTCCAATATATTTTCTACCTCAACTCTTAGTTAGTTATTTCCTAGATAGCCTTTTTTTTCTTTTTAGTTTCAGGTGTACAAAACAATGTTAGACATTTATCATTTATATCCCTCACATAGTGATAACTCCCCTCCCCCCATCTACTACCCCTCTGACATCACATACAGCCATTACATTTCCACTGTCTCTATTCCTAATGCTGTACTCCACTTCTTGTAAATATATATATATATATATATATATATATATATATATATATATATATATATATATATAATTATATATATATATATATAAAATTGTAGTTGAGATTCATTATTGTTCAGCTTCAGCTTCAGGTGTACAGTGCAGTGGTCAGGCATCTACATCTTCCCTGATGTGGTCTCCCTAATGAGACAAGTGTCCGTTGGATAGCCTACAAAATCTTTACATTATTGTTTACATTCCCCAAATTGAATTTCATATCCCCATGGCAATCTTGTGGTTACTGACTGTGCTCTCTAATCCCCTCACCTTGCCCCTTATCCCCCCCCATCTAGGAACCCTCAGTTTTTCCTCTATGTCTCTGAGACTGTTTTTGATTAGTTCATTTTTCTTTTCTTTAGATTCCATATATAAGTGAGATCATATGGTATTTGTCTTTCTCTGTCTGACTTATTTCACTTAGCATAATTTTCTCTAGGTTCATCCATAGTGTTGCAAATGGTAAGATTTCATTCTTCTTTATGGCTGCATAATACTCCATTGTATAAATGTACCATAGTTTCTTAATCCAGTCATCTACTGATGGGCATTTCGGTTGTTTCCATGTCTTGGCTATTGTGTATAGTGCTGCAATAAACATAGGGGTGCATAAATTTTTTTGAATTAGAGTTCTGGATTTCTCCAGATAGATACCTAGGAGTGGAATTACTGGGTCATAAGGTAGTTCCATTTTCAGTTCTTTGAGATACCTCCATACTGATTTCCATAGTGGCTGCACCAACCTACAATCCCACCAACAGTGCACAAGCGTTTCCCTTTCTCCACAGCTGCGCCAGCACTTGTTGTTTATTGATTTGTTGATGATAGCCATTTTGACTGGGGTGAGATGGTATCTCATTGTGGTTTTTATTTGCATTTCTCTAATGATTAGTGAGGTTGAGCACTTTTTCATATGTCTGTTTGCCATCTGTATGTCCTCTTTAGAAAAATGTCCCTTCATGTTCTCTGCCCATTTTTAATTGGGTGATTTATTTGGAGTTGATTTGAGTGAGTTTTTTATAAATTTTGGATATTAGCCCCTTATCAGATATGTTACTGGGAAATATCTTCTCCCATTCAGTAGGATCCCTTTTTGTTTTATTGATGGTTTCCTTTGCTGGGAAAAAACTTTTCAGTTTGATGTAATCCACATATTTATTTTTTCTCTTACTTCCCTCCCCCTCGGGCTTCTTCTAGGAGCTTCATGGTTTCAGATCTTACATTTAAGCCTTTAATCCATTTTGAATTTATTCTTGTATATGGTGTAAGGAGGTGATCCAGCTTCATTTTTTTGCATGTGTCTGTCCAGGTTTCCCAGCACCATTTATTGAATAGACTGTCTTTACCCCACCGTAAATTCTTCCTTCCATTGTCGTAGATAAATGACCATATAGGCATGGATTTATTTCTGGACTCTCTATTCTGTTCCATTAATCTGTGTGTCTGTTTTTATGCCAGTACCATGCTGTTTTGATTACTGTAGCCTTGTAGTATAATTTGATGTCAGGTATCGTTATACCTCTCACTTTGTTCTTATTTCTCAAGATTGCCGAGGCTATCCGGTTCTTTTATGGTTCCATATAAATTTTCAGATTATATGTTCTATTTCTGTGAAAAATGTCCTGTGTAGTTTGATAGGAATTGTGTTGAATCTGTATATTGCCTTAGGCAGTATGGACATTTTAACGATATTAATGCTTCCTATCCATGAACATGGTATGTGTTTCCATCTATTTCTAGCTTCTTTAATTTCTCTCTTCAGTGTCTTATAATTTTCTGAGTACAGACCTTTTACTTCTTTGGTTAAATTTATTCCCAGATATTTTATAGTCTATGAAGCAGTTGTAAATGGGATTGTTTTCTTAATTTCTCCTTCTGATATATTATTATTAGAATATGCAAATGCAACTGATTTCTGAATATTAATTTTGTATCCTGCTATTTTACTAAATTCGTTTATCAGTTCTAATAGTTTTTTTGTGGAGTCTTTAGGATTTTCTCTATATAGTATCATGTCATCTGCATATAATGACAATTTTACTTCCTCCTTACCGATTTAGATGCCTTTTATTTCTTTTTCTTCTCTGACTGCTGTGGCTAGAACTTCCACAGCACTACGTTGAATAGAAGTGGAGAAACTGTGCAACCTTGCCTTGTTCCTTATCTTAAGGGGAATGGTTTTAGCTCTTCCTTATTGAGTATGATGTTAACTGTGACTTTATCATATAGGGTCTTTATTATGTGGAGATATGGTCCCTCTATTCCCACTTTCTTAAGAGTTTTTATCATAAATGGCTGCTGGATTTTGTCAAATGCTTTTTCTGCATCTATTGATATGATCATATGATTTTTATTTTTCATTTTGTTAATGTGGTGTATCACATTAATTGATTTGTTGATGTTGAACCACACTTGCATACCACAAATGAATCCCACTTGATCATGGTGTATGATCTTTTTAATGTATTGCTGAATCCTGTTTGTTAATATTTTGTTGAGGATTTTTCCATCTATGTTCATTAGGGATATCGACCTGTAGTTTTCATTTTTTGTCTGTTTTTGGGATTAGGGTGGTAGTGGCCTTGTAAAAAGTGTTTGGATTTTGGAATAGATTAAGGAAAATAGGTGATAATTCTTTTTTGAACGTTTTGTAAAATTCACCTGTTAAGCCATCTGGTCCTGGACTTTTGTTTCTTGGGAGCTTGTTGATTAGTGATTCTATTTCCCTAGTAGTAATCAGTCTATTCAGGTTTTGCGTTTCTTCTTGAGTTAGCCTTGGAAAGTTGTATGCTTCTAGAAAATTATTGATTTCTTCCAATTAATTGTCTAATTTGTTGGCATATAGTTGATCAGAGTAATTTCTTAATTTTTTTTTGTATTTCTGTGGTGTCTATTGTCACTTCTCTTTCATTTCTGATTTTATTAATTTGGGTGCTCTTTTTTTTAATTTATTGGAATGACAATTGTTAGTAAAATTACATAGATTTCAGGTGTACAATTCTGTATTACATCATCTATAAATCCCATTGTGTGTTCACCACCCAGAGTCAGTTCTCCTTCCATCACCATATATTTGATCCCCCTTACCCTCCTCATCTTCTACCCTCCAGCCTTCTTACCCTCTGGTAACCACTAACCTATTGTCTGTGTCTATGAGTTTCTGTTTCTCATTGGTTTGTCTTGTTCTTTTGTTGTTTTTGGTTTATATACCACATATCAGTGAAATCACATTGATGAGTCTGGCTAAAGATTTGTCTATTTCATTTATCTTGTCTAAAAACCAACTCTTGGATTCATTGATATTTTGTATTGTTTTTTGTTTTGTTTTGTTTTTGTCTCTATTTTATTTATTTCAGCTCTGATCTTTATTATCTCCTTTCTTGTACTCCCTTTGGGCTTCTTTTGCTGTTCTTTTTCTAGATCCCTTAAGTGTGAAGACAAACTGTTGATTAGTGATTTTTCTTGTTTCTTTAGGTAGGCCTGCATTACTATGAATTTCCCTCTTAGGACTGCTTTCCCCAAGATTTTGGGTTGTCGTGTTTTCATTTTTGTTTGTCTCGAGATATCTTTTGATTTCCTCCTTGATCTCATTGTTGACCCATCCATTTTTTAGTAACATGTTATTCAGCCTCCATGTGTTTGTGTGTCTTCCAGTTTTTTGTTTTTTTTCCTGTAGTTGATTTCTAATTTCATAGCACTGTGTCCAGAGAAGACAATTGGTATGATTTCAATTTTCTTAAATTTATCAAGACTTGTTTTGTGCCATAACATGTGGTCTATCTTGGAAAATGTTGCATGTGCACATGAGAAGAACGTGTATTCTGCAGCTTTGAGGTGAAATGCTCTGAAAATATTGATTAAATCCAGTTAGTCCAATGTGTCATTTAAGGCAATTGTTTCCACATTGATTTTCTGTCTGGAAGACCTGTCCCTTGTTGTCAGAGGTGTGTTGAAGTCCCCTACTATGATAGTGTTACTGTTGATCTCTGTCTTTATGTCAGTCAATATCTGTTTTATATATTTAGGTGCTCCTATGTTGGGTGCATAGATGTTTACTAGGGTTATGTCCTCTTGTCGGACCAATCCATTTATTATTATGCGGTGCCCATCTTTTTCTTTTAATATATTCTTCATTTTAAAGTCTATTTTGTCAGGTATAAGTATTGCAACTCCAGATTTTTTCTCATTTCCATTTGCATGAAACATCTTACTCCAACCCTTCACTTTCAGCCTATGTGTGTCTTTTGATCTGAGGTGAGTCTGTTGTATACGGTATATTCAAGGGTCTTGCTTTCTTATCCACTCAGCCACTCTATGTCTTTTGATTGGAGCATTTAATCCATTTACATTTAAAGTGATTATTGATAGATACATAGTTATTGCCATTTTTTTATTTGTAGTTAGATTGTTTTCATCTTTATTCTGTTTATAGGAGCCCTTTTAATATTCCCTGCAATACAGGCTTGGTGGTAATAAATTCCTTTAGCTTATTCTGGAAGAGCTTATTTCTGGGAAGCTCTTTATCTCTCCTTCAATTTTAAATGATAGCCTTGCTGGATAAAGCAACCTAGGTTGTAGGCCTTTATTTTTCATCCCTTTGATACCTCCTGCCACTCCCTCGTGGCCTGCAAAGTTTCTGTAGAAAAGTCATTTGATAGTCTTATAGGAGTTCCCTTGTGTGTAACCCACTGTCTTTCTCTTGCTGCCTTTAGGATTCTCTCTTTGTCTTTAACCTTTGCCATTTTAACTATAATGTGTCTTGGTGTGGACTTGTTTGGGTTTATCCTGGTTGGAACTCTCTGCACTTCCTAGGCTCGTATGTTGCTTTCCTTTACCAGGTTCAGGAAGTTTTTGGTCATTATTCCCTCAAATATGTTCTCGATCTCTTACTCCCTCTCTTCACCTTCTGGTATTCCTATGATGTACATGTTGTTGTGCTTGATGTTACCCCACAGGTCTCTTAAACTATTTTCATTGTTTTTTTATTCTTTTTTCTTTTTGTTCCGTTTGAGTGATTTCTGCTAACTTATCTTCTAAGTCGCTGATTTGATCCTCTGCTTCATCTAACCTGCTGGTAATTCCTTCAAGTGTGTTCTTTATTTCAGTTATTGTATTCTTTAGTTATAACTGTTTGTTCATTATGATTTCTCTATCCTTCTATATGTCGTCACTAAGCTCCTTAAACATTCTTATCATCAGTGTTCTGAACTCTGTCTCTGATAGGTTGGTTACCTCTATATCATTTGGTTCCAGTTCTGGAGGTTTCTTCTGTTCTTTTATTTGGAACATATTTCTTTGTTTCTCTTTTCTGGCTGACTCTCTGTGTTTGCTTCAATATACAGTGGTACCTTGGTTTTCGAACATCTCCGTTGATGAACAGTTTGGTTTACGAACGCCATAAATTTTATGGATCTATGGTATCATTAGATAGTAAAATTCATGTTAAATGTGCAGTTTTAGGGGGTGATTTTAAAGGTCTGGAACAGATTAATCCATTTTGCATTACACTCTATGGGGAAACCATGCCTCGGTTTTCGAACGTTTCAGTACTTGAACTGTCTTCCGGAACAGATTACATTCTAAAACCGAGGTACTGTATTGGATAGATCCCCTAGGGTTCTTGGTTTTTGCTGGGTTATCTTATGTAGTATGTGTCCTTTATATTTGACTTGCACCACTTCCCTATTCTCCTATGTGTGTGCTCCAAAAGTGACCCTTGTGTTGCATATATTGTCCTGTTAAAGTTGAACTTTAATTGTTTTTGGCTTGTCGGTAGGTGGGATTGACTCTTTGGCTGACTAGTTATGAGACTTGGTTCTGCCGACAGTGGATGATCTGCTGCGTGAGGGTTGACTGCTCGAATGGGGCTTGCCCTCTATGGGCTCTCGTGCCTGTAGAGAATTCCCACTGGATGTGTCACTTGTAGGTCAAACCCGGTAATTCTCTGGTTTGGTCTGGATTTGGCCTCTGTGTGTGTTGAATCTTGTGCCTCTTGAGCTGGGCCCTGGTGTAGGGCAATTTCAGAACAAAGCAAATCACCAAGCAGAACAACAACAAAGAAAAAAACAAATATATTCACATGTAAAAACAACCAATAACCCATACTCAACACAGGCAAAAAATATCAAAAATATAAAAACAAAATAAAACAAAAAAAGCAGCGCCAGTCTTGGCTTAAGCCCACCAAGTAATTTCCAGGTTGACCTCTGCTGTACCAAAGAGTCCTCTGCGTCTTTTGCAGGCAGAGCCGGCCACCTGGTGCCCAGAGTGACCCTGGGACTGCAGTTCTAGATAAGTGGGGCTATGGGATCTGAATGGTAGTTTTTAGAAAGTCAGTGCATTTTCTGCTCTTGCCTGCACATATGCGCGCTGAGAGTAACACATCCAGCCCTGTGCCCAGGTCTCCTGAATCTCAGGGCACTTCTTTTGTGTGTGTGTGTGTGTGTGTGTGTGTGTGGAGGGTGCGAGATTTCTGAGCTGCTGAAAACCCCAAGCTGCCTCTGCCACATGCTGCTGACCTCTGGGAGTGTCTCCGCAGTTATAATTGTCCTGCCTTAGGCAGGCCAGAAAGGATGGGGACTGGAGATGGAGGAGTCTTCTCTCTCCCAGCCCAGCAGTGTCACACTCTTCCAGCAGGCCAGAAAAGGAGGGGGCTGGGGATGGAGGCCTAATTAGTCTTAATATGTAAAATTACAGCAATTTTATTAGTGTATAATTTCAATATACGTGTAAATATTTTTTGTGTTGCAAAATTATTATTTTTGAAGGTAAAAAATTATACCCTATAAAGTTGTATGTAATGTATCATGTCACATACATAATAAGTATTCAACAATATTTGCTGCCAGTTTTATAATATACATATTGCAATAAGTATATTACTAATAATGCTTACAAGGACTCTTTAAAAACTGTTTTGAGGTTCAAATAAAATAATTTGTGAAAAATACTTTGTCATTGTAAAGCAGTTTATAAATTTAAGAAAGTTTATTGCAATATTCATTACATAATAAATATATAAGAATTATATGCATTATCATATTTCTTATTCACAATGAATGATTATAAGAAGTTCTGGATCAACCAATGTAACATTACAGACCAGACCTTATGAAACCATACGTTAGAGCTTTATAATGTTGGCTTTTTACAGTAGGGCCCCTGTGTCAAATACATGGTGATGGAAGGAGAACTGATTCTGGGTGCCGAACACACAATGTGATATATAGATGACACATTATAGAATCATATACTTGAAACCTATGTAATTTTACTAACAATTGTCACCCCAATAAATTTAATTTTAAAAAAAGTAGGACCCTTGTTTTATGATGAGGAAATCTTTTGTGTTCTGAACTAACAAATCAAAAGAAAAGGACAATTTCAGGATCACAGTTGTTCTGGAGAGCGTCATGTTAATTATTCCCTCCTTGTACTTCCTTAGAATTACGTGTATAAATAATGTCCACTTGTACACATTTTTCAGAAAATAGAAATGCCCATAGTAAACAACTTTCAAAAATAAGAGAGAAGTTGAAAGTTTATACTACCTGACTTCTAGACTTATTTTAATATTTTAATAATGAAGGCAGTGTGGTATTCACATTTGTATAGAAAAAATAGAACAATGGAAGTGAATAGACTACCCAGTTCACACTCACGTGGTCATTTGGTTTTTGATTAAGATATCAATTGTTTTTTTATTAAGAGAGTTTACTGTAAATAGAATTACAACTGAAAGATACAAAGATAATATGAGTTGCCTCAGTAAGCTATCTAAGCAATCTGAGCTCAATTCCATTGAAGATGGAATGCGCTATATATCTAAGAATGGAAAAGCTCAGTCTTTGTTGGAGGGAAAGAAAAGAAAAGCTTACCAAAAGGGAGTGAGAATTGGCCACTTGCCTTCGCCAGGCCTTCTCAGACTCATGCATTGAGAGGATCATTTGTAGACTGAGCTACAAATCAGTTCTGCCCATAAGTGACAGTATATCAGGAGATGGTTTCCCACCAGTGAGGACCAGTGAGTCTGAAATTTACATTTTTACGTTAAACTTGTCAACTTTGAAGTCACCGAGCTGTAGCTTCCCACCACTCCTTTGCAGTTTGTCTAGTTTTAAGTTTTGATTTTCTGGATGCCTGATGATATTTCAATTCACTTCACTGAATAGTCACTAAATCCTACTCTGCATATTAAATTCTTTGTTTTTATTAAAGTTTATTGGGGTGACAATTGTTAGTAAAGTTACATAGGTTTCGGGTGTACAATTCTGTAATACATCATCTATATATCACATTGTATGCTCACCACCCAGAATCAGCTCTCCTTCCATCACCATATATTTGATCCCTTTTACCCTCATCTACCACCACCACCCCTCCTGCCCTACCCTCTGGTAACCACTAAACTATTGTCTGTGTCTATGAGTTTTTGTTTCTTCATTTGTTTGTCTTGTTCCTTTGTTGTGTTCAGTTTTATATACCACATATCAGTGAAATCATATGGTTTTCAAATTTTTCTCTGTGACTTATTTGGCTTAGCATTATAATCTCAAGATCCATCCATGTTGTCACAAATGGCACTATTTCATCTTTTCTTATGGCAGAATAGTATTCCATTATGTATATATTCCACATCTTCTTTATCCATTCATCTATCGAAGGACACTGTTAAATCAAGGGATTATAAGGATAAATACTGACTGAAATCTCTCCAGTTCATGAAAATGGAAATCTATGAAATACATGTACCTGACCTCAGTGAACTCATATCTAATATAGGGGACTGACCACCAGTCTTCTTACTAATCCTGGTTTTTACATACCTATTTATTGTTTGTTTCTAGACGTCTCCTCCTGGGGCCACTTTCTGTTACTGAACTAAAATTCTTGCTAACATACCAGACACCATCTTGTACTCTTTGTATACTGATCCACAATGTGTGTTTTCCAAAAGATTGGACACTGTGGTTTGAATGATTGGCAACCCATTTAGGGTGATCCCTTCTGTTAATTGTTAACTCTGTCCATTCCTACCTTCTTATCTTCCCTAACAACTTGTCATAAGTGTTCCTAAAAGTTTGCACAGAAGTCTCTACAGGCTGTGAAACTCTAGTCAATACTACCTTCAAATATCATTATGGCTCACTTTAATATTTTCAGTTGTTTTCCTTGACTTACCAGAAATTCAGAGAGGGCATCCAAAGTAAGTGTAAATATCAAGAATCAAGAGCTTGAATACCAGGCAGAGGTGAAAGAGGCCATAAGTTTATTCAAATCTTAAAATAAAAAGAGATACTTTGGTCATTCTACAGAGAGAATAGCCAAGAAAAAAAATTTATTTTTTTTTTCTAGAACAGAAGAATCTCTGAAGAAGGATATTGTAGATAGTTTGATGCTCAATGAAAAGCCAAGGGACAGATTAGATTAACTTGTGGGAGCTGCTCCAAAAGAAAGAGAAGTGGTTATGAGAGGGTACATAGGAGAAAACTTTGGCAAAGATGAGGGATACAATTTTATATGATGCTATAGTAGGCAGAGAGGAGTACAGGAAGAAAACTGATACATTTGAGATGTTGAAGACAGTAAAGAAACTCAAGTCAAAAATTTTTAATTATGTCTGCATCACAGGTGCAATTAGCACCTTCAGATGATATGTGTAGGGGTGGTAACCCAAGGAAATTAATAATGTGGAATAAAGTGGAGCAGTTGCTGTGGAGGATGCTTTCTTGCATTCCTCACATATAAATAAATAAAGGACGACTGAGCAGCGAGAAAGACCTAACTGTGTTTACTTAGCATGAAATTGCAGTGGACCCAATTATTTTAGTTTTGTGACTTTCTTTGGCTACTGCTGATAGCCCAGCAGAAAGTGTAGAGACAGTGCTTGAAGGGGTTATTCAGGTTTAGGGATCTATAAAGTAGACTTTACAGAAGCTTGAGAGTGGTGGTAGAGAATTCTAAGATGTTAATGAGATGTTACTGAATTGTCCGACCATGGGTTTCAGAATTTGTAGGAAGGCAAGCGGATTCAGACAGGGTTGGTGGACTACTAGACCTAGGAGAGTTTCAGGGATTCAAGGTTGTGAAGAAGATAAAAAAGCATATCAGCAAGGTAAAGGATCAGCAAGAATAAGGACCTGATAAAAAGATTATGGTCACACACATACATACACACACACGCACACACACACACGAACCCACCTCAGAGATCCCAAATTGAGTAATAATGATATTAGGCATTCTTACTATTATATAACTGAAATGGAAGGAACGAGTAGGTCAAGACAATGCCAAAAAACAGAATAGAGAGGGAATGTGTAAGGGAGATGCTATGCTCACTGAGATTGATGGAGAAATGCCCTGGATTTAGATCGATGAATATGGTAAACATAGTCATCTAAAGGATGCTATAGAGAATGACATAAACCTCCAAGGTTAACAAGTTATTGAGTGAAACCATAGTCTGGAAGTAGCCATAGCCTGTGAGAGGTTAAAAAAAGTCTGACTCCATCAACTTGCCTCAAGAATTGTCAAGGCAATGGAGTGGAGAATCATTGGTAAGGAGTTTAGGAAAAGTGAGCCATTAGAGAACACCACTTTTCAATTAAAGCTGAGATAGAAGGAGCACTAGTGGGAAAATTTTAAATTATAGGGAAATTTCATTGCTTAAAGCACCGCAAAGTTTCCATATACCACAATTAAAAGGAGCTAAGAGGAAAGATGGAAAATATTTACGGTAGTGTTCCTACAGCAGGAAGAGTCTAACCTGAAAAAAAGTGGGAGTGCAGAAGATAGGAAGGGAAGGATTTGCTCCTACACCAGTACATGTTGATAATTGGCATGAAGGAACTGTTTAAGAATTAGGTATGTTAGCGCTATTCAACTCTTCTTTGCTGAATTTATTATAGTTTCACATTACTACTTACAGATAATACTTTAATATTGAAAAATAAAATAAATCATTGAGAGGTGGTAGAGAAATAAAAGGTAAAAAGTAAAGTGAGAAAGAAATTTAGAATTCAATCAATTCTTACAGGAAGGGAAGTGAATTTAATGAAGTTAAATAACCTGTCTAAACTTCCTCAGCTTGGAAATAGAATTCATGTCTCTTACCCCTAATTATCTGTCAATCAAAAAACTCATATTTTCATTCCATCTCTGCTATAAGCTAGTTTTCTTTCTTTATTTTTGATCACTACATGCTTTTTTCTTTTATTGTTATTTTACATAACATCACACAAAAGTCTCCCCATGTCTCTTGATGGTAGAGTAAACTCACCCTGGGACCACATGCCAGAAGTACTGCACGGGGCTTTATTTCTTAAGTAGAAAGGCAGGTAAACCTTTGAGTTTGAATTCAGGATTCTTATATTTCGACTGGCAATTTTGATAAAAATATTATTTTATTTAAATTACAAACAGTTAC
This sequence comes from Rhinolophus sinicus, assembly GCF_036562045.2. Lineage (NCBI taxonomy): Eukaryota > Metazoa > Chordata > Mammalia > Chiroptera > Rhinolophidae > Rhinolophus > Rhinolophus sinicus. Next base: position 63,149,846 of record NC_133754.1, on the reverse strand, counting down.
AAGGGTTTCTTTCTGGCTTACTCTTTTTCTTTTATTTCTCATATTCTTTCCTTGTAGATTAGTATGTAAAACATTAACAGACTTTGCCCCTGACAAATGTTTTAACTTGATCAAGTCAGTTGCTCTTTCAGGGTCTCTAAGTCATTTATATGTGAAATGAGAAAGTTGTACTACACTAGTTTTCAAGTAATAAAGAAGATGCAAGAATTTTCTATGAAACTCATTTGTCCTGTTCTCTTTTCTCTTTCCCCACAAGGGTTCAAAGTGTCAGAATGTTCCTCAACCTTTACGAATTCAGAAGTCTGTTTAGTTCTGAAATACGTAGTAGGCAGAATCTACCCTAAAGTCATGCTCCCCAAACTGCAATTTATACAGAAAGAGACACAAAGTTTCAGTTTTGCAAGATGAGTAAGTTCTGAAGATTTAATGTACAGTAATGTGACTATAGTTATACTTCAGTATTACATACTTGAAATTTGGTAAGAGGGTAGGTCTTAAGTGTCCTCACCACAAAAGAAGAGAAAAAAAGAAAAGAAAAATAACTATGTAAAGTGATGGATATATTAATTTGTTTGATTCTGGCAATTATTTTACAGTGTATATGTATATCAAAACATCAAGGTGTGTACCTTAAAAGCATACAATTTTTTTTATTTGTCAATTATACCTCAACATAGATGCAGAAAGAAGTCCATTGTGAGTATAAATAAATCTCAGGTTGATTTTCTTCCATGTAAAAGCTCAGCCGTCCAGACTGCTCTCTTCTCATGGAGCCTCCACATCACACATGCTGTCATTATCTCTGGGTGGATTAGAGAGTCAAGCACTGAAAATAAAATGCATTACAAGACAGTGACATGCAGTACTTTTGCTCATATTACATAGGCCAAACAAGTTGTGTGGCCCTGCAGAATTTCAAGGTGTGGGGAAGTTTAACCTTCCTATGTCTCCTAATGAAAGAATAGGTTAATGGGGAATAGTTGAAATACCCACTATAGGATGGGAACGTAGCATTTAAATTCCATTTTTCCCTTCCTTACGTGTTTATAATAGCTGATAATAATTCAATTTTTAGGTGTTCTTGTATTAACACGCTATTAAAATGTTTATAGTAAGAGGGAGGTGCTCTTGTCTTAGTTTAAATGTTAGCTATGGGGAGTCAGCTGCTTTTTAAATGGTCATAAATAGAGAACAGTTAAGATTTATGAACTCCTAATTATTAGTGTCCATTAATTTAATTCTCTCTATATATTGTCAAATTCTTGGGGGGGTTATTATTTGTGGAGTTCTGTTTTCTATTTATTTTATCTTTTATTTTAGTCTGTAAAGACATGCAGAATCTAAAAGTCACTCATCCATTATGGAAATCTGTTGTATTAAATTGTATATTACAGTAAGATAAAAATGAAATTATTACCCTGTCTGTTGTTCCAATGTTATATTAAAGAAAATGCTCCTAGCAGTACTACTCAAAAAGGGAGCTAGGAAAGAGTTACAGGAATAAAAATCACATGAAGAAAGTTTGGATTTCTCACCATCTATGTGACAAAACTTACTCAAAATTAGGAAGGCCGAGATAGGATGTCTGGATTTATGTTATATATACACACATATATGTGTATACACACACACACACACACACACACACACACACACACACACATATATGTTATGTCATCACTAGATATGGAGTACAGCATAGGGAATAGGGTCAATGGAATTGTAATAGACATATACGATGTCAGAGGTGAAATGTTGGAATTTATTTTTAAAGATGCATCTTACCATTGGCCTATTTATTTTCCTTGGTTTGCATTTTATCTATGGAGAGATAGAGACAGATACCATGAGGCTGCTAAGGCCTAATGGGCATTTTCCCAGCATACTTCATGCTAAAGTCAGTTGACTAAATAATCAATGTATATGTCTTCTCCAGGCCCTTTCTCATATCCTGTGTTTCTACCTTTACCCACAGTTGACTAGACCAGAGACAAGGAACCATGTAACCCCCAAGAAAGTAAGAGAGTATCTGCCTTAGAAATCCTGAGGACTTTTCCAAGTTCATGCTCAGGAATACCCTGAAAACCAACATTACCTTCTGCTCTGGTTTTCATAAGATACTGCTTTAAATTTAAAACAACAACAAAAAAAGAATGTAACTTTCTATATATTTGTTTTCCTTAACATAGTTTCCATGTCTTTATGTCCCTTTATAGCCAAATTATCCCTGATGAAGACACTAGGCATGAGTTGGATAATAGTAGGTAACCATTTTGAGCACTTACTATAGTTTAGACACTATTCTAAGTACTTTAAATATATTAATTCTTTGTAGTCTCACAACTGCCTACAATAGTTGCTAATATTATCCCCAACTCACAAATAAAGGAACCAAGGCACAGAAAGGTTAAATCACCTGCCAAAATTACAGAGCTAATAACCAGCAGAGCCAGGATTCAAACCTATGAAGTCTGGCTCTAGAGCATGTGCTTGAGCCACGGTGATATAATGCCCTGGTGGGAAATAGTGCTTGGTGTCTCTCTGTTTGGCTTTGTATTCATTTACTAATGCTGGATTCAGAAAATGGGAGGTCTGAGAAGTTCCAAAGGAGGGAACCTCCAGAATAAGAAGTTTAGGAAAGCATCGGGAACATGAGACAGTATCAGGTCTGGAGATGCCAGAGACTAGTTACTCTTCAGTAATCAGAACCCTTTATTTTTCGCCTGAGAAGTTTGCTGAAATCTTTGCTTGGAGCAGTGGTGTGGAGTGGAGTATGAAAAGTGTGCCTGGTGGAGGTAAGAGGAATGTTTTTCCTTTTGCTTTCAGCCTTGTAACTAAAAGTTTATAAATTAAGTCACCAGCTTATATACATGAATCATTTGCTGAGTAATGAGGTTCTGCAAGTTTTTACTTTCCCTGAAAGATAATTGATTTAGATGTGTTGAACTATATCCTTTCTATTGCTAATAAACTGAGTACTACAGTGACTGGCATCGATTAAATAAAATAATAAATAAATAAACAAATAAATAAAAAGTTATTATAATGTTATAATCAGGTAACTCCAACAATTGAATTACTCTGTAGCACTTCATTACCAGGACCGGCACAGACTAAGCATTCTTCTACCTGAATAGATTTCTGCAAAGATACTGCCACAAGTCACGTTTCTAATTTCCTCCCCCTAGACAAGAGACATCAGATATATTGTGAAGTGTGGCTGATTTTTATCGACTGCATTAAACAAAGCACCTTTTGTTACCTCAATCATACTCTGTTCCTTCATGGGAAACACTCAGCATGACTCATGGTACCTGCTGGTGCTTATTACCTTGGGCCGTGTAAGAGGTAAAATAGAAATGATCAGATTTAAAGGGCCAGAAATAATAAAGATGCAGAAAGAAATTCATGTAGAATAAATAGTCAGATGAGGATGTGACAAATGCCCAGTAGCTAACTTCTGAGCCTTGGCAGTGATTTCAGTTCCCCCACTGCACACGGAAGTAAAACAAAATCCTACATTCTAGGCAGTAGGAAACAAATCAGTGGCTCTGCAGGGAGAAATGCTTGTGATTGCTCTGGTACTTAAGCATAGAAGTGATAAATAGATGGGTAAAAATCATTGCAGGATATTGAGAATGCCTTACTATTAAAAGGTGAACATAAAGTTTGGTATCTGGGTTGGGATAAAAGAAATAATGTTGACGAATATATCTATATAGAATGTTCACATACGAAGGACACTAAGAAATATGATTCACTTTTCTTTTTACCAACGAAGTCAATGTGCTTTATAAAAATTTGGAGACTGAATTATGGGCAAGCTACTTGTGCAACAATGTGTCACCCTCTATGTACCTTTGTTGTCCAGCTCTAGGAGTCCAGATAGCTTGCACTCTAATTTAGGAATGACGTGAGTGCTGCAGCCCTTGTTCTGAGTCTTTCACTACTGCAATAATGGCCCCTTTTCATCAACTTGGCATTCTTTTTCCTGGCAATTTTAGAGGGCTATCCTTCAATTTCATGGGGAGGGGAGCAGATGTATCATACCAGGCAGTTTTAGAATCTACAATTTCCTTAGCTATTAGACTCTTCTGTCATTGATCTAGGTTAGGGATTCCAAAACATTAGTAAATATGATAATCACTTAGAGAGGGAAAACTCTTATACAAATTCCTCAGATTGGCTCCAGCTGTTCTGCGTGGGGTCTAGTCATCTAATTTTTTAACAGTGACTCAGCTGAGTCCCATGTAGAGGCTCCAAAGACTTCACTTTGGGAAACACTCTGAGAGTCACCAAGTTTGCAGGGCCCATTGCTGAGGAATAACCCTGGCTAGGGCTCTGCTTAATATCAACTTGGAATTAGGTTCAGAAAAGAGCTGGTGCACAAAAGATGGATTGGCAGGAGAGTCTAGCACAAGCCTACAATGCATGCTCTGGCTGCCCCTCCAGGGGAAGCATGTCTCATTTTTGATGAGCAGAGAAAAACTTAAGAGCACGTGCCTAAGAAAATGGAGTTCCTAACATCTTAGATCTATCCATTCTACAGTTCAGTATCTCAGTCATTTACAATCAGATAAACGAGATCATTCAGGAAGGGAAGGAGATCAATCTCTTGATTGAGATCTGCAGTCTTAAAACGGTAAATTTGCTCTTCTCAGTCTGTTCATGACCTGGAAACCCCAGAGAAGAACACCTCTCACCGATGCTATTCCTTACTTAATGTTGCAAGGCATACCAACATATTTTGATACAGTTTTATTGTCACTGCTATCAAGTCCTCTAAAGTCCTTCTTTTGCCCAGCACACAGTTTAAGTCCAAAGAGGAACCCGTGATAGTTCAGTCAGTTGCCAAATAGCTGTATATCATGTGGCTGAATTTCCTCCTTACACCTCACATGTGAGACCAGAATTGTACCTTAGGGCATATTTAAAAAAAAAAATTAAAAAAAAAAAAAATAGACCTATTTTAAAAATTAAATACAAAATTTGTATTTTATAAATGTTTCATTTTATAAATGTTTAAAATGAATTAGGGGAGCTATTACATTATGCACAGCATTTCACTTAAAAAAGAAAAAACACACATACTATTTTCCCAAGTAATAAGTCCCCCAGTTTACAGTTCCCTAAACAAAGCCCTTAATACTGGTACTCAGGGGAACAAAACTGTATGAAACTCAAAACTACCCCCCAGTGAAGTGAGGAAGGTCTCTTGTAATTAGCTAAGCTTTCCACCCCTGACTACCTCTGAATTAACAGGAAGATATTCCCCTTCTTATTAACCACCAGCTCCTCCTATATGCTCCTTTCCTTTGGAATCTAAAATAAATCAAAATGGGAAATATTTTTGGCTCCTGAATTGATTAACTGCTTGACCAACATTTACAGAAGGTATCTGTTAAGACCTATGGGAGCAATTTCTTAAAATAAGTACTTACAAGTTGCCTTCTATTTGCCTAAAGTGATCCTTCCCCTTAAAGTGCAGTGAGGTGACTGAATGTCAGTGCTATTTCTTTGATAGCCAACAGTGAGCTTGCTCTAAGGGCAGCGGCCTCATCCATTTTAGATGACATTCTCTAGTAATACATCATGCCTGATGCTTAACCCTTTTACAACTCAGCGGAAATACAGGCCCCCGCTGTTTTAATGCCTGTGGGAGAATCAAATGTGCTCAGGGATGTAATTGCTCCTTGTTAAGGGAAGCCTTAGCCTTCAAGTAGCCTGTATTCAATGTTTTTCAAAACCTCACAGCTGAGAGTAGATAAATCTGTCAGCAAACTGCTCATATTAAAGTTTAATTGTATTATTTTTGCAGAAAAGTGGGCTTCTTTATGCAATTGACTTTCTTGCACCCCAAATATGAGGATATGAGAAGAAGTAAGAGACAAAAAAAAAAAAAATTGGAATAGTAAAGTGTAATAGGATTTAGAAACAAGGGTGTCTAATCTCCTCATTTTACAGATGAAGAAAATGAGGTCCAGAGAGGAGTGTCACTGCTCTCCAAATATATCACGTTTTCCAATGACTCTATTTGTCCTACCATCACCTAGAATTTTCAACTCTCTTTATTCCATTTGACCTGCTTCTAAATACTCTAAAACACCTATGAGGTGCTGTAAATCCCTAGCACTTTGTTTTTATAATATACCTCTATTTTAGACTAACGGTATTTTATTAAATAATTACACATGTGTATTTCTTTAGGTGCAGTGCCTTAATTATCTTTTTATTCTCAGTTCTGACTACAATGCATTGTACAAAGAAGTTAGTGAAAAAAAAATCCATCTGACTGACTTGCTGAAGGTAACAGAAGCAACCATGAGAAGGGCCACTATTTCATTGTTCTTTTTAATTCTTCACCTAGTGCTAGTTCTGCTTCATTTATGTTGACTCAAAGACTATAGAAGAATCAGCTATGTCTGTTACTACTGTTATCAGACTAGGTCTGGAAAAAGTGTACAGTGTTGAATGACTTAGCCAGATGCATTTTGTTAGTGACGTTGTATCTCATCTTTATGGAAATGAGAAACAAAAATAACAAGACTTTGGATTTAAAATACATAGGATTAAATTGCCTGTTCTCCCACTGCCTTTTTGTGAAATTATTCAATTTCTCTGTCTCTCCCTTCCTAAAAGGGTCATTGTAAAAATTAAATGAGATTATGTTTATAAAAGATGGGCAAACCATAGGCATTTTGTTGAGATTACTTCTCTTCTGTCTTCCTCTGTAATTTGACACTTTATAATTTCCACTTTTTAAAATATGTGTTATCTCATTTGAGTCTTATTATTCCTCTGTGAGGTGGGCAGGAGAGATAGTATCCTCTAATTATAGACACAGAAAATTACATGTTTGAGATATGTTTTCCAATAAAACAAAATCAGTCATTTTTTGCATCTTTCAATATAGTATCCATCTTTTGCCAAGAATCAAGGCTAAATGTTTCCATAAGCTGAAGTATAAGATAAACACAAAGTCTCTTTTCCATTGATACCTGAATTTCCCTAGCAAATTCCAGGAAAATTTATGATGAACCGTGGTAGGGTCTCAAAGTAACCACAATACCATCTGATAAAGACTAGTTTGAGTCAGATATACTATCAATGTGATCGGACTATGAAGAAATGCAACTGAAAAATATAAATCAAGCAGGGAGGTGATTGTCATTAATTTGTAAATAAAATATACAAAATTTTTCTACAAACCACTACAAAGACACATCAAGTCACAGAAAACCAATGTTTTCTGAGTGGACCAATCTATTCATTATATCCCCAATGTTCCTGATGGTTCCAAAAGTACTTGGATATCTGGTATACCCATGAAACTATACTCATCCTTCATATAATAGAGATAAATAGACATTTTCCTCACGTCATATCAAGGGTAATAGTATCAACATGAAAACATATTTATAGAAAATTTGTTTTATCACTATTGATTTTGCCTTCGATCAACTGGTTCAGTAAGTGTTTGACAGGTTTTCCATTGTAAAATGACTCTTTTTTCACCCTTTCCATAATACATCTTTTGGAAGCAAGTCACTGTGTGCAGCACACACTTAAGGAATGGGGAGCTATGCTCTTCCTCCTTGATGGTGAAGTAATTATTTGGTAATTTACATGAGAGATTTCTCTATACTGTCTTATTTATTTATTTATTAAAAAATTCTTTATATTAGTATGGACTCATGGATATTTATTGGCTATTTATGAGACTGGGATATAATCCAATATTACTTTATTTTGTTGCTCAAATTGTTCCATATTTGGCTGTTCCTCAGATTTTAAAATAAAGTTTTCTATAAATATGTTTTCTATAAATACGTATTTCTTGCACATCTACCATGTAGTCCCACATAATTTTTTGCTTTTGTTTCTTGTAGTTTTGGTGTCATATCCAGAAAATCGTTGCCAAATTCAATGTCAAGAAGCTTTTCCCTATGTTTTCATATGAGAGTAGGTCTGTGGTTTCAGATCTTATGTGTAAGCCTTTAATTTATTTCAAGTTAATTTTTGTAAGTAGTATAATATAGGGGAAATTTCATTGTTCCTCATCTGTTTACCTATTTTTCCCAACACCATTTATTGAAGAGATTATCCTTTTTCCATTGAGAATTCTTGGCTCCTTTGTGAAATATTAGTTGACTGTATATGCAGTAGTTTATTTCTGGATTCTCGATTCTATTCCATTGGTCTATGTGTCTATTTTGTTTTTAATTAAGGTTTATTGGGGTGACAGTGGTTAGTAAAGTTACATAGGTTTCAAGTGCACAATTCTGTAATACATCATCTGTATATTGCATTGTGTGTTCACCACCCAGTCAGTTCTCCTTCCATCACCATATATTTGATCGCACTTACCTTCATCTACCACCCCTCTCCCCCCGCTTCCCCTCTGGTAACCACTAGACTATGTGACTATTTTGTGACTATTCGGTACCATACTGTTTTGATTATTTTGTAGTATAGTTTGAAACAGGAAGTGTGATGCCTCCCAGGTTCTTTCTCAGGTTTGCATTAGTTATTCAGGATCTTTTGTGGCTCCACACAAATTTTAGAATTGCTTTTTTCTATTATTTCTGCAAAACTGCCAGTGGAAGTTTATAGAAATTGCATTGAATCTATAGATTGCTTAGGGTAGTATGGACATTTAACAATATTAATGCTTCAAATTCATGAGCATGGGGTATCTTTCCATTTGTTTGCATCTTCTTCAGCTTCTTTCATCCAAGTCTTGTAGTTTTCAGCATGCAGATCTTTTACTTCCTTTGTTAAATTTATTTGTAAGTATTTTATTGTTTTTGTTGCTGTTGTGAGTGAAATTGTTTTTAATTTTCTTTATTAGATGTTTTGTTGTTAGTGTATTGAAACGCAACTGATTTCTCATTGCTGATGTTTGTATCCTGCAACTTTACTGAACTTTTTTATTAGTTCCAATAGATTTTTTGGTGGGCTCTTTAAGATTTTCTGTTTATAAGATCATATCATCCACACACACATACACACACAAATTACCTCTTTCTTTCTGATTTGAAGACCTCTTATTTATTTTTCTTGCCTAATTGCTCTGACTAAGATTTCCAGTGTTGTGTTGAATAGGGTGGTGAGAGTGGTCTTGTTCCTGCTGTTAGAGGAAAGAATTTCAACCCTTCATCATATTGGCTGTGGTATTGTCATATATACCATTGATGGTGTTGAGTTCTGTTCTTTCTATACTCAATTTATTGAGCATTTTTATCATAAAAGGATATAGCATTTTGTCAAATGCTTTTTCTGCATTTAAAAGATGATTATATGATTTTTATCTTTTGTTCTATAAATGTCATTTATCATATTTGTTGATTTTCATGTGTTGAGCATCCTTACCTTCCAGGAATAAATCCCACACCCCTGATTCCAAAGTCAAATATAGACACTACATAAAAAACAAAATCATAGACCAATATCACTGATGAATACAGATGCAAAAATTCTCAATTAAATATTAGCACACTGAATTCAACAACACATGCAAAGGATCACATACCATAAACATCTCATATGTAGAAAAATTATGCTGAAACTAAAGAGAGGGAAATTGAATTAGATACTAATGTCATCTTCAAAGAATTGGTATCAAGGAGCTAGAACCTGTGGAAGAGAGGAAACAGCATGCAAATAACCTTCATGGAAGCAAAATAGAGGCAGACAATCCCAAGCTTTAATATGACAGCTACAAATTAATAGTCTGTGACACTGGGCAAGTCACTTATTCTTTATGAGATGAAGAATATTCTGAAAAAACAAAAACCTTACTTCATAAAAGTGTTTGGAAGATAAAATTTAAATCAATTTAAATTGAAAAACGGGTAGTAGATCTTTGTGGTTAAGAACCTGAGACATACTGCCTTGATTCATACTCTGCCTGACCCACTCTGTGACAAGTTAGACAACTTGTCTAATTGGACAAGTTAGTGACACTCTTAGTCCTTAGTTTTAATTTCCTGTGAGATAGAAAAATGGGGTAAAAGAAGAAGATTAGGCAGGCCTGAAATGTTACCAAGAGCTCTAATTTTTTCACTCTGAATTTTTACTCCTTTAAGAGACAGGGGGCTATTCCAGGAGAATTCATGGCTGGAGATATAGATGTAGGAGTGTCAGACATGTGGGTGATATTTAAGGGCAGTCTTATATGTAAGGCAGAAGGCAAAAGTGGGAATTTAAAAGGAACATACACTTGTAAGGCTGTGTAGCAACTGCCAACTGTCCAGTAGCTGCTTAATTCCTCCAAATCAGATTCTACTTGTAGCATAAAAAATCTTTCCTTCTGAGACTCCAGAAATGCAAATGCAGAAGCAACAAACGGGATGTAGGAAACTGTTGTTTCAGCTACCAGAGTACAATGAGTTAACATGAAGTAGTGGTTGATTTAAATGTCTATCTCTCCAATAGAATCTAGGCTTCTTGAGGGCAGGAATTGTATCTTCACAGAGCAATTGCTCCTAGGACTGAATAAATGTTTGTTTACAAAACGAATGATGCATGTGGGTTTCTTAGTGCTTGCTGGAATTTAACTTCCAATGCATGAGATTCTTAATAATAAAACAGCCTACACTGACATTAAATAATTTACATTCATTATTAAGGAATCAGAGATGTAATATATTATATAATATGAAATAGTTAAAAAGCAGATTGTCCTAGAAATGAAGCATCATGCCTACTTGTCTGGATTCTAGCCTCACCAACTCCTTGTCTTGAAATACTTAGAGCCACTTTATCCTTATTCAAGCTCAATCCTGTCTGAGGCTCTGAGGGTGGTGAATGTGGTCCCTACTGAAGGAAATTTAAGAAGTCAGGAGTCAGATGGCTCAATTAACTCACTCTTCCATCTGACTACTAGACCTTTTCTGAACTTGAGGTGAAACCTTAACAATAGGACTTCTGCCCATTCTTGAAGTCCAAATCTCATCTTCTTCTCTGGTTTTGGACACACGTAAACTACTCCCCAATTCCCACTCACTTAGGTCTCAGTTCACAGATTCTGTATTCTCATTGTTTCTGATTATAGTGTCCCTCGTGGATGGACCTTCTTTGACCTCTTCCAGCCAGGGAAGCCTAATATACCTGCCCTATCATGGAACTGCATGTACTTTTGGGTCCATTCTCTTACAGGTCTTACCGGTCTCCTCTATTTAGAGCTGTGGCACAGACCCCAGGAGCTTAAGTTCCTCGTGCTGATAATACCTGGTTTTGCAACATTGGACAAATTCCCTTTCTCCTCTTTCTGGGCTTCATTATACTCATCTCCAAAATAAAGCAGGTGGACTGATACACGTTAAGTTTATCAGTCTTTAACCTTCTTGTACATGTTTGTTCCAAAGCACTGAAAGAGTAATAATTCAAATAGGCCATATTGACCTTAATCCAATGTTCCTTTGTGCTGCAACTACTTCCTGTGCAGATCAGGATATCTACCAAGATCCTAAACAATAAAATTGGGACAAAAATGTCTTCATTTAAAAAAGTCATTGGTTTATTGTGCATCCTAATATCAAACAGAAGAAGTATCTTCTGAAAATATAAATTTGGATGCCAAATAGACTTCCTTTCATTTATTGTCTCCATTTCAATATAGTCTTTTCCCCCCTTCTCTACTAGAAGAAAAAACAGGTGTGTTTTTTTCTATTCAAATATAATTTAAACACTATTTCCAACTTCAAAGATAAGGTCTTCGTATCCACTAGAAGTCAAATGTAGAGGTGAGAGTCTTTCCATTACAGATTTTTCTTTTCTTTGCAACAGGGTTAAGTCTTTTCACCTGAAGTAGTTCAAAGGCTTAATAGGAAGTTGAAGTAGCAATAGATCCATTCTTTTAGGAGAGTATTAATGGTCAATTTTGACCAAAAAAAAAAAAAAATGTATTGATTTAAAATGCTGAAAACTCATTTATTTTTCTTACTAGGAATTATCCAACCAATGTTTGGATACTATCAGCATTGACTTCTAGAGAGGTGATCAATTCTTTTCAGGGCTACATGGATTCTGCATTCTGTTAAAGTGTAGTTATATAAATTATTAAGAGGCTTAGGTAGATAATACAGCAAAATAAAACTGAACCTGGTAAATTCATTTCCATGCCCTCATTTGTGACAGGTTGAGCATGCATTGGGATAGTGGGATTGAAAATTATATGGCCAGGTATTTGTGTGTATGTGTGTGTGTGTGTGTGTGTGAGTGTGTGTGAATCTCCTTTTCCTTATCATTCATTTTCTTTTTCTCTTATTCTTCCTTCTCCCTTTATTTCTTAATTTCTCCAGTGAAAATAAATGAAGGACCACTCAAATAAGAACAGAGACTGCAGAGTTTGTTATAGCAAGGGAGTCAACCACTGTCACTCGGGTTTTGGCAGAGACTCAGAGGCAGGCAGGAGTGGGAGAGCTTTATAATGGAAAAAGGGAAGGCTCAGGTGTACCCTGACTGGAAGCTGTCGGCATGGGAAGCTGCACAGGCTAACTAGCAGCAGTGCATCCTATGTGATTGGCTCTGGGTGCGCATTTGGCTTTCTCTGGTTGCTCCTAATTTGGAAGCAAGGGTGAAAATTAAGGAAGCTGTCAGTTATTAATCAAATCCTGGTCATTTGGGGCTGATTGTTACAGAAGTTATTGTTTACTTTCCTGGATTGTAACTAGAAATGGTAATGTTGCTTCTCTCAAGTCTGGCTTATGGCAGGCCGGCTTTCTGGGCTATTCATTGTAGATAAAGGGGTTGGTTTCCTGAAAAGTTTGCTGCAGATCATGGGTGATATTTCTATTTTTATATATGGTCTGGCTATTATCCACTTCTATACTCAGTCTCTCACTTTCTTAACTGTTCATTTCCTTTTCTCCATTTTTCTCATTTTCCTTTATTTCTTCTTAATATTTATTTCTTTTCTCAGAGTTCAGTAAAGATTAGGAAATGGGAATGTGAAATGTGGTTGAACTTCAATGTGTAAGGCAACATTTGGTCATTCACATCAAGCTCTGAATAGTTCTTATCTTAAAAGAGGGAGAATTTGGGCAATTTTATGACCCAGAAAGTGCAGTAAAGTTTGTTTTCATGAACAAATATTAAATGCTGTGTTATTATTTGGCTGTGGTTAGACATAACATTGAAATGTTTTTCTATATGTTTACCAGAAAATAGAAAATGAAAATATATTTAAAAAATTTTAAAAATACGTGATTAAATATCTTTGGGAAGTGAGATTGAACTGAACACACTTCAGTGTCTCAACTCTGGACTTGCCAACATGTGGACATATTTCAAGGTGAGGCAGCAGAGAAAAATAACTTAGCCTCTAATATGTACCTCCAAAATATTTAATCTTTTTTTTTTAATTTTGGGTAATATGAGTGAATCTTAAATGCAACCATTTGACTTAACAATGTTTCCTGTTTGAAGATACATTTAAAAAATTAGACTTTAGAGAAAGTGGATTTTTGTTGTTTTCTTGGAATATTGCCAACTGGAGCAGTAAACCTAAGTGAGTCAGTGAACATCAAGAGAGAGAAACTCATTTAAATTAAGAGCTAGAACTGATTTTTATAGGACATCTGCTCCTGTATGCTGAAGATCTATGATCAAAATGCTAAGAATGTGGAAATACATCATATTCACTGCAGATTTGCTAAGTTTGTGGATCACACTTAGTTATGTGAGATTTATTTTTAATGGAATTCTTCCTGTCTTCTGAATTTTTTGTGCCAGTTAAGCATTGATACCTTTAGCTGTGAATAGCTGCAGCATCTTCTTTAATCCACTCTTCATCTAGCATAACACTGGATCTTTCTAAGGGAAATGGCTGTTGCTGTATGTCTGCCAACCCAAGGGTGAAGGCAGGTTGGGCACCAGATCACAACAGCCTTCTACTGAACAAATGTGCTCAAGAACAGCATTTTTGAAGGTGATCCAGCTGTGCAAGCTGAATCATTGCTCACAGTAATTTTACTAATGCATCCCATCCTAAATTTAAAAAGCCTGGTGAGTCACCCTATATGCCCAACTGCTTACATTATTAAGCAGAACATAAAAGCATTAACATACATTGGTATAATCCATGGCTAGGTCCACCAAATTAACTGGTACTTTTATAACCCTTCACACTTCGCATGGACAAAATAAATAGTCCTTTAACAAATAAAATGTGCCGGCAAATGTAGAATTAAAATGTCAGTTGTTCTATTCAATCTCATATTTTATGTCTATGTTGTTCTACCACGAAAGTAGTTAGTCACTGCACATAAATCCGAAGGAAAATAAAAGGATAAATTGCCTAATATGCTAAAGTGATACCCATGTGAGGATATAGGACATTTCATTGGCATGGCTCACCAAGAGAGTATTTTTCACTAATTTAAGAGAGGCAGGGTATAGACTTAATTCTCTCTGGGTGGTACATTGAGTCCACAAAATTTTCATCTTCCTGAGAACCAGATTTATATGAAGTTTCTTAAAGTCCTTTATAAAGAAATAGCAGCATTACTGTGTTTGAAAAGAGGAAGCAACTTTTGCCAGGTAACAATAGTGTCTCTATTTCTGTGGACATTCTCTAGCATTATGATCATCACTCATCATTCATGGTACATGGCACTTTTTATCTTCAGAACATTTGAGGCGTTTTATCAAATTATCCACACATCGCTAGGAGGCATAGCTGCCTATAACTTCCTGGATACCACACCATACTTTTGAAAAGTGTCTTGGGGTTTTATTTATTGAGTCATTAATGATAGGAACAGAACATCTCTATTTATCATCATCTCTAAAAGAACACAGTCATTTGTCCAAGACTTGAAAGTAATTGCTTATAATAACCCCCAAGGAAAAGGTGTGATTGTTTCCCATATTGCACTTCTTTGGGGCATACAATGCTTTCTCACTATGCCTTTTATATTTTTGCTGTGTACCCATATCATGTTATCATGCTGTCATCAAACATCTAGTATGGTCTCTGAATATTACACTCCACGTTCATAAGATAATGATCTTGTATTAATGACATTAGTGAAACAAGGTGTGAGGTAATATTTATGCAGTGTCAGAGCATCAAAAAGTTACAGGGATCTTAAGGAATCACTGTACCACTTTCAAAGATACCTGAATGACTCCAGTGATAGATAACTCACTACCTTAAGCAATTTGAAAAGATGCCAGCTTCTGATGCTGTACAGGGACTAGAATATGAACATGCGTGAAAGGACAAGAGATAAGGCTTGGCCTCTTCAAAGTAGAGAGGTGAAACTGAGATTGCCAAAATCAAAATGTCTATAGAATTACAGACTTAGCAAATAAGTATACTAGAAAAAAATCTAGAGATCAGAATAGGAAGAATCACAGAACTCTGTTTGGGGTTTTCTATTGTTTGTTCATTTTGTTTTGGCTTAGCTCCTGCGCTTGAAAAAAGCCCCCCCCCCCCACACACACACACAATTACTAAAACTTTATAACATATATGCAGTTGTGATATAAATTTATTATACTTGCATGGTTCAAGAATGCCCATTGCCAAGCTAATTAAAAAAAAAAAAAAAGTCTTTGACCGGGGACAATTTTGGGGAACTTAGCATAAAACACAAAACCTTTCACATATCTCAAATGAAGTCACCTAGAAATCCCCCAAAAAACATCATCAATAAATCATTTCATGAACCAAAATCATTTTTTAAAAAGGAAATAATCTATAAATGAGAGAGAGAGCACTACTGGAACTAAAGAACTCTAAGATGTTTGTATCTTTTTTAGGGAAAGAGAGATATACTGATATTAGTTGTTGAATCTGAAAAGTCAAGTATGCGTGTTAAAAATTTAAAGGTACTTAGTAAAATAATAGAGGATATGCTATGTTAAACTAATGGTGGTAGGTGGAAAAAATAAACTGTACAAGATTTAAAAAAAAGAGAGAAAGAGAAACAGGAAGCACCAAAAAGCAGGTAAAATAGCACGAAGTAAGATGAAAGAAATAAATCAATGTATAATAAAAATCTGTATAGGCAATCAGAATATAGGAAGAGGGGCTATTTCTTTTTTTCTATTCTTCCCACTAAGCACAATTAAAAACTTGGACATTATAAATAAAATAAACCTAAGAAGACCCAGAAAGACAGAGAGGAGGCTAATCAGCTGAGGATCTCAGAACATAAGTGATGATTTCCCTCAGTTTTCATTTTTGCTTCCTATATTCCCCACTTGGAGTTGAAGTAGATAGCAATCCAGAAACATTAACAAGTGCAGGGCGGGAAAGAAAAGAAGAAAAATAAAAAACACCCAAAAGAAGCCTACTGTCTCAATTCAACAGTCCAGGAAAGGAACAACCTAGAAAGACAGAAAACTTATAGAAAAATAACAACTATATTCCAGTCAAATATCACAGAAAAAAAAATTATGACTAAACCCCCACCCACATCAGAAAAGGCCCAAAGGGGAACCTAGAGTTCCACCCTCATGATACTATAGCGAGATGTCCGAACACCCTTGCCAGGGTGGTATAAAAGATGACCAAATCAGAGATACACTTTTGAATACTTATGACCAGAAACAAGCCCTCTACCATGAAATATCAGAGGAAACTACATGGGAAGCCTGGATTCCAGTATCCAATATGCCTAAGAATGTGCCTCAATCCCTTTCTGCTGGGGTGGCATCAGAGGAGCCCTAATGAAGAGTCAGGACTTCCACCACTGCTCATATGGAGGGTCCTTGACTCTCAACTGCCAATGGATGATGAGTGAGGACTCTGGACTTCTATTATAATTCTACCTCGTTGTAATAAGGTTGTGCCCAACCCCCCATTTTGCTTACCAAAGCAGTGTCAGAAAAAGCCAGTTAAAACATAAAGTTTAAGTAAGAGCCAGAGTCTTAGAACATAAAATGAAAATGTCCAAGTTTAAATGGAAAATTATTTATCATACCAAAAACCACAAGGAACTCAGTCAGAACAGAAAGACAGTCGATATATGTCAACACCGAGATAACAGAAATGTTAGCATTATCTGACAAAGATTTTAAGCAACTATCATCAAAATGCTTCAATAAACAAGTATTAAAAATGCTGGAAACAAATGGAAAAAATAAAGTCTCAGCAAAGATATAGACTATATAAAGAAAGAACAAAAGGAAACTTTAGAACTGAATAATAGAATAACCAAAATAAAAATGAATGGGCCCAACAATAAAATGTAGTAGACAGAGAAAAGTATCACTTAACTAAAACATAGAGGACTAGAAATTACCCTACATGATCAACAGAGAAAAACTGGACTAAAAAAAAAAAAAAATCGGAATGCCTGAGAGACATGTAGGATGACAAAAAAAGATTTACCATCCATGCTATTTCAGTGCTGGAAGTATCTGAGAAAGAAGGCTGGACTATAAAAAGAACTCAAAAAAATCATGAACAAAACTTTCCAAATTTGGCAAAAGATATAAACCTACAGTAAAAGAAGATGAGTGAAACCTAAACAGGATAAAACCAAACAAATCTATGCCAAGACACATCATACACAAGCTTCTGAAAGTAAAGAAAAGAAAAAAAAATCTTGAAAGCAGCACCAAACAATTATACCTTATGTATAGAGGACAATAATTAGAATGACAGTGGATATCTCCTCAGAAGCCATGGAAGCCAAAAGCAAATATCTCGATATTTTTCAGATTTTTAAAGAAATAACTCATAACGCAGATTCCTGTATCTAGACAAAAGATCCTTCAGGAATGAAGGGATAATCAAAACATTCTCAGGTAAAGCAAAAGAAAAAGAATTTGTCACTGGCAGACATACTTAGAAGAATGACTAAACAGAAATGAAATGGTATAAGAAGGAAGCTTGCAATATCAGGAAGGAAAGAAGAATACGGTAAATAAAAATATAAGTAAATGAAAAAGGCTTTTTCTCTTTTTGAAAATTCGAAATTGTTTGATAGTGGAAGCACAAATTATAACATTGTCTGATGTGGATCTACATGGACATATATAAAATATTTAAGATGATCATATTATAAAAGGAGAAAGGTAAAGGAACATAAAATGAGGTATGGTTTCTCCACTTCACTCAGATGGGTAAAATGTTGACATTAGTACACCATGACAAGTTATGTATATACAGAGGTTGCCAAAAAATGTATACACATTTTCAGAAAGGAAAAAAGTGTATTAAAATTGTAATACTCAATATATACTGATAACAAAAGATGAATACAAGTCATGTGTATATATTTTTTTGGCAGCCCCGGTATAATGTAATATCCAGAGCAACCACTAAAAAAGCTGTAAAAAGAGATATACTCAAAAACGCTATAGATAAAGCAAATTGAAATTCTAAGAAAAAAAAAAATATTCAAGTAACTCACAAGACAGAAAAAAGAAAACAGAAACAAACAACAAAGAGAACAAATTTAAAATGGCAGACTTAAGCACTGACCCCAGAGAAATGAAGATCTGTATTTGCACAAAACCTATATGTGAATGTAGCAGCTTTACTCATACCTGTAATAGCTACAAACCAGAAGGGATTCAGATGTCCTTCAGGGCCTGAATACCTCAACTGTGCTTCATAGACAACATTGAATACTACTGAGTGATTAGAAAGGAACAAACTATCAATACATACAACCTGGATGAATCTCCCGATAATTATGCTTAAGCAAAAAGCAAATACCAAAGATTATACACTGTATAATTCCATTTATATAACACTGTTGAAATAACAAAATTATGGCTTTGTTAATGGTTGACCTTTGCATAGTTTAACTTTTCTCATCCTAATACTTTCAACATATTTGTATATATAAATCAAAAGTGTGTCTCCTATAGGTAGAATATAGGTCAGATCTTTTAACTCACTGTGATAATCTCTGTCTTTTAATGACTATGTTTATCCCACTTTATGTAATGGAATTATTGGTGTATTGAGGTTTAAGTCTGCTATTTTATTTTCCATTTTTTCTGTTTATTCTGTTTTGCATCTGTTTTCTTTTTTCTGTATTCCTCTGAGTTACTTGAATTATTTTTTAGAATCCCATTTTGATTATATATATATACTGTTTCTGAGTGTATCTATAGCTTTTTAGTGGTTACTCTAGGTATTACATTATATAGGTCTAAAACATATCAGTCTACTAATGTTAACGTTTTACCAATTTGAGTGAAGTGTAGAAACCATACCTTAAATTACCTTTCCCCTTTTATAATATAATTGTCTTAAATATTCCCTCTATGTTCATTGAGATCCATATCAAACAGTGCTACCGTTTTTGCTTCAACACTCAAACATAATTTAAGATATTCAACATCAGAAGGACAACCCACTGTATTTATATATTTTTACTAATACCACTCTGGTGATGAAAGATTTTTACTATTTTCATTATAATTTCTTCTTGATGTTTTCTTCTTTTGTCATTTCCTTTCAGTTTAGAGGACTTCCTTTAGTTATTCTTTTATAGAGTAATCTTCTGGAAAAAATTCTCTTAGTTTTCCTTCATCTGAGGATGTCCTGATTTCCACTTCATTCTTAAAGATGCAACTTCCTCCTAGTCTACAGGCTCTCTGATGAGAAATCTGCTGTCAGTTGAATTTTTTTTTTGTTTTTTGGGTTTTTTTCCCTATAGGTAGGTAAGGTATTGTTCCTTTTCCACTGCTTTCAAGATTTTTTCTTTGTCTTCAGTTTTTAGGATTTTGACTATACTGTGTTTTGCTGTGAATTTCTTTGAATCTTTCATGTTGGTGTTCTTTCAGCTTCTTGAAACTGGAGGAGTATGTCTTCTTTCAAATTTGGAAGTTTTCAGCCATTATTTCTTCAATTATTTTTTCAGTCTCAGTTTCTCCTCTCCCCTGAGATTCCAGTGACACAGTTCTTTAGTTATAGTCCCATTGGTTGCTAAAGCTCATAGTTTTTTTTCAAGTATATTTTTTTCTCTCCTTTTCAGCTTGAGTAATTTCTATTGTTCTGTCTTCAAGTTTACTATTTCTCTCCTCACCCCCTCACCCCCCAGTCCAATTCTGCTTTTGGTCTAATCCATTGATATTTTTTATTTCACTTATTATATATTTCAGTTCCAAATCTTTTCATTTGGTTCTTTTTATTTCTTTATATTGCTTTGCTGAGACTTTCTGTTTCTTTGGTTTGTTCAGTCTGTCTAATTTTTCATGTGTTTTAAGCATTTTTGTAATTACTCATTGATGAATTTTTATGATGGCTGCTTTATCATTCTAAGATAATTGTAACTCAGTCATCCCAATGTTGGCATCTATTGATTGCTTTGGTCATTTTTCGTCCAAGTTGAGATTTCCTGGTTCTTTTTAGGAGTGATTATTGATTGAAACCTGGACATTTTGATTTTGTGTTATGAAACTTTGGATCTTATTTAAAACTTCTTTTTTATCTGGCTTTCTATAACACTGCTCTGGCAAGGAAAGGAGGGGAGGTAGGTGGGTGCTGCATTGTTGCCGCCAGACCAGCTAGAATTGTGCAGTCCTCACTAGGTTTTCATTGACATCCAACCGGGGGTGAGGACTCATTACTGTTGGAGATGGATAGGAGTTTCCGCTTCCCAGTAGACCTTCACTGATACCACCCTGGCTGGGAGAAAAAGGAGTGCCTTGTTATTGCTTCCACTGATGCAACAAAGGGGTAGCTTGTTACCATTGGATGGTAGTAAAAATCCTGACCCTCCACTAAGACTCTTCCGATAGCATCCCCTCAGAAAATGAGTAGGGTTCCTCATTATTGCTGGGTATGTGAGGAGGGAAAAACTGTTCAGGCTCCCCACGTGGTCTTCAGTGATGCTGTGGGAGATGGGGAGGCAATAACATTACCACCTGAGAGAGATAGAAGTCTCACCTTCATCCTCAATGTTCTCTGACACAACAGTGGTGAGGGGTTGGGGTGCCTCATTTCAGCTGGGTGAGGGTGAAAATCTAGGTTTCCGATCTGACTACTGTAGACTTGGGTGGGATGGAGTATTTCTGTGGTATTTGGCTAGAGAAGAGTGATCGTTGTCTAAAAATGTTTTTGCTATGTTCCTTCCTTCCTGGTCGTTTGACTAAAGAGAGCAGGCTTTTTTGTTTGTTGGTTTGTTTCATTTTTTGGTCTGTGCCCATTTTCAGGTTCCTGCTTCCAATCTGGGATATATAAAGAAGTTAAAAACCTAGAGAACTCACTGTGTATTGTTTCTTGGATTGAGTTCCCTAGCCATTCTCCCTTCTGCTTTCTAATCTATCAAAGTCTTCTTATGTTTATTTTACATATAATGTTCAACACGTTTAATTGTACTTGGGGAGGAATAGGGAAAAGTATGTCTATTCCATCTTCCTAAAAGTGGAAGTTCTCTAGTTTCCTTTTTGAGTCTTCTTGTTCCCTGAAATAAAATATAGCCAAGAGAACTTACTATTTGTACAGCAGCTTGATAGTCTCTCATAGTCTGTTTTACAGAACTTGGATTTATGTTTTCTTATGTTTCTATTATAATAACATTTTTAGTCCAAAGAGAAATATACACAAGAAAAAAAAGAAAAAAGAAAGTTAAATTTTACTTTCTTTATAATATATCAGTATTACATATTGACAGCTTCTCTCATCCCTCTGGGCCGCAGGCTTCATTCCTTTTTTTGTCTTCTGGTTTTTAATACAATTTTAAATACATATACTTATTGTTCTTAGCATTTTTAGAGGTTTGCATATTTTCAATCTTATCTGATATGATTCTTAATTTTAAAAAATAATTTCTCATTTTACACTATCATTTATTTAGTGTCCATATGTGATTTGCCAAGTGACATATTTTACCAGGTGACTATAATATTAATTTCAAAATGATACACACATGGGTTTTAGAGTTATTTATTCATAAAATGTGTTTATCCATAAAACATGCTGACTACATGGGAAAAAAAAGGACACGGTCTCAACTTTCATAGCTTTTTCAATTGAGAGAGAGAGAGAGAGAGAGAGAGAGAGAGAGAGAACAAGTCAGCAAACAAAAGTGTACAGCAAATGACTTAAAAACCTAGACCTTTGGAGAATAACAGGGTAAAACAACCAAGGATTGTCATTAAGGAAGGCTATGCTGAGGAGGTAATATATAAGCTACGACTCAAGGAACAAAAAGAAGTCAGTCTTACAAATAATGAAAAACAGCATTCTAAGCTGTGACGGGCTACAGAAAAAACAGAATACATCACACACTGAGACGAAAGGGGTAGTGAATAACCCTGGC
The DNA here is from genome assembly GCF_036562045.2 of Rhinolophus sinicus. Taxonomy (NCBI): domain Eukaryota; kingdom Metazoa; phylum Chordata; class Mammalia; order Chiroptera; family Rhinolophidae; genus Rhinolophus; species Rhinolophus sinicus. The sequence continues at coordinate 63,127,605 of NC_133754.1, read as the reverse complement.
ACATTCTGAAACTCCCTTCTAGGAACCATTATCAGATTGGCTTTCTTCAGCTTTTCAAGATGTTGCTTCTGCCGGCCATCTGCTCAGGCAGAAGGTGGTCAGGCCTCAGGGACTTGGCAGTGCTAGTTTCCCTGATGCTGCAGAAGCCTCTGGTCACTAGCAGACTACCCATTCCATCTGAATTCAAAAATCTCAGAACAATAGTATTTTCTAATTTATCCAATCTCCAAAGCACAAGGCACAAGGAAAGAAATTAAATTAAAAGGAGTGTTTTGATGCAACAGTTGTAGACTGGAAATAGAATGCCAGAGTTCCAGTCTTAATTGTGCCATGCCTCACTTTTTATATATATGGTCTATTGCCTTTACATGAGAAATTATTCTTTTCTGCTTGGGAGGATAAAAATCTTAGAGGTGGAAAAGAGATTTGGTAGTATAGCTCTCTTAACAGCACAACCAGTTATACACCAATTTTCAACCTCCACATCCAGTGTTCTACTACACCCCATAGCTCTTACATGTAGAACCTGCTTTGTCTTAGCTCCCAGAAAATTAAATTAGAATATATGGTATGTAATCCGTCAGTGTGTAGGTGTATGTATTAGTATTTATAAACATAATCTATACACATTTTTTTAAAACACGAGTATAAAATAGTTGCATAAGTGCTTTGATTTCCTCAGAAGAACAGCTATCCATATCCAAGGAAATGGTAATGTTTCATAAGATGAAGGCAAGTACTTACAGTTTTTCTACCTCAATGTATTCTCCTACCTGCAATGAAGAGAGAGATAGTTAACGAGTAATTGTCCTGGGAAAATGAGACACATGGAGCATTTACTTTTTCAGGTAATCGGGAGCATCTTTCCAAAGAAGAATAAGACTTGGCAAGAGGGAAAAGCATGAGGGAGCTTTGTTTTTAGGGAATCCAAACACCAACTGTCAGTCTCAAAGGAGCTAATATGCAAGACAGAAATAAAAATGAATGATCACTTAACCAGGATATTATTAGAAAGGGCATTGGGAATTTTAACTATGCACTTATACATTTTTCTTCTTTCCTGAATCAAGGCATAATCTATGGCCAAACACATAAATCTAGCAAGATATCAGATATCCATCATGTTTCTGAGATTTTTAATATTTTTCTACTTTGGCCATAAGTAATTTAAATAAGCATAGTTTGATTTCAGTGACATCACCCACCTTGTTCATCATCTAGTGAGTTCAGGTGACCTGAGAATCCCCATCCCACCTCTCCCAGAACCAACATCTTCCAAAGTATCTTCTGTGAGTTCCATTACAATTTCAAGATATGTGTCAGAAAAAAAAGAAAAAGAAAAATTCCACGTTAAGTTAAATTTGAGAAATGTTGAGTGAAACAAAGCTACATGTACATTTTCTTCAGAGCTTTTAACAAAATGAGCTGCATTTCCCACATCCATTTGACTAAAGAACACCTTTATGCACCAAGAGAGACATTAGCATTTCTTGAAACATAACTTGGGAAACAAAAACCCTAGCACTCTAGACAAGCAGCAGTATCAATCCACAATTCATAGAATCCCTACGTGAACCATTTATTACTTTCATTTCTCCTTTCAGGTTGCCAAAATTTTCCATGGAATTTGCGTCTGATATAATTCACCACTTAGAGTACACAGCTTTGTGCTCTTAGAACTTTCAGAAGCAAGGAACGCTTACCTTTTCTTTCTGCTCATCTGCCTCAAAGCTTGTATCTTGCAACAGGATGATCTAATCTAGCTTTTGTATAACCTCATCCTATTCTCCCTTGTTTTTATCTTTATATATATATATATATATATATACATATATATGTATATATACATTTATATGTGTATATATATGCACATATATATATATACATAGGTATATATACATATATACATATACATGTATATATATACATATATACATATATACATATACATATATACACACACATATATATAATGTATTTTTGCCAGTTGTAAATAAATTCATGCTCATGCTCATTATGAAAAATTTACCAAAATATAAGAAAACTGAAATAATTTGATTTGATATTGTTTAAATTATCTTAAAGTTTATATTTAGTAATCAATACTTGACAATAGCCAAGAAAATCATGAAACAAAATGACAGGAGTTAAGGTAGTGCAGGAATTTGCCTTACCAGATATCAGAATATACTAAAAACACTAATATAATCAACGTGATAGTACAGAGGAATAAACAGAGTATTGGAACCAAATAGAAAATCCAAAATATAAGGTGTGATAAAAAACTACAGTGAATGTTAAATTAAAACAAAATTTGTTATAGTAAAAGACACATTGCCATTAATCCCCCTCAAAATACTCCCCCTCACTTCGAACACACCTATCCCATCATTCTTGTCACTTTCTGGAGCAGTTCTGGAAGTCCTCTTTCGTGAGTGTCATTAGTTGTGCTGTCATGGCTGCCTCCATGTCCTGAATCAATTCAAAACGTTTACCTTTCATGGTCATTTTGACTTTGGGGAAGAGCCAGAAGTCACATGGTGCCAGATCCAGTGTATAAGGTGGATGAGGACACACTGTAATGTTTTTATTTGACAGAAATTGCCGTACGGGAAACAATGTGTGACACAGAGCATTGTCATAATGGAGGATGTAGTAAAAACACAGAAGAGGATTTCCAGAACTACTTCAGAAAGTGGCAAGAATAATGAGATAAGTGTGTTCGAAGTGAGGGAGAGGGGTATTTTGAGGAGGATTAATGGCAATGGGTCTTTTACTGCATTTATTTTTTTATTTAAACATTCACCGTATTGCTTGATCTCACCTCCTATATCTAAGAAAATATAATTTACTATGTGACAAAGCAGTATTCAAACTCAATGGTAAAGGACAAGAAACTCAAACCTACTAAAAAATTAAATATTTGAATATAAGTATAACTATTATATATAAATATGTAAACTTTTATATGGCAAAATATAAAATTAAAAAATCTATAGGTAAATAATTGACTTTGAGAAAATAATGTGGGTGATAAACTAAGTGCATATATTTGAAATACATAGGAATTTTTTTAAAAAATATACAAACAACCCCATAGAAAAATTGGCAAAAATAAGAAAAGGCAAGTCACAGAACAGAAAACTCTAATAACAAAATTAACACTAATTATATACATTCATCTTAAGGTGACCATAAAATATAATCTTACTTGTATACCACTAAGATTAGCAAATACATTTTAAAAACACAATATCTGTTGCTGGCAAAGATATGAGATGAAAATGTAAACTGTTACCATTACTGTAGAATGTGGGAAGAAATCTGTCATGAACAATTCAAATTAAACATGCTCATACCATTTGACACTGAATTTCTGCTCTTGGTCATATTTCCCATTTAAGAACTCCCTCAGTGTGTACACATGTATGTACTTAGATTATTTTTGTAGAATTATTTGTAGTGGCAAAAAAAAAAGAATTTCTCTTCCACTAGGAAGTACAAAGATGGAAAAGGCATGGGTCCCATAATAACAATTAGAAAAACTTGCATCAAATAAAAAATCATAACTTTTCTTGATCCCATGAGAGTAGTTTGAATAACCAGAGGTAGATAGGCCCCTCCCAGGAGAGACAAGGTAGGCAGACTGACCGACCTGTGACAGAGTCCAGAAAGAGGAGCTGGTTATCCAAGCTATTCGGATGGGTTCATTTGAAGGCTCTTTTTCATAGAACCTCATCAGGTGCTCACAGGGAATATTGGTGGCAGATCAAAGGGGAACAGAACAATCCACACAGCTGCTTTTTCAGTGTAGATATGCAGGAGGGGATTAGATGCCACTGTGGAAAGGGCACAGAGCCTCACCATCCCTAATCCTCTACCACAGACATTTTTCTCATTCGAAACTAAAGTCTTAAGCTTCTAAGGAGGGCTAATAAATGCTATTTCCTACAGGGTACACATCAAGACTTACGGTGGCTAGTGAAAAGATAGAAGAAAAAACAAAACATCTCTACTGCTAGAGGAAAAGCAAAATAACACTGGGTCCTAGAACTTATATCAATGCGTTAGAGGTTACTTACCCCTGGGGTGTATGTCAGAAATTCTCTTGTACTCAAGATTTCCCACAGAGGAAAAGAAGGCTTTGGTTGCCATGGAGAGGAGAGAAAAGAAGGTTGAGAATGCGGTACACTGGGCCTGCCTGACTGAGGCTGGAGCACAACCACCAACAGCAGCCTGGCAAAGCCCTGAGTAATGAGAACCATAGCCTAGCAGTGAGAGAGGCGAAGGAACTTAGACACAGACCACCCTGCGCATGTGTAGACAGGAACAAAAGGCTGGGATGTAAGAATGAAACATAAACACTAAGAAAAGTCCTCTGACATGACAGACCCCGCCCTAAACTCAAGGGAACGGCAGATTAACACTAGAGGTTTTCTCTCTCTCTCTCTCTCTCTCTCTCTCTCTCTCTCTCTCTCTCTCCTTTTCTTTTGATAGCGGGTTTATTGAGATATAGCTCACATAGCAAACAATTTATCAATTTAAAGTGTACAAGTTAATGATTTTTAGTACATTTACAGAGTTGTGAAGCCATGACCACAATCAATTTTACATTTTTATTACCCCGAAAAGAAACTGTACCATTTAGATGTTATTCCCCAATCCTTCCATTCCTGCCTACCTCTCCCTGTACTACCACCACCCCCAAACTCTAAGACAACCACTAATCTACTCTGCCTTTATCAATTTATGTATTCTAGACATTTCATATAAATGGTCCATAATTTGTAACCTTTTGTGATTGACTTCTTTCACTTAGCATAATGTTTTCAAGGTTCATCTATGTTGCAGCATGTACAAATACTTCATTAATATAGAGGGTGCCAAAAAAATGTATACACATTTTAAGAAAGGAAAAAACTGTATTAAAGTTGTAATACTCAATATACATCAACAACAAAGTGCGACTACAAGTCATGTGTATACATTTTTTTGGCACTCCCGGTATTTATGGCAGAATAGTATACCACATTTTCTTTATCAGTTCATCAGTTGGTGAACGTGTGAGTTGTATCCAATTTTTGCACTATTGTGAATAATGCTGCTATGAATATTATGTAAAACTTTTTGTATATACATATGTTCTCTTTTGTGGGGGCGGTATACTTAGCAGTGGAATTGCTGGGTCAAATGGTAAGTCTATGTTTAACTTTTTGAAGACCTGTCAAATAGTTTTCCAAAGTGCTTGCATCATTTCCATTCCCACCAGCAGTGTATGAGGCTTCCAATTTATTCATGAACTTTCCAAAATTTATCTGTCTTTTAGGTTACAACTATCCTAGTTGATGAGCAGTATGATTTCACCATACTTTCGATTTGCATTTCTCTAATGGTTAATGACGTTGAACATCTTTATATATGTCCTTGTCCATTTACGAGTCTTAATTGAAAAAATATATCTGTATAGATTTTTTTGCCCATCTTTAATTGGGTTATTTATTTTTTTATTATTGAATTATAAGAGTATGCTATATGCAATTCCCTAATCAAATATATGATTTACAAACATTTTTCTCCCATTCTGTGGATTATTTTTCCACTCTTTTTTTCCCAGTTTTATTGAGATATGATTGACATAAAACACAGGTAAGTTTAAGGTATACAATGTGATGATTTTACACATGTATATATTGTGAAATGCTTATCAAAATAAGGTTACTTAATACATCCTTTACCTCACATAATTACTATTTTGTTGCTGGTGGTACTTTGGTGAGAACATTAAAGCTCTGAACATTAAAGCTCTACTCACACAGCAACTTTCAAGTATACAACATTGTATTGTTGTCTATAGTCTCCATGCTATACCTGAGATCCTCAGAATTTACTCATTACATAACTGAAAGTTTGTACACTTGGACAAACATCTCCCCATTTTCTCCACACCTCAGCCCCTGAAGAAACCATTCTATTCTGTTTCTATGAGTTTGATATATCCATGTTGTTGCAAATAGCAGAATTTTTTCTTTTTATGGCTGAATAATATTCTATTATAGATATATAGATAGATATACCTTTTTTTTTTTTTTTACACTCATTCATCTGTTGATGGACACCTAAGTTGTTTCCATGTCTTGGCTATTTTGAATAATGCTGCAGTGAACATGGGGGTGCAGATATATATGTGATCTCCAACTCCCTTCCATTCTGTTTGGAACTACTCCAATTATGCTTTAATCCCCATATTCCATCAATAAAAGATCTTATTAAAGTGATTAATGACCTCCATATGTTTAAATTTAATGATCAATCCTCATCTTACATAATCTATCACCAGCATCTGACTCACTGATTGCGTCTTTCATTTTGATTCTATTTTTTTTTCTTTTCTTTTTTTTAAGGTTGGCTTCCTGGACAGCACAATTTCTTTCTTCCTCTTCACTGCTCTATTTTAGTTTCCTTGGCTAGTTCTTCTTTATCTTTTCTCCAATCTCCTAATGTAGGACTGTCTCAAATTGCTATCCTTGGTACTTTTCTCTATCTGTTCTCTCAACTGTGATAATCTCTTCTAGTTCCAAAGATTTTCATTAAGTTGAATTATATGAAGTTCCTTTTACTTTCAATCAAAAATCATCAAGTATTGTCAAATGTATCTAGTTTAACCTATTTACCATCTGCTTGATGCCAACTCTGAGCTCAGATGTATCTTCTAGTTCTCAACCAATATAGCCAAATGCCTATTCAGCATTTTCCTTGACTATCTACCATGTTTCCCCAAAAATAAGACTTAGACAGCCCATCAGCTCTAATGCATCTTTTGGAGCAAAAATTAGTATAAGACCCACTATTCTGTTCTATTCTATTCTATTCTATTCTATTCTATTCTATTCTATTCTATTCTATTCTATTCTATCATATTATATTATAAGACCCCGTCTTATAGTAAAATAAGACGGGGTCTTATATTAATTTTGCTCCAAAAGACGCATTAGAGCTGATGGTCCAGCTAGGTCTTATTTTCGGTGAAACACGTAATAGAGCTTTAAACCTAAACTGTCCATGACTGAACTGCTGCTTGTTTCCATGAAATACTCTTTCCTCAGCCTAGCCAGTCTAAATCAAGGTCAATTTCATTATTTTAAGTTTCTCAAAAAACCAATCTGTGAATCATCTTTGCTCTCTTTCTTTTGTTCCTCATATCCAGGCTGCCAAAAAGTCCTATTGGTGCAACCTTCAAAATATATCTGGGATCCAACCAACTTTTCATGTCCCCCACTTCTCTCATCCAGGTATAATCACCATCATTTCTCTACTGGGTTTTGTATTTATATCCTCAGTCTCCCTGCTTCTACCTTAATCCTCTACTACAGTCTATTCTCAACAGAGCAGCCATAGTCCTAATTTTTAGAACATAAGTCAGATTATTTCACTTCCCTTTTCAATAACACCAATGGCTCCCCCACATCACTCTGAGTAAAAGCCAAATTCAATGCATTGATCTTGAGGACCCTGGCTTCCACTGAATTCCCATCTTCACACTATTCCCCATCCCTCATTGGACTTCAATTTTGATGTCAGTCAAATAGTGAATTTCCACACCTACCTCAGATTCTCTCTTGAATAACATATTCTCAGTGAGGCCTGCCTCAACAACCAGCCCTCACCCTGACCCCACTGAGGCATTCCCAATCTCTGCAATCCTGATGCATTTTTCATTGTTCCATAGCACTAATGATCTTCTAGCTTACTACACAATTTATTTGTTTATTATATATACAACTTTCATTTTTATCTACTCCTGCAAAAATACAAGCTCCAAGATTGTCTGCTTTCTTTATTAATTGCATTGTTAGATACCTAGAATAGCGTCTGGTACATAGTGGATAATAAATAGATATTGGTTCTCATACCATAAATGAATGTATTATTCAATTTTAAGAATATTACGTAAATATTAGAAAAATCCACATAATCTTACTTTCTGTACTGACTGAAAGGAACTCTCTGCCATACGAAATTGTTGCAGTTTTACTTTTCCATTTACTATCACCCAGATATTCTTATCTTAAACTACGGACATTCCTTAATTTCCCCTTACATCTATCACTTTCTATTCATGCTTCTCTGCTATTTCTTTTTTTGCTTGTTCATTTGTTTTTGGACTCCATAATGCCATCCATAACCTCAGCCACTTATTGTGTTGAAATCCAAATTTAAACAGAAATATCACTATATGTACAACCTTTAAAACTTCTATATCAATTTGCAGTATAAAGTTTCTTTAATAACCACAAGTTCCCTAAACCCAGTTTTATCAGAGATGAAATTTCTTTAACTGATTTTTTTTTTCCTTCTCCTTCAACTTTTTAGCTGACACACTAAATTGGTGCAAGTCATGTGATGCACTGGAATATGAATCTGCCATCCATCTTGATACATCCCAATTCAATGTGTCAGCTGAATTCATTTTCAAAAGCCCTGCAGCTCCACAAAAATTCAGCTTTTTAAAGTCCCATAAAAATAATAAAAGATTGCAGGTTGGATGTTAACTTTCTAAAACAGCACGATCAATAAAAGGGAATCCTCAACATGAAGTGCTCCATCCCCATCCCTCATAATGGCACACACCACTCTGCAGTGATATCCAGGATAGAGCTCATCCATCTTGGACCTCTACCGTGCTCTGCTTCTACAGTAACCCAAAAAAATCTTTATTATAAAATGATCTCATATAGTCTGCAGTCCCACACACAGACATCTAAGCTGGCACAGAGTGTAGCATTTGAGTGTAGCATAAAACTCTTGTTCTCTTTTACTTTGAGTAACAGTATTCTGTCTAGCCACCTAAAATGAGAGCTATGTAACTGACAGAAGTACCTTTTTATATGTGATAGCAATAAATTATGAAATCAGATATTGCATCTTTTTTTAAATTTATTGGCGTGACAATTATTAGTAAAATTACATAGATTTTAGGTGTACAATTCTGTATTACATCATCTATAAATCCCATTGTGTGTTCATCCCCCAGAGTCAGTTCTCCTTCCATCACCATATATTTGATCTTCCTTACCTTCATCTCCCACCCCCCACCCCCCACCCCACTTACCCTCTGGTAAAGATATTGCATCTTAATATTCATTTACTGGCTCTGGATTTAGGTACAAGAGGTCAGTGTCTTTTTGCTTAAAAAAAAAAAAAATGCTACCAGAGGGTAAGGGGGGTCAGGGGTGGGAGATGAGGGTAAGGGGGATCAAATACATAGTGATGGAAGGAGAACTGACTCTGGGTGGTGAGCACACAATGGGATTTATAGATGATGTAATACAGAATTATACACCTGAAACCTATGTAATTTTACTAACAATTGTCACCCCAAAAATTTAAAAAATAAATTTAAAATAAAAATGCTTAGAAGAAAAGTTTTCATTGCGTGATGGTTAATTTGTTTTATTAATTAAATTTATTGTGGGTGATAATGGTTAGTAAAATTACATAAGTTTCAAGTGTACCATTCTATAATACATCATCTGTATATCACACTGTGTGCTCACCACCCAAAGTCAGTTCTCCTTCCAACACCATATATTTGACCCCCTTTACCCTTCTCTACCATCTCCCTGCCCCCATCTTCTGGTAACCACTAAACTGTTGTCTGTGTCTATGAGTTTTTGTTTCTTTCTTTATTTGTTTTGTTCATTTGTTGCGTTCAGTTTTATATCCCACATGTGAGTAAAGTCATATGGTTCTCAACTTTTTCTGTCTGACTTATTTCACTTAGTAGAATAATCTCAAGATCGTGATGGTTAATTTTATATGTTAACTTAGCTAGGCCATAGTACCCAGATATTTGGTCAAACATTAATCTCAACATTGTAGTGAAAGTATTTTAGATGAGATTAACATTTAAATTGGTAGACTTGTAGTAGAGCAGGTTATCCTTTATAATATAAATGGGCCTCATCTCATAAGTTCAAAGCCTTAAAATTAAGAAAGACTGAGTTTCCCCAAGGATCAGGATATTCTGCCTGTAGCCTGTCTTCAGACTCGGGTTGCAACATCAACTCTTCCCTGGGTCTCCAGCCTGCTGGCCTACCCTAAAAATTTTTGGTTTCCCAGCCCCTACAATTATGTCAGCCAATTCCTTAAAATAAATCTTTCTCACTCTCCTCTCTTTCGTAAACATAGGAGATATATAGAGTGATATATCTGTCTGCATATATATCTACATCTGTATGTATGTCCTGTTGTTTCTGTTTCTCGTGGGAACCCTGACAAATGCATGATGTTTAATATTACTAAGGAAAAAGTTCCAAATTAATATGAAGGAAAGTTAAATGTTATTGTTTGTTCCCCCTCTTTTGTAAAAATGATTAAATTTGGTATCAATAAACCAAAAAAGCTAGTTTATTTCCTTATTTTTAAGAATTGGTACTTCTAAGAAAAATATTTCCTAATTTTGAACATAGGAAATAAAAGTATATAACATTGGGCACAGTGTTATATTTCATAGATTGAAAGTTTCGCTTTACTGGTGTAGACTAAGTATCTTTTTCAGAATAGTTATAGAGAATACAACCCTTGGTTGACATTTGGAAAATTGTTTTCTTAATCAAAATGTTTGAAATGTTGAGCTTAAACTCTATTCTCAGAATTTTTTTTTGTTTTTTCAAAATAAATAAGTAGGAAAAATAGTCTTATGTCAGAGCATGTTTAACGTGTTTGACCCTTTGAGGTGAAGAGGAGTGAATTGCTTATTTGGGTGAAGTACAGTATTTCTTACCACCAGAGAATCAAATCTGCCATCCCCTACTATGCTCTCAGTGAAATTATAAGACAAAAAAAAAATGTACAAAAATGTATTACTTTTTTTTTTTAATTATATCTTTACACAAAACTGCAAAACATCAGTATAGCATCAGTTACAAATGTGTCTGAGTTTGAATTCTAATTTTACCGCTTAATAGCCATGGAATATGGGGCAAGTTTTAATCTCTCTGGGCCTCTGTTTGTCATCCATAAAGATAAAAAATAATTGTTCCTTTCCTCATATGATTATGCTACTCAAATGAGTTTATGCACATAAAACCCTTAGAATGTAAGAAACACTCAATCCATTTGGTCTTTATGTATAATTAGAGAATTCTAGTTTATATTCCTGATTATGTCTATATATAAAACTAGTTGATATTAAGAGAAACATCTAAGTTCAGTTTAACAAACATGAACTAGTTACTAATTATTTGGTTTCAAAACATGTTGTTTATTATATATAGGAGAATGCATTGGGGCATTTTGGCTAATTATAATCTGACCTCTGGGCATCCATGCAATGGAGTGATCTACATTATCTATAGATGCAGCCCTTTGATGGGAAACCTCAAATTTCTGATGATGGCAAGTAGTCAGCCCTTCTACATAAAGGATGTCCACCTGAGAAATTTTCTGAAAATCATGCCCTTGGGCTTTACTCCCTTTTCTGTAATTTTAGTAATCATCGTAAACAGGAGATTAATTTTTTATTTTTTAAATCCGTTTTATAAAAATTTTCCATGAATTACTTAAATACTTTTCTTTGTTCTTCCACCTCTAATCCCTCCCAATTGTTATGTTCCTATTAGGTTGCATTATTTATTTGCTTTAGATTACATCACTTTCTTTTTTCTTTTCTTTCTTTTTTTTTTTTACGCCTTGATGTGATAATGTCTTACTATAGAAGCATGGTTATTAAATGCTTTACTTTCATTTTATTTTGGTTTCTCTTTAATTTTTTATTTTGTTGTGCTGCTGTTCCTTTTGTCTAATGGCAGAGTAAATCTAAAAACCACCTTCAGGTACCATAATGTGAGTATTTAAATACACAATATCCATTAAAGAATTCTGTGTTAAATAAATTAATTGAATCTCTTGTTTTTTTAGCCCATATTTTCTCCATTGTCTCCTTAATTCATAAAGTAAAACTAAGTTCTTATTTCCCTCAACTATGAAGGAAAAATAAATCTTCACCTTTCCCCCTACTGTATCATTTTCACAAAAGATAGTTGTCATATGGACATGTTAAAAATTACACCTAAATTATATATATGCAGATGTTCCACAAATACTGATTTTAGAGCATTTTTTTAAAAAATCTGGAACTCCAGACGTGTTCCACCTTTATTTAATGGAACAGTCTAAACCTTGCTAAAATTATAACTTTCATGATTGATTACATCATTGATCAAACCAAAGCTATTCTGGTATTAACATCTGTTAATCAACTAGATTTTTTCTATGGGTCTCACTGACTGAAGACATTTTTCCCTGCTGGTTATCGATTAAAGGGGAAGTGTTTTTGTCATTGTTTTGTTTTTGTTGTTGCAAGGGACCCTTCTCAATACTGAAGGAAGAGTAATATAAATTCTAAAATATATATATATTTTTTTCTAATATATATATTTGATTATATTATAATTATATATATATAATTAGAATATATATGATTTAAAAAATTCTAAAATATATATATTCTAAAATATATATATATATATATATATATATATATATATATATATATATATATATATAGTCTCTTTACATTTGTACCTTAGTACACTGGAGTTGAATGTACCCAATCTGTGTTCTTCTTTGGGATGAAAACTGTGAGTCACTTTGTGACATCAATTCAAGCCTTATTTTATAGGAGCATAGTTTGACTCCCTTTCAGTGAAACATCTGCAACCCACAAAAAAGTAAGCTGCTTGCAAACCAAAGATCTTTAACTATTTTATATCTCAATCCTATACTATCCTATGGCTTATCCAAGTGTAATGTCAATATGAATATTTATCTCCTAGCAGTAATGCCAAACTCCGTGCAAGTGATTCACAATGACAGTCTCTTTAGTTACTTCCCAACAGGTTAAAAAATATTGCTCCAATAAACCTAGACTTATCTCTTTGATTTAAAAAAGAAAAGGAGTGATATCACTAAGATGGTGACTTAAGTTATTCCTGACTTGACTCCTCTCACAAGAACAACATCTATTCAAGAATAAGACATCACTGAGAAAGTCTTAGAACACAGGGGTGAGCCTGAAGCATGTCACTATACCTCAGAGATCAAGACTACATTTAAAAGATAGAGAATCAGCTACATGTTGATTACATTGCCCTTCCCCAGGACAGCACAGCACCAAGTGGAGAGGTCTCCCTGAGCCTCTGGTTCCTCCACATGGAAAAAGGGAACCTGAGTGCACCACCGTCCTCCTCTAGCATTGGGCAGTCACTTTGTGGGAGCTCCTACTCGTGGTGATCTTGCACCACGGATATCGCAGGGGAATCGTAGGACCCAGCCAAAGAAAATCTGACTGTGACAGACAAGGGGGAAGGGGCTTGCAAGAACCAATGCATAGGTCTTGGCAGACCAAGTTCATACCTGCAGTGCCCAAGTACTAATCCCAACCAATGCTTCTGCTCATCAGCAAAACCAAGTTGGGGCCACACTCTGACCAGGAAACTCAATGCAGTTTGGATATGCCCAATTCAAATGCTCAAAGGAGGAGTTTTTCCAGCCCTAGAGTCCAGTTTGTCTACACCCAGGCAAGGGTCTGAGTCACAACCCCACCTTCTGTAGAGAGTGCCTTCCAGCCCCATCTTACCAAAAGAGCTGGTGACAATTCTTGGAAGTTGTGCAACCTAGCAGCTCTTGAGCCAAGAGGCAAGTCGGCAGAGCTGATCGACCCCATAACAAAGCCAATACTGAGCATGGAAGCTTCTCTTGCTACACATAGGCAGTAGGATTAACTCATAACTAAAGCTGAGGGTAGCTCTTGGCCTCTCTCAATCAGAGAGCCTGTTCAGGAAATTGAGAGTAGCCTGGATCGGCCCTCCCCCTCCTTCCCAGGCAAGAAGGCTGAGACATAATCCCACTGACTATGGAAAGAATCTTTTGGCCCCGTCCAACAAAATGAGCTGGCAAAAACATCTAAAATCAGTTCTGCCATTCAGTACTTGAGCGTAGAGAATGGCAGACAGAGTCAGTAGTTTGGAGAGCAAAGCAAGTGGCTCTGTTTGCCAGGGAACTTGGGATATAGGTTGTTCTGAGTTAAGACTACAAAGAAATTTACCAGTTTTAGAGCTCCTTCTCCCACTGGGTCTGGGCAGGGGAATCGTATTTGTAGTCCTGCTAATTTCTGAATATAGCCTTTAGGCTCTCTGACCAGGGAAGCTAACCAGAGCACACAGGAAGTCAAACTGAGGAAAATGGTGAACTGTCTCTTCCAAAGCATACCTATAAAGTGTGGAAGAGGAGCCCCATTACTCAAAAGCACAGATACCAATGTACAGAATCAAGGATTACAAAATATCAGATAAATATGACACCACTAAAGGAAAGAATAATGCTCCAATAACTGACCCTAAAGAAATGGAGATTTATGAACTGTCAGGCAAAAAATTCAGAATAATCTTCTTAAGGAAATTGAGTGAAATACAAGAAAAAGCAGTCAGAAAACTAAACAAAATTAGGAAAACAGTGAATGAACATACCAAAAAGTTTGACAAGAAAATTGCAAGCATCAAAAAACAAAAATAAAAATTCTAGAGTTGAAATATACAATACCAAAAGTGAAGAATTTCAGAGAGCATTTCAAAAGTAGACTCATCGTTGCAGAAGAAAGAATCAGCAACCTGGAGGATAGAGCACTGGAAATTAGTCAGAGGAACAAAAAGAAAAAGGAATGAAGAAAGCCTTAAGGAATTATGAGACACAGTGAAAAGAAACAATATTTGCATTATGGGAATGTCTGAAGGAGAAGAGAAAGAGAAAGGGACAGAACAGATAGTACATTAAAAGCATTGATGGCTGAAAACTTCTTGAACTTGGGGAAATGGACATCCAGATCCATCATGCCCCAAAAAAACTCAAATAGGTTGAACCTAAATAGGGTTATGCCAAGACACATTATAATTAAATTGTAAAAAGTCAAAGACCAAGAAAGCATCTTAACAGCAGCAAGAGAAAAGAGAGAAGTTACATACAAGGACACCCCCTGTAAGACTACTGGCAGAATTCTCAACAGAAACTTTTGAAAGAAAATAACTGTCAACCAAGAATTCTATACTCAGTAAAGCTCTCATTCAGAAATAAAGGAGGGATAAAAACTTTCCCAAACAAACAAAAGCTGAGGGAGTTTATTACCACCAGACTTGCCTTAAGAGAAATGCTAAAGGGCATGCTTTGGGTGGAAGTAAAAGAATGATAATTAACATCATAAAAACACAAAAGGTAGCATAAATCTTACTAGCAATGGTAAAAAATATAGTCATAAATTATGCAATATATTATTAGTGGAGCATAACTCAAAACTCTAAAAAGTTAAAAATTAAAAAAAATGTACATAGCAAAGATAACCATAAGGACAATCTGTTATTAGTTACACAATATTTAAAAAAATGTAAATTGTAACATCCATAAGCTAAAACATGAAGGGGAGAATAACTAAAAATATAAGATATAAAAATTTGATCTAAGTTAAGTTGTTAATCAGTTTAAAATAAGGTGTTACAAGTTTAAGATATTTTCTGTAAGCTTCATGGTAACCACAATAGAAAATCTTGTATTTATTACACAGAAGAACACAGTAAAAAATTCAAAACATACTGATACCAAAAGGCACCAAAACACCCACAAAAAAGACAGTACAATGAGAAAAAAGGAATATACAAAGCAACCAGAAAACAATTAACAAAATGGCAATAGTAAGTCCTTGCCTATCAATAATTACTTTAACTATAGATGGATTAAAATATCCAATCAAAATATATGGATTGGATGAATGAATTTAAAAAATTAAATAATTTGTTGCTTACAAGAGATTCCCTTTAGCTTTAAGGACAAACATAGACTAACAGTGAAGGGATAGGAAAAGCAGATGGTAACAATTTCAAGGAAATGGTAACAACAACAAATATCAAGAGTAGTCATACTTATATCAGACAAAATAGACTTTAAACTAAACATGGTAAAAAGAGACAAAGACGTCAACACATCAAGAAGATATAAGAATTGTAAATATTTATGTGTCCAACATTGGAGCCCCTAAATATACAAAGCAAAAACTAACAGAGATAAAAAGAGAAATAAACAATAATGCAATAACAGTTGGAATCTTTAATACTTCATTCTCAAGAATGGAGAGATCATCCAGACAAAGAATCAATAAGGAAACAGCAGGTTTGAGTAACACTATAAACCAAATGAACCTAACAAACATATTCAGAACATTCTATCCAACAACCTTAAAATTCACATTCTTCTCAAGCACACATGGAACATTGACTAGGATAGACCATATTTTAGACCACAAAACAAGCCTTAGAAAGTTAAAGAAGATTTAAATCATACCAAGATTCTTCTCTGACCACAATGTCATGATATGAGAATCAATAACAAGAGAAAAACTAGAAAATTCATGAACACATGGAAATTAAATAAGACTCTTCTGAATAACCAATGAGCCAACGAAGAAATTAAAAGGGAAAATTAAAAATATTTTGAGACCAACAAAAATGGAAACACAATATACCAGAACTTATGGGATGCAGCAAAAGTAGTTCTAAGAGGAAAGTTTGTAAAATAAATGGCCACAGTAAGAAACAAGAAACTTCCCAAATAAATAACCTAACTTTGTGCTTTAAGGAACTAGGAAAAGAGCAAACTGAACCCATAGTTAACAGTAGACAAGAAATAATAAAAGTTACAACAGAAATAAAATAGAGAACAGGAAAACAATAAGAAAGATTAACCAAACTAAAATTTGATTATTTGAAAAGATAAACAAAACTGGCAAATCCTTAGGTAGACTAACAAAGGAAAAAAAGAGAAAGGACCCATATCAACAAAATTATAAATGAAATGGACATATTACAGCTGATACCACAGAAATTTAAAAAATCATAACAAGCTACTATGAACAACTATACTCCAACAAATTGTACAACCTAGAAGAAATGAAAAAAAAAAATCTTAGAAATATAGAACTTACCAAGATTGGATCACAAAGAAATAGAAAACCTGAATAATAAGAATGTTGACTCTGTAATCAAAAATCTCTCAATGAATTGAAATCCCAGGATCAGATAGCTTCACTAGTGAATTTTACCAAACATTTAAAAAGAATTAACACCAATCCTTCTCAACTTTACCAAAAAATTGAAGAGGTAGGAACACTCCCAATATCATTTTTACAAGGCCAGCATTATCCTGATAGGACACTACTAGAAAAGAAAACTACAGGCCAATACTCCTGATGAATACAGATGCTAAAATGCTCAATAAAATTATAGCAAACTAAAGTCAGCAGCAAATTAAAAGGATCAGTCACTGTGATCACATGTGATTTATCACTGGAATGGATTGACATACGCTAACCATACATCACACTCACAGAATGAAAAGGAAAAAATCATATGATTAACTCAATAGATACAGAAAAAGCATTCGGCAAAATTCAACATCCACTACTGATAAAAACTAGTAACAAATTAGACCTAGAAGGGACATATCTCAGCATCATAAAGGCTATATTATGGCCATAACTAATATACTCTCATTGGTAAAGGGATGAAAGTTTTTTTTCTACTATTAGTAACAAGACAAGTGTGCCCTCTCTTACCATTCCTAATCAAAGTGGTACTGGATGTCCTAGCTTGAGCAGTCAGTCAAGAAAAAGAAATAAAATGTATCAGAATTAGAAAGGAAGAGGTAAAATTGCCTCTGTTTGCAGATGACATGATTTTATATGAGAAAATCCTAAAGACTCAACCAAAAAACTGTTAGATCTAATTAATGAATTCCATAAAGTTGCAAAATACAAAATTAACATACAAAAATCAGTAGCATCTCTACACACTAACAATTTCATGAAAAAGAAATAAAGAAATTGATCCCATTTACAATAGTATCATAAACAACAAAATACTTAGGAATTAATATAACAAAAGAGGTAAAAATTATCTCAGCTGAAAATTACAAGATATTGATGATAGAAATCAAAGAAGACACAAAAAAATGGAAAGGTATCTCATGTTCATTGACTGGAAGAACCGATATTGTGAAAATGTCAATACTACCAAAAACTATGTATAGATTCAGGATCTAAATAGACATTTCTCCAAAGAAAATATGTAAATGGTCAACAGCTACATGAAAAGATGCTTAACATTACTAGTCATTAAGGAAATACAAATTAAAACCACAATGAGATATCACCTCATACCTGTCAGAATGGTCATCATCAAGAAGACAAGAGATAAGAAATGCTGGTGAGGATGTAGAGAAAAGGGAACCCTTGTACACTGTTGGTGGGATTGCAGATTGGTGCAGCCACTATGGAAAATAGTATGGAGGAGCCTCAAGAAATTAAAAATAGAATTATCATATAAACCAATAATTCCACTTCTGGGAATGTATCCAATGGAAACAAAAACACTAACTCAAAAAGATCTCTTGTTCATGGCAACATTATTTTCAATAGCCAGATATAGAAATAATGTAAGTGTTCATCAATGGATAATACATAAAGGAGTTCTGTATACGAGGTCTGCCACTTCAGTTCACGAATTTTGCAGTGATGTTGCTAACCTTTTTTGCTATCAGAGGGATTATTCATTATGAATTTGTACCAACTGGACAAATAATTAACCAAGTTTACTATTTGGAAGTGCTGAAAAGGCTGCATGAAAAAGTTAGATGACCTGAACTTTCCACCAACAATTCATGGCTCTTGCAACACGCCAATGTACCACTTCTCAAGACACTGTCTGTGAGAGAGTTTTTAGCCAGTAAACAAATAACTGTATTGGAACACTCTTACTACTCACCTGATCTGGCCCCCAATGACTTCTTTCTTTTTCCGAAAATAAAGGAAATATTAAAACGAAGACATTTTGATGATATTCAGGATATCAAGGGTAATACGACGACAGCTCTAATGGCCATTCCAGAAAAAGAGTTCCAAAATTGCTTTGAAGGGTGGACTAGGTGCTGGCGTCAGTGCATAGCTTCCCAAGGGTTATACTTGGAAGGTGACCATAATGATATTCAGCAATGAGGTATGTAGCACTTTTTCTAGGATGAGTTTGCGACATAATTTTACGACCTCGTATAACCAATGGAATATTATTTAGCCATAAAACATGAGGAAATCATACCATTTGTGACAACATGGATAGACCTTGAAGGCATCATGCTAAGTGAAATAAGTCATATAGAGAAAGACAGATACTGTACACATGTGGAATCTTAAATATTATATATATATATACACACATATATATATATATATATACACGTATATACATATATATATATACACACATATATATACATATATATACACGTATATACATATATATATGTTACCCGAAACTGTTTGTTAATCATTTCACAATAATGTAAGTCAAACCATCATTCTGTATACCTTAAACTTATACAGTGATGTATAGCAATTATTTCTCGGTAAAACTGAGAAAAAGAGGGAGGGAGGGAGGAAGGAAGCGATGGAAAAAAGAGATCCAAATCTTTGATTTATGTTATTGCTAAGGATGTCTCAAATTGATGTAAGGTCCAAAGTTATCCCTAGGAAGTATGAAGTCAGAAGAAAATTTTAATTTTTGTCCTCTTCCCTTATACCTGCCCTTCTATCCCTAATATTTACATAGTTCTGCTTTAAATAACCCAAGAGCACCTAAGAAGTAGTAAGTTGAAAAATATTTTAGTCTTAGAGATCTAAAGGGAAAAGGGTAATGCCCAATATCAAGGATTGACCTTCACAAAAAATATTTGTGGTTTTGAGCCCCAGCTTGTTTTAACAGCATTTCACAAATCATCCTTGGCTCTCTCCCCTTGCCACTTTCCTTGACCACTACCTGCATCTAAGCCCTGTCCAGGTAAGCTGCACACAGCCAGGCAAAAGCAGAACTGATCACACCTACTGATAGTACCACACTAGACCTGCTTGATGCTCTTCCTGTCACATTTTTGCCCTTATATCATCTCATTTTCATCCTCACAACAAGCCTGTAAAGTAAGCATTATGGCATTAATCTCACAGCTAAGGAAACTAAGGCTCAGAATAGTCAAGAGACCACACAAGCCATACATTTTTTGTGGGGTAGTTGGAATTCTAACCTGATCTTCAAATCTCAAGTTAGAGATGTTGTTCTTTTTCTATTCTCCAGAGTAAAGATGGCTCACTGAAATGACAGTGAAAGGTCAGAAAGGATCAGGGTTGAATAAACTAACATTTCTCCTTCCTATCAC
The DNA here is from genome assembly GCF_036562045.2 of Rhinolophus sinicus. Classification (NCBI taxonomy): domain Eukaryota; kingdom Metazoa; phylum Chordata; class Mammalia; order Chiroptera; family Rhinolophidae; genus Rhinolophus; species Rhinolophus sinicus. The sequence continues at coordinate 63,107,301 of NC_133754.1, read as the reverse complement.
AGATTTTCTCAGAATGCTATAGACAGACCCACAGATACATCCTCAAATACACTCAGAAATCCAAGACGCTGGATCCCTAATGGTAGGGAGGACATCTCCAGAGACATTACCCTGGCAATGTGACAATTGTTTGTCTCTTGTATCCATGAAGAATGAGGGAACATTGATGAATTTATGCTCACAGAAAAGCATGAAATAAAACAAAGAGCCAAAACAATTCATATTTGTGAGTGATCCTTGCCAGGTGCGGCAATTACTGACCTTTTCTGAAGCCACACACAGTGTTGAATGCATCTGTTTCACCTTAGAAAAATCACACTGAGAATTAATAACAGCTTTCTTGACACTAGGAGGAGTGAAGGGACTTTGATTTTACCCCAGTAAGTTGGCAGGCCTTTACCTTTTTTTTTGCTTCTGATGCCATTATGCTAGTTACACAGTATCCCAGGGGTAGAAACATCTGTCTTTTCAGATGGCGTACCCACAGAGCAATCTCTTCCTTTCCCAGCTAAGTTTCCAGCTGCAGCCAAACGCAAGTGGGAGCATGTCTCTGTCTCCTTTCATGAGGTGACCACACTGAGATGCTACAAAGGAGAGGAACCCCGTGAGGTCATGTGGTTCATCCCACAGCTGAAAAGTAATGAGAATTGCTTCTGGTTCAAGTTCTGTTCCCTATTCACCTTCCTATCTTCTATCCATCATGAGTCATAATTCTTCAGCCAAGTAGCCACATTTTCAAAAAATATCGCTTTTCTATAACTTTAGAAGGAGCATTTATGGATAGATTCTATAGAAATTTCCACAAGCTCAGCTAATTGTTGACACAGATTCGGCCCATGATTAGTCTCAGTCCTTCCAAGAGTAGTACTTTTTTGGCATAATATATATATATATTCATATTCTAACATGTAGTCACTGGTAGGCTAAATAGCCTTGTGATTATAAAGTGTGTTGGTTTGTGATATAAGAGTTTGTGTTCAAATACAGTAGTTCCCCCTTGTCTGTGGAGGATATGTTCCAAGACCCCCAGTGGATGCCTGAAACTGCAGATAATACCAAGCCCTATATATACTATATATAGGGTTATAAGATATATATATATACACACACACACATATATATATACACATATATATACATATATATACATATATGTATATATATATGTGTGTGTATATATATATATATATATATATTTTTTTTTTTTTTTTCACTTAAAGGAAGCACAGCATCATTCTTCTTGTACTTTGAGGCTGTTATTAAGTAAAATAAAGGTTACCTGAACTCAAACACTGCAATACCAGTACAGTCAATCTGATAACACAGACGGCTACTAAGTGACTAATGGGCGGGGAGTATATACAGCCTGGACACACTGGATAAAAGATGATTCATGTTCCAAGTGAGACTGGGAAGGATTACTGCAGATTTCATCACAATACTCAGAATGATGAACGATTTAAAACATGAATTGTTTAGTTCTGGAATTGTCCATTTAATATGTTGCGACTACAGTTGACTATGGGTACCTGAAACCACAGATAATGGGAAACTACTGTACCAGCTTTTCTGATTCTTAGCCTCGTTTCTTTCATCTGTGTAGTGGGGATAGTGATAATTAACTTTTAGGGTAATTGTAAAGATTACAAAAATAATATGTGAAAGCACTTAGCACATTGCCTAACAAGTAACTTGTGATTAATAAATAGAAACTATATAAATATCATAGTATATCTGTATAGCACAAAGAAATATTAAGGAATGCATCTCATACACTTAAAGAAATAAAGGAAAAATATCTCCTAAATAGAGATTGTAACTTCTGAACTCTAATTTTTTTTGAAGTCCATCTGAAAAACTTTAATAACTTTAGAAAGATTGAATAGAGATGTAAGAGCTATAATACCATATTCCTAGTCCCACTTACATCTCTCAAATCTGCTCAGTCCCCATCCCTGACTCCAATGCTACCTCTACTAATTGAGCTTGTTGTTGCTGTTGGCTTGGAGGAACAAAGCAACAGCCAATGAGGACATGGAAGGCAAGGCTCTCTCCACATTGTCCTTTATAATTTAAAGAACTTGAATGTCTTGTATACTCAATGGGCAATTCAGAGCAACGGCAGGTTGATTTCCCAAAGGGTAAAATTCAATGTAATAATCATCACACATATGGAATATAGCTTCACATACTTGAAAAGTAGAGCAAAGCTAGAATATATTCCTTGTTTGAAGTTAATTAAAGTGGTAGTGAAACTATCCATAAAACACTGTCTACAGCCAACTAATTCAACTATCACAATGATGTTGATTTATCTTGCTTCTGGTGCATATATTTTTCAAGGGTATTTTTCTCCTTGAATTAAGAGAGAAAACAGTTCTGCTACTCAAATAAATAAGAGTGCCTTTTTGTGTGAAAATCTACCTGAAAGGCTCAAAAGTGGAGATTTCAAGTACTTATTGCTGGTCTTTTCCAGGGTGCCCACTTCAGATTACAGAAAAATGGAACAACACTGTCTCCTGTTGTATTTTCACCCTGTACTTTAGTAACTCTTTGTCCTTTAAACACTCACACACTCTGGTAACCACTAAACTATTGTCTGTGTCTATGAGTTTTTGTTTCTCATTTGTTTGTCTTGTTCTTTTGTTGTTTTTGGCTTATATACCACATATCAGTGAAATCATATGGTTCTCTGCTTTTTCTGTCTGAGTTATTTCGCTTAGCATTATCCTCTCAAGATCCATCCATGTTGTCACAAATGTTCCTTTATCATCTTTTCTTACCACCGAATAGTATTCCATTGTGTATATATACCACAACTTTAGAAATCCATTTATTTATCAAAGGACATTTTGGTTGTTTCGATGTCTTGGCCAACGTACACAAAGCTGCAATGAACATTGGAGCACACGTGTCTTTATGGATAAATGTTTTCAGATTTTTTTGGTAGATACTGAGGAGAGGGATTGCTGGGTCATATGGTAATTCTATTCGTAATTTTTTGAGAAACCTCCACACTGCCTTCCATAACGGCTGCACCAGTCTGCATTCCCACCAACAGTGGGAGATGAGGGTAAGGGAGATCAGATATATGGTGATGGAAGGAGAACTGACTCTGAGTGGTGAACACACAATGGGATTTATAGATGATGTAATACAGAATTGTACACCTGAAATCTATGTAATTTTACTAACAATTGTCACCCCAATAAGTTAAATAAAAAACAAAAACACTCACACAATCACTTAGAGAAGAAGATCACTCTCCATTGTTTTCAGGCCATCTAGGATACAAACTAGATGCAAGTTAAGCATTTACACAGGATAAATATGGAAGCCAGACCCTTTCCTATTCATTTCCTTCTGTTTTTGTCCCTGTACCAAGAAGAGAGTCTGAAAAGGTTGTAAATCTTCATGAATGTTTGTTGAATGAGTACCTAAATTTCCATTTTTGTTATGCAGCCTGTTTATGCTCACACATGATCCCTTTTTATAATCAGTAAGAATCAAACAACTCCTAGATACTACAAATTGATTTTTCTTTTTCCAAAATTTCGCATCAAGAACCTTCTCTGAATTCTCTATCACATACATTCCAGTAGCCTAACTGTACTCCCACTACCTTGCTAGCACTCACATTTAGAATTATTTACTATATACCTAGCTAGCATTGTGCTACATGTTTTATGATCAATATTTTTTTAATTAAAGTTTATTGGGGTGACAATTATTAGTAAAGTTACATAGATTTCAGGTGTGCAATTCTGTAATACATCATTTATATATCCCATTGTGTGTTCACCACCCAGTCAGTTCTCTTTCCATCACCATATATTTGACCCCCTTTACCCTCATTTACCACACCCCTCCCCCTTACCCTCTGGTGTGTAACCACTAAACTATTGTCTGTGTCTACTAGTTTTTGTTTCTTCATTTGTTTCTCCTGTTCTTTTGTTGTTTTCGGTTTTATATACCACATATCAATGAAATCATATGGTTCTCAACTTTTTCTGCCTGACTTATTTTGTTCAGTATAGCAATCTCAAAATCCATCCATGTTGTTACAAATGGTACTATTTCATCTTTTCTTACGATAGAATAGTATTCCATTGTGTATATATACCACAGCTTCTTAATCCAATCATGTATGGAAGGACACTTTGGTGTGTCCATGTCTTGGCCACTGTAAATAAAGCTGCAATGAACATTAGAGCGAATATGTCTTTACGGATAAATGTTTTCAGGTTTTTTGGATAGATACCCAGGAGCGGGATTACTGGGTCATATGGTAATTCTAGTCTTAATTTTGATTCCTATAACTTTTGTGCATGTAAATATTGTATCACATTGTTAGGCTTAGTTTTGAATATGCTTGTCTCTCTACTATTTTGAGAGATTCTTATAGCCAAAAATGTATGTCCTTTTTAGTGTTTATTTCCTAGTTCATTAGACCAATCTTTGTATTTAAAGGAAGTACCCAATAAAAATCTGGTAAGTTTCGGTGGAAACGAATATATGTACAAATGAATTATTAAACACATTTCATTTCTGATAAGCGTTACTAGGCACTGATATTTATATACATGTCTCATGGTATTCTCTCTGCATTCAAAACAAAGTCTAATAGTTTCACTCTGTATATTCCAACTCATCAAAGATTTGTTATTTTTTTTATATAGTGGTTCATTTATTTCAACTCTTTGAAGAGGTTGGAGTTCAAAGCTGCCTTTTAACTTTTAAAAAACATTTTATGGTATATTTTAGGCCTTTCTTGGATTAAGAAGCATAAAACCACTTACCTTAGAAAATGCATAAAAGATCAAAGTAAGATGCCTGTGGAAATACACTTAAGAAATAAGAAAGAGTAGTAATATTATCATATAATCATTTCAGTTCATCTATCTTTTAAAGCCAAAAGAATCCTCCTTTGTTTTCCAGATTATAAATAACCACTCATTCTTACAAACTCATAGAACATGATGTACCATTAATTTACTAATTAATCACCACCTTATTTAATATTCTGTGTTATTGCTTAGTACTATTACTTTTTCTTCAGCTATTTAACTTCAATATGCATGCACCTTATCTCCTTGCTAAATTTTAAACTCTTTAAGCATAAAATCTGCCTTGGGAATTAGTAGTCTGCTCCACATATTATTCAAAAAATAACTCAAATTTTGTTTTGCTTTATTTTAATCCTTAGAATACACAGTGAAATATTAATGCTTTCATTTTATTTGGGAAAGGGGATGTATTTATTTTGCTTAGTTTGGTTAATTTAACTCTAGGTTAGATGTTTGGCCTTTCCTATCCCTGACTTGTGTGATGGTGATCAAGGCATTTAATGCCAGTGAGGTTCACTTGGTGTATTTTGATTGAATAGGAACTGTTTGGTGGGCTGATATTAAGTGGAATCATTTTAATGATTCATATTATGTTGCTCAGGACTTGAGTGTTTGAACATACATAGATCTCAAATGGGTTCTGAGAAATGAGAAGGACATGGTAGGATTCACTCTGTTAATAATAATGGAGTTTAAATATCAAGTCTGAAATTAACTCACAATTTTTACTCTTCTGTCCCTTGTTATTGTCAGCTGTTTTTTGCCCATTTCATTGTTTGTGTTCACTATATATATATGTGTGTATATATAGTCAGGAAGGAACTTATTTATTTAATGGCATATACTTTTTGTAGATTTATATATTTCAATGAGGAAGAATTGAAAGCAAATGAAGGCATGCAGCTGGATCTTTGAGGCTATTTGAGTTAACATAAATAAGTGACCATGGGAATCATATTTATATGGTGGCAATAAATCTGTGCCAATTTAGGATGAGAAAGCATATAAAAGAGAAGAAGAAATGGTCTCTCTGTTTCTTGCCATCAGCCCTGACTGGATCAAGCTTGGATCACCAAACTAACCCATCTGTCTTTCTTTACCACCCATTTTGAGTTTGGGGAGAAAACGGGCAATGGTCACTCAGAAGCAGAGGGCAGAATTAAGGTATTTATAAGAAAATTAGAAAACCAGAGTTACTAGGTATCCCTCCTTCTCTTCTTTTATAACAATAACAAAACAAACAAACGAAAACAAAACAAAAACCATTGCAAGCAAATCCAGTTACATTGGGATGAAAAGTTCAGGAAATATCAGTATTTCATGTTTTTTTCTGAATTTTCTGCAAAGCAGCTTCATTCCAACACCAAGACTGTCACAATGCCTTGCTAAGCATCCACTAAAGAAACCAACTACCTTACTGGCATCAGCCTACATAGAATGTAGAGGATGGACAGTTTTACATTTTGGAATGTCAGTATGCAACCTGTTCTCCAAGTCCTCTGAAATCCCTAAGCCAGAAAGTCTGCTTGCAGAATGAAATTCCTTAATTGAATGTCCAAAGCTCATTATATTTAAAGAGGTCTGAACTTCCTTCTCTATGACCACCTGACAGATGGAAAAGAGAGAGGGTTACTACAACAGTTGCCAAGGGATGAACATCTTTATTAATATTTTTTAGTCACATGAAGCTTGAAATCCTCAGACAGCATTTCTCTTCATTTAGCCTGCAAATCCCCTCACTATCCTTTTATGGGTAACAGAGTTAATTCCCAGAGCCAGCACTAAACTAATGCACAATGACAGATTCTCCTTCAGCTGAGTTTAGGGAACATGCGGTGTGACGTTCAAAATGATGGTTTCATGTCCTGTTGCCTTCTGTTCCCTAGCAATGAGGAACACTACAGCAAAACTTAGGTAAAATGTGCCTGGGAGTCAATTTGCATTGTTCTGTCCCCTGCCCTTTGTCACCGATAGGTGGAGCTGCTGCAAAGCAGATCAATATGCATACACATAAATATATAGTGCCTGCAGGACCATGTTAGACAGCTTCTGAGACATGTATGCACTCTAGCACACGGACCTAGCCACCCTGACAGATAGCAGAGGGACAAGCCCTGTTTCTGTCACCGAAAATTGTATATCTTCACTAAGCAGGTGGTCATCCACAAATTAAAATAGCATATTTGTACAGGACCTAAACTTTGACCTATATTTAAATAAATCTAGGCTTTCCTTTAATCATTTTTAGACTTTTTTTCCTTAAATGAGCTTAACTATAGTTTATCTGATTAACCTGTTTTTAATATTCATTTCATTAAAATTCCCTCAGCAAGTCCTACATTTAAAGTATCGATGTCTGTTTTAATTCATGAGAAACAAGACTTCACTTTCCCCCTTTCTCCCTTTACCTTGGCACCGTCTTTCTTATCTTTGAGAGAAACGCTGTATAATATGTCGTAGAACATAGACAATAACAGGAGTCCGACTTTAGAAATTGTCCATCAGAGACAAGGAAAAAAAAAAAACTGGATCAAAGGACATATATAAAATACACAAACACATACACACACAGAGGGTGCTAAAAATGTATACACATTATAAGAAAGGAAAAAACTGTATTAAAATTGTAATAGTCAATATATACCGAAAACAAAAGATGAATACAAGTCACGTTTAACTTCTGCAATTACAAGAGGTATTCAAAGTGGTTACCATTAGGGTAATTTTAATATAGTTTTTTCTCTCTTACAATGTGTATTCATTTTTTTGGCTCCATCTGTGTATGTGTGTGTATATATACATGTATATTTATACATGTATGGATAGATAGATACATATATATACATATATATTTATTATATATGTATATATATATACATATATAAATATGTCTTACCTATAGAATCCATCCATGTTTGATTCATTAATGTCTTTCATAACCTGACAGAGAAAATGTAGCAATGGGTTAAAATTACTCCTATCCATCTGAAATGCACTGCTGATCAACTAAACAGAAGGCTAAGGAAGTAAATACTAAATAAGACCAATTGTCCTGCCAGCCGAGTGCTTCTCCACCTTTCTTTCACAATTGTGGGGATCGTTAACTAGTGAGTGATGTTAGAACTTTGCTTCCTGGAATTATGTTCCCACAGGGAATGTAATATGGACATGTTCAAACTGTCAAATTCACAAGACATGTCTGAATTGTTTGCTTTGTAGAAAAATGACTCGAAGCCTTCCAAAATTGTCCTGAATAATCTTGCTCATAATTCTGGTAAGGCATTAATTTCCAATGACACCCAACATAACATCCCCCAAAATAATGTCCTTCCCCAAGAAACGCTAAACTGAACTATCTCCAGAAGACAGCTACATACTTTCTACATGATTGAGAACAGACAAATGTTAGTTTCATAACGTTGGAAGAACTGGGTAGGACAATAGGAATCAGGGTGCACAACAGATATTAATAGCAATAGTCCACATTAAAGTTATTGCCACTCAGTTGGACTCAACTCCAGTTGCATCATCAGTGAAGGTTATTTATTCCTGCCAAGCTCAGTCTTTCTAAAGAGGGCAATCTCCCCAGAAATAGGTTTAGCACATTCAGCTTAGTGTCCAGTGCATCTAAAACCTAAGCTGGACACCATTCTAGGTCTCTGGGCATTCTTTTTTTTTTTTTTTTTTTTTTTTAAAGATTTTATTGGGGAAGGGGAACAGGACTTTATTCTTTATTGGGGAACAGTGTGTACGTCCAGGCCTTTTTTCCAAGTCAAGTTGTTGTCCGTTCAATCTTAGTTGTAGAGGGTGCCGTTCAGCTTCAAGTTGTTGGCCTTTCAGTCTTAGTTGTGGAGGGCGCAGCTTAGTGCGAGGTCCAGTTGCCGTTTTTCTTAGTTGCAGGGGGCGCTGCCCACCATCCCTTGTGGGACCCCAGTAGTTGAACCGGCAACCTTGTTGTTGAGAGCCCACTGGCCCTTGTGGGAATCAAACCGGCAGCCTTTGGAGTTAGGAGCATGGAGCTCTAACCGCCTGAGCCACCGGGCCGGCCCAAAGCCGAGTGGAGGATGCGGGCAACTCTGGGCATTCTTAAGATAGTCCATTGGCAAAAGTTGTATGATTAATATCTCAAAATACCTAGTTTCAGGATATCTGTCTCTTCCAATGTTAGGTAAATAATGCATTTCTACAGAAGAGAAATTGCTCTGCCACCCTGACCTGAATGGAAAATTATTGAACCATAAATCCAATATTATGAAAATCAATTACTAAACATACTACAGATAAACATTAAGTTCATTCCTGCTTTCATCCATAATACTACATGTTTCTCCAAATGATGTCTCTTAAACTAATTCACATTTTTCTTTTTTAAAAAAATACACACACACACACACACACACACACATATATACATATACATATATATATATATATATATATATATATATATCTCTTCTATTTGTAAAGACAGGAATATTTTTCACCAATTGAATTATTTTTCCTTGATAGTACAAACGTTTTTAAGTCAACTTTCAGTCACTGCAGGGTGTATCTTAGACGACTATTGAGAAATTCCCTCTATTTCTGATCCCTCTCCTCCTCTGCTTCCCTACTTTTCATCCTTCAAATAACATTTTAAAAACCAAACAAAGAAAAAAACAAATTCTTGAGCCTTGTCCAGGAGATCCTTGTCCACTTGTTATGCAAGCAAGAGATTTTAGAACCAGGGACCCAGTGAAAGATTATAGCTTATTGAATATTCTTTGAAAAACAAATTTCCACAGTGCTTGAAACAACACATTTCCATAGCATCATTTCAGAACACCCATGATGCATTCATTGGTCTCAATAAAATTTTAAGTTCTTAGTCAGTGGGGCAAATGAAATTTTAAGGCTGTAATTCTTTGAAGTGGTTCACCTCGATCATTGAACACTTTTTTAATACACTCATCACTTTCTAAAATTATCTTTGTGTGTACACATGTATTTTCTTTCTTACAAATGAATAAAATATTTATTTTTTGAAAAAAATAACACTTGAATAGCTCTTGATATGTAGTGACTCAATAAATAATTATGATGAATAAGTAAACAATATCCCACACATTCTGATGTTACAGGTGGAAATAATATACAAAGTTAATTAACCTTCATTCGTTGTTGGTAGAAATGCAAAGTGGGACAGCCATTTTTGAAACCAGTTTGCCAGTTTCTTCTGAAATTAAATATACACTTACCATCTGATCCAGCATGAGTATGTGGGTCCCAGAAATCCCACTTTTTAGGTATTTGCTCAAGTTAATTTAAAACTTATAATTACAAAAAAAAATCTGTATGCAAGTGTTTATAGCAGTTTTATTCATAATTGCTAAAAATTGAAAACATCAAGATGTTCTTCAACAGGTAAATGTATACGATAACCATGGTACACCCATACAGTGGAATATTACTCAGCGACAAAAAGGAATGAGCTATTGATGAAACTTAAATTCATTTTTGCTAAGTGAAGGATACCAGATACAAAAGCCTGCATAGGGTATGGTCCATTTATGTGACATTCTTGAGAAGGTAAAACTATGGGGGTGGGAAACAGATAAGCATTTTTTGGAGGAAAGGAATGATGACTCAAGGTGGCATGCAAGGGAATTGATAGAGTGATAGAACAGTGCGGTATGGCATTGTGGAGATGCATACAATTACTTTGTGCTTTTGTCAAAACTCACAGAACTATACACCAAAAGGAGTGACATTTATTATATGCAAATCGAAACACATAGAGAATATTAGGGGATTCCAGATGGAACGCAGACTCTGACAAATGAATCTATTACAAATATGTGTGAAAAGCACACTGAAGGCAGTGGGGCTAAAAAAATAAACTGACCTAAGTAAATTTAGTAAACAGTTGTCTGAATGGAAAAATAAGACTTAAAGTAAAAAAAAAATAACTCTACTACATAAACACCATACTATAGTTGGTAAGTCTATTTCTCAGGGACACAGGTTTATAATTCTGAAACTATTTTACATGTATACTAGAGCTTATCAGGAGCTTATCAAATCAGGAAATTAATTGTAAATAATGGAACCAAGTTTCTCACTGCCAAAAAAAGAGGTTACAAAATCAAATAAAAGGTACTTTAAAGTAAGAGATGTAGAATAAACTTTCTATATATAGTTCTTTCTGTGTATTTGTTTCTCTTTCTAGAGGGAAAGAGGAAGGGAGGGTGTGTGAGCATGCACAAGGGGGGGGGAGAGAGAGAGAGAGAGAGAGATTTAGAGAGGAGGGAGTGGGTACAAAATATAAATATGAGTATATACATGGAAGAGTATCCATATAGATATATTTCCTAGTTCTGTACAGTGAGAAAGCCTAAAAGCAATGACAGGCCAGTAGCAACAAGCACAATTAGGGCCCATATTTTGGTTTCTAAATGCCATTCTCTGAAAATAGAAGCCAGGGCTCCTTGGAAAAAAATAGTTGATTCTAGGGTGCAGGAAATACAAGATGATCCTGGAGAAGCTTGATGTTCCAGAAATTAAAGAAGTGCTCAAAAAAATGGAGGTATCTCAAAAAGACATACGCTTTTCTAATGGCTAACACTGGGACAAAATAAATAAAGAGAATATTAGATTATAACACAAATAATTATATAAAAGTCCATGACATGCTGATATAAATAAATGACTGAGTGAATGAATGGGGAAATGGACAAATATTTCTTACAGAAGAATCCCAAATAATAAATATAGAAGAAATGAGGGAACTAGAAAAACAGCATTAGATCAACATAGTAATAATTGATACTTGCAAGATCCACTGATAGATGCTAAAATTAGTGAGCAAATGCTAAGCAAAAACAGGATAAATGAATAGCCTCAAAGTTTCTCTCCCATAACACTAATTACATAATTGCCAGTGTGGTTTTTAAAATATTCCCCAAAATTCTTTGGTAAACCTTCCTACAGGAGGTCGACTTTAATTCCCCTCCCTTGAAATGTGGCCTGGATTTAGTGACTCACTGAATACAATATGAAAATGAAAACATAATAATAACAGAAGAGAAACCTGGCAGACAATAGCTTAACAAAGTGGGTGAGACTACCATTTCCAGTAATAAGTCACAATGATAACATGTAGCCTCTCGTGTCATATGATGGTAAGGATCCTTCATCTCTTCAGTACTCTTTCCCGAAATCCATAACCTCTATCCTATCATGAGAAAACCCAAGACAAACACAAATGAAGGTACAGAATACTTGTCCAGTACCCTTCAAAGAGTCAGTGACACACACCAGAAAAAAAAATAAAAAATAAACAAAAATAATAAAAGGAGAAGAAGGAGGAAGAGGAGGAGGAAGAGAGGAGGGGGAGGAGGAGAATAATTTAAAAAAGGAAGAAAAAAAGACCAAGAATATGTCACAGATTTGTGGATACTCGATAGACATGATGGCTAAATCCAATGTGGAATCCTGGATTGGATCCTGGAACAGAAAAAGGTCATATTTGAAAAACTGGAGAAACCCAAGTAAATTCTGAAGTTTAGTTACTAGCCATGAACCAATGCCAATTTCTTAGTATGGATAAATATACCATGATTGTATAAGATGTTAACATTAGGGGAAACTGGATGGAAGGTATACAGGACTCTGTGTACTAACTTTACAACACTCCAGTACAACTAAAATCATTTCAAAATTAAAACTTAAAATAAAAAAGTTAATTAATAATGCATGTCAAATGAGTATTGAAGACTAAAATTGACCAAGAAAACATAGTGAGCATGGATGTTATCAACAAGAGAGAAGATTAGAAATTAGGTGTTGAAGGATGGTTAGGATTTGGAGATTTAGAAATTAAGAGGAAGGTGCAACATGAACAGACTTATAGCAGCCTGAGTACACAGGTGGGTAAAGAGCTGTGAGTGAACCAGTCCAACTAAATCTTGGTCTAGGGAATAACGGAAGGCAGACATATCAGGCCTCTCTTATTGGTTTTGTGGTGCAGGCATTTTATTTAATTACTTGCAACATTTATTTTTCTAAATGAAAATATTCCTAGATAAAACAGTGAGTTCCTTACTGTAATTCAGACATTATCAACTTATGTAACTTGTAAAGACATAGTGTTCTGGGGCATAGTGGTTTGGGGCATGTTTTCAGCTATCAATGAATCCATTACTGTCCAAAATAATTGATAAAATATCTGTTTGACTCATTGTCTCGGAAGGAGGTAAAGTGGAAAAGCTAAGATCATTGAATCTGAGTGAACTCCTACTATTGGGCCAAAACAGTGAGAAATTAGGTGTGCTCCCTGGATCACTAAGTTTGTTTATTTGTTTGTTGTTTGTTTGTTTCCACAATTATTAGTCAAAGACCCTTTCGTGTGCTAGAGTCACTGTTCTCAGATATTGGCTATTTCTTCTCACAAGGTGGTTTTTACCTGCAAGTCTCGTCATATTTGTGAATGAAAGATTTGAGTCATCTTTACTGGAAATGTTAAAGTGTTTCTATATGATTTAACATTTATTTTAGATAAGGAGTCTGCCTGGAATGACTCTGGCGTTGTGTATTTTCACATCCCCTGTGATCCCTGTGTAGAGAGCTTCCTGTGGCACCATAGCCCTGTGTTCTTGAGAGTGCAACATTTTTTTCCACTTGACACTTGATGAGAGAAATACAAAACTAGTCCTCTAGGGGGCTAGCACTCTACTTAGTTGAAGTTTGACTAATGATAGGAACTGCAGATGAAGCATGGAAGCTAATTCCCTTCACTATCTTTGTTTCATTGACAATCATTAAATGCTACTGGCAAAAGTGTTTCCAAGTATCAATCCTGCCATCCAAATGCAAACAAACATTGACCCATCTAATTGCAATTAGCCCTTACATACATACACACACACACACACACACACACACACACACACACACACACACACACACACACACTTTGCTCTTATTACAGAGAATCAAGCCTGGAAACAATTGTCTGCTTTTGGAGAGGAAAATTATTTCTTTCCTGCTAGTAATGAAAAGTGTAAAAATGTGTCCATGAAACTTCTATCTCCTAGGAATTCACTGCTGCTCAAGCCAATATCTCACTGGTAACAAATTACTGAGGCGGGGGAAGGACTTACCATGGCTTGAGGTGTCTTCATCAAATTCCATGTGAAAATATGAACAGCAGGTGACAAAGTAATCCTGGAAAGTGGGTATATATTTTGCACATCCCCCAACATGATCAAATATGGATAACTTAATAATTCTACTTTTGTTCTTTAAATTAATTATGGGCTAGTCTAGAGAGCACTGAAGATCAGCTCCTGCCTGACAAGAATGTCTCATTGTAGAGGTTAGCAGGAAAGCATTTTCTAGAATATGGACTTAATTAAACTGAAAATAGAGAACGTTAAGGTTAAAACCTTATACTCACAGTGTTGTTTCATCCAGCAAGAAAAAAAAAATGCCTTTTTATCCACTCTGAAAATAATGCTGCATAAAAATGTGAATTTAGTGCCAATGAGAGATCCTAGCCAGAGTTCCAGAGGCCAAGAGAAGTGCAGGTAATTGTAACCCATCTGGTACCTTGGCCTTGTCCCGGAAGTGCCCCATCCTCTATAGACAGCAGCACGATGCCCCATTCAGACCTTGGCATTGCTGTGGACAGTCAGAAAAGTCTTTTTAGAAGAGGTTTCCATTCTGTGGACACCCCATCTTCTGAAGGGTACAAAGCATTGTGCCTCAGAACCAATTTTTCTTTGCTCTTTTGTGCTGCTGAATTTACCCGCATGGATGCTCTTAGTTCTCCCCACGCTCTCAAATCCTTTCTCCTTGACTCACACACACACACAAAACTCATTGGAACTGAGTCCCTAAGAGAACTGAGACCCAGGCCCCTTTTTAATGCACAGTGGCAAATAAAAGCAAAAACTGCCTGATCCTACTCATAAATTTTGTTCCATTCAACGTGAAAGCATTCTCTCCTTCTCTCTCTCTCTCTCTCTCTCTCTCTCTCACACACACACACACACACACACACACACACAAACACATCCACTCACAGAAGTTTTCTTACTTTCAAGACATAATCGATCCGAGGATACACTCCTCAGGAAAGTTGCAGAGTGGGCCTCTTGCATCTAGCAGGCAGTGGATACTCTGGCAAAACTTTTCCTGGAGGAACCATCAGAGTGATCAGCATGAAGCCTGATTTCAGTCACCAAGAGAGGAAATGAGTGAGCGTTGACCAGAGAGAGTCAGTACCCACACTCACATAACCAGCTAAACATGTTACGGGGTGTCCTGACATGATTGCTTGACATTAGATAAATAGATACACAGATGAAAAATTGCTGAAGACAAAAATTGCACCCTGCAGAGAGGGATAGTGTGACATTTCTGGATCCCCAACTGCCTTTTCTAAGAAATCACGCTCATTCTCTGGCATCAAAAAGTCTTGGAGTTAAAATCTGATAAGGCTAAGGGATTTTATTCTCTCTGAAGAAAAAAAAAGCAATAAATAGCCAAGCAAAAAATGTTTAATAGGAAAACAATATCATGGTTTCTTTCACACCTACGATGAGAAACTAAAAAATCAATTTAAAAAGAAAGTCTCGCTTTTCTTATGAGTTAGGAACTCTGCAGATGAAAATTTTCCTTCTTTGACTTCAATTTTTGTTACCAAACTGAGGAGTAGCTCAGCTGAGTTTCTTGACAGTCCCCCCCATTAAGTTGAGGGCATACAATGTCCATTTTTTTTTTTTATAAAATGATCTTTTCCTGTCTTATGCATACCCCTTCAATTTTGTCCTCCTTGATACTTCAGCAAATAGAAGTAAGACTCCATTCAAGCAGACTTTGTCACCAAGCTCTCTTTAGATACCGTGCTCAAAGTCTAACCCGAACAATTTCAAATACTACTTAATGAAATCATTTTCTATGCTTACAAAAAGGAGTATCAAGTTTTGAAATGTGATGATTCCCTTATCTCAACTCATTACAATTACCCTTTAAATAATCAGTAATTACCCTCTTTTAACCTTAGTTCTATCTTGGCCTAAAGGGTTTGTGAAAGTCAGAGAAATGGCTATTCTCCCTCTGCACGAAACAATGTGTTCTTAAATATTCTTTCAGGGTGCACCCTCTCATTCCCTTCCACTTTGCTTTCTCTACTTTCTCTTCACTGGCATTCTCATTTTTAAAGAATGGTGTTTGTTTTAAAATGAAAAAGTGACTTCTGGAATCAGGAAGACACTACCTATTAAAAGGAAGAGACGGAGTATGTGCTGCAGTCATATTCCATCCTGTGTTATTTTG
This sequence comes from Rhinolophus sinicus, assembly GCF_036562045.2. NCBI lineage: Eukaryota > Metazoa > Chordata > Mammalia > Chiroptera > Rhinolophidae > Rhinolophus > Rhinolophus sinicus. The sequence continues at coordinate 63,091,135 of NC_133754.1, read as the reverse complement.
CTTTTTCTTCATTACAAGCATATGACAGGCATATGACAGGCATCATTGCTGATCTCAAGGTCCATGTAAGGAAACTGGGATGCACAGGGTTTATGTAAGTAATGCAGAGCTCAGCTGAGAGGTGGGACCCCAATCCAAGCTTCTGTGGCTACTGAGCCTAATTTCCCTCTGTTGCACTGTTCTACTTCCCAAGGTCATTGAAGGGGTGTGTGAGAACTAGCAGAAAAGACGTAGAAAGTCTGGGCATTTTTTATATGCTTGCCTTCCAATGAAATATTCTCAGCATTTGTGTTGTTTAAGCTTCAGTATTTGCTAATAGTGTTATAAGTTTGTTTTAATGAGTACTATTATCAGTGCAATAAATCAGTTGATGTAAAATAATCTGTAGATACTAATAAATGTATACTTTTAATTCTAAGAAAAATACAGAGAATTATGCTCCTTTTTAAACATCTTCTGGATCTTGAAAACAAACAAACTAACAAAAAAAAAAATGCAGAGAAAAATGACAGTGCTGAAAGCCAGACACTTAACAGAAAGAATCTGGACCTTTAATTACCCGTACTGAATGGAGTTTTAAAAGCACACCATCAATGATGAAAAACTTTCCTTTTCCTGTTGGAAAAATAAATCCAAATTTAATATAAAAATATAAATATAAATCCATTTTATATTAGTAACAAGATCAAGAAATATTTTTTAAATCTTAACTCTTTGTGTAAATTTACTTAGATCAAAAGGCAAATAATAATTTATCACCCACAAATATAAATATAATCACAGCATCTTAGCCTTAAAAATCCTACTCACCCAACTCTATTGACAGTGTAAATTAAAATTCTGTCTATGGAGAAGAAATTAGGAATCATATACGATAAAATCTATACAGCAATCTCCACATAACATCTAACTGAATTCTCATTTTTTAATATTTTTAAAATTATAATACGTTCATAGAAAGTAATTACGGGAGTACCGTTTGGCATTTTACAACAAAAGTTTGCCAATCCCTAATCTACATGTGACACATAAGTACTTATCAGTTTTTATGAGATTGAATTTCATTAAGGATCTTTCCTGAATTCATTGCAGCAGCAAATTCTGAAGTTAATTCTGTAAGTTGATGAACAGGTAAATTCATATACTTGAATAAACTCTGTGATTATATTTCGGTTAACATGATGAAACTGAGAAATTAGTATATACGTAGACATATATAAATATGTAATATATAAAGCCATATATAAGTACTGGAAGTATGCATGGTGATGGGTTATATAAGCACATATTTGCATATGTAGGCAAATGTTCATATAGACTCTCCAGAAAGATTGAATGTTGCTCCTTACCAGCTATGAGACCTTGGCCTTTCTAGGCCTCAGTCTCCCCATTGGTAAAATGGGGATAATATAGTCATATTATTGCGTACTAGAATAATATTGCTGCAAAGGTTAAAGGAAATAAGTGCTTAGCAGAGTGCCCAGCACATTAATAAATGTAAGTTACTAATATCTTTATTACTGTTGCAGCTATTATTGAGAATCCTGACCACAACCAGACACCTTCGTCTATCCTGAGAGAAGGTGTGTGATCTTTTCTATAGGCAAGACTTGAAACCAGTATCAGAATATTAACTTTGCCATTTAGACAACCAGTATGTAAAGAAAATTGATGTGCTTATCAAACTGCTGACAGTCTGAACTCCATATTCTTATCAGATCATAGTCATAATCTAGTTTAGCTCTTAGTCAACTCATGTGAAAGGAAAACTCAGAATGATTAGAACACGTCAAGGGCAGTATAAGGCACATTTCAATCATCTATTCTTCTGGGCTTTCTTGAGTTTATTTTGTATCAAGTATGCTAGAAAAGAGAATTAATAATAGATGATGCATTTCCTTCACCTAGCACCAATTTATCAGGCGCCAGGGAAGACCTTGGGCACATCACAAACACTAGCCCAGCCCAATAGCAAGTCGCTCTAGTTGGGGATTTTGTACAAGCAATGACATTTAGGGTCTGCTTTTTCCTTCCTTCCTTCCTTCCTTCCTTCCTTCCTTCCTTCCTTCCTTCCTTCCTTCCTTCCTTCCTTTCTTCTTCCTTCCTTCCTTCCTGCCTTCCTTTCTTTCTTTCTTTCTTTTAATTATTAGTTTCAAGTGTACAAATCAACATTGTGATTAGACATTTACACGCCTCACGAAGTGATAACCCCAACAAGTCTGCTCCCCATCTGATACCATATACAGCTATTACAATGTCATTGACTATGTTCCCTATGCTGTACTTTACATCTGGTGACTGTATATTTTTTCATTATAATTGGCATTCAGTATTATTTTATATTAGTTTCAGGTATACAGCACAGTAGTTAGGCATTTGTATAATATATGAAATAATGTCCCCAATAAGTCTAGTACCCAACTGACATTATATATAGTTTTTACAATATTATTGACTATATTCCTCATATTCTATTTCACATCACCATGATTATTTTGTAACTACCAATTAGTATTTCCTAATCCCTTTACCTTTCACACCCACTCACCCCCCCTCCCATCTAGCAACCATCAGTTTTTCTCTGTGTCTATGAGTCTATTTCTGTTTTGTTCGTTTGTTTATTCTGTTCATTAGATTCCACATATAGTGAGATCACATGGTATCTGTTTTTCTCAGTCTGACTTACTTCACGTAACATAATATCCTCTAGGTCCATCCATGTTGTTGCAAATGGTAAGATTTCATTCTTTTTTATGGCAAAGTAATACTCCATTGTATAAATGTTTCACAATTTCTTTATCCAATCATCTGTTGATGAGCATTTTTGTTGTTTACATATCTCGGCTATTGTAAATAACATTGCAGTAAACATAAGGGTACATACATCTTTAATTTTTTTGAATTACTGCTTTAGATTTCTTTGGATAAATACCCAGGAATGGAATTACTGGGTCATAAGGTAGCTCTATTTTTTAAATTTTTTTTTTTTAAATTAAAGTTTATTGGGGTGACAATTGTTAGTAAAGTTACATAGATTTCAGGTGTACAATTCTGTATTACATCATCTATAAATCCCATTGTGTGTTCACCACCCAGAGTCAGTTCTCCTTCCATCACCATATATTCGATCCCCCTTACCCTCATCTCCCACCCCCCATCCCCCTTACCCTCTGGTTGGTATTTTGATAGAGATTGCCTTGAACTATAGATTGTTTTGGGTAGTATGGACATTTTAACTATATTAATTCTTCCTATCCATGGTATATAATATATGTTTACATTTATTTTTATCTTCCTTAATTTCTCTCTCAATCTCAATTTTCTGAGTACAGGTTTTTCTTTTTTTAATTCTTTGAATTTATTTGTAGGTATTTTATTTATTTATTTTTGATGTAATTGTAAATGGGATTGTTTTCTTAATTTTTATTTGATAGTTCGTTATTGGTGTATAAAAATGTAACAGATTTCTGAATATTAATTTTGTATCCTTCTACTTTACTGAATTCATTTATCAGTTCTGATGGTTTTCTGGTGGACTCTTTGAGGTTCTCTATACATAGTATCATGTCATCTGTAAATAATGATAGTTTTATTCCTTCTTTCCCATTTGAATGCCTTTTGTTTCTTTTCCTTGTCTGTTGTTGTGGCTAGGATTTCCAGTGCTATGTTGAATAAAAATGGTGAAAGTGGGCATCCTTGTCTTCTTCCTGATCTTAAGGGGAATGCTTTTATCTTTTCCCCACTGAGTTTGATATTACCTGTGGATTTGTCATATCTGGCCTTTATTGAAATACGTTCCCTCTGTTCTCACTTTGCTGAAAGTTTGTATCATAAATGGATCCTGGATTTTAGCAAATGCTTTTTCTGCATCTACTGATATGACCATATGATTTTTATTTTTCATTTTGTTTATGTGGTGTGTCATATTTATTGATTTGCGGTTATTGGACCAACTTTGCACACCAGGAATGAATCCCACTGTAATGTGTTGTATGATCTTTTTAATGAATTGCTGAATTTGGTTTGCCAATATTTCCTTGAGGATTTTTACATCTATATTCATTAGAGACATTGGCCTACCTTATGGGATCTCCCTTATAAGTTACTAGTTGCCTTTCTCTTGCTGCTTTTAGGATTCTGTCTTTGACTTTAACCTTAAGCCTTTTAATTACAATGTGTCTTGATGTGAGCCTTTTTGGGTTTAACTTGTTTGGGAGTCTGTATATCCTGAGCTTTTATGTCTGTATTCTTTCCTAATTAGAGAAGTTTTCAGTCATTATTTCTTCAAATAGGTTCTCTATCTCTTGTTCCCTCTCTTCTCCTTCTGTACTTCTATGATGCAAATGTTGTTGTGCTTGATGTTGTCCCAAGGTCCCTTAAACTATCTTCAGGGTTTTTTTTAATTATGTTTTTCTTTTTGTTCTTCCAATTAGGTGTTTTCTGCTACCTTGTCTTCTAAGTCACTGATTTGATCCCTTGCTTCATATAATGTGTTCTTGATTCCTCTTACTATATTCTTCATTTCAGTTACTATATTCTTTATTTCTGACGGAGTCTTTTTTATAGTTTCTGTGTCCATCTTTACGCTTTATGTTTATCTCTTTGTTGAAGTTCTCACTAATTTCCTTAAGCATTCTTATAACCAGTGTTTTAAACTGTCCTTGTTGGTTTGGTTGCCTCCATTTCATTATAGTTCTTTTTCTGGAGGTTTTCCCTATTCTTTTATTTGGGACATATTTCTTTGTTTTCTCATTCTGGTTGCCTCTCTGTGTTTGCTTCTGTGTATTAGATAGGTCTCCTATGTCTCCCATTCTTTGGCGGGTGGCCTTATGTAGTATGTGTCCTGTGTGGTCCAGTGGCCCAGTCTCCCTGATTCCCTGTGCAACTCCTATTGAAGTTGAACCTTGATTGCTTTTGGCATGCCAGTGGATAGGACTGACTCCCAGGCTGACTGGCTGTGAGAATTGATTACACCCACAGTGTATGATCTGCTGTGTGGGGGCTGACCCCTCAGAGAGGGTTTCACCCCAATAGGCTCATGTGCCTGTTGAGAACACCCTTTGGGTGTGTTGCTTGTGGGGCTAACCAGGTATTGCTCTGTTGTGGTCTGGCCTATGGGTGTGTTGTTTCTGATGTCTCCTGGGAAAGGCTCCTGTGCAGGCTAATTTCAGCCTGCCAGTGACTGGCCAGGGTCTGACTGGTAGGAGCTACAAAGTTGTATGTGGTTGGTTTCTTCCTGTGCTGACCTGAAGGCGTATGGGGGTAGCCTTGCTATGAACCAAGGTCAACTGCCATCAGTGCTGGGCCTGCAGCAGCTTAGCAAAAGGCCCAGGGCTCCCCTACACCTGTTGCCACCTGAAGGCTACCCATAGGCTCAGCCATTGAAAGAGCCTCCTTGGGCTCATAGGCTGGGCTGGTTGACCAAATGTTGAGAGTGTCTCCAGTGATGCAGCACTAGCTGGGCAGGGTGGGGTCCGAGGGCATCATGACACACGACCAGTGGTTTTTACAAAGTTAATGCAGATTCAATGTTTGTGCCAGTGCCAGGCCTGTGACTACTTAACACGTTGCGTACGGATCACGAGAATCTTCACGAGGGATTTAAACCCCGCCGTACGCAACGTGTTAACAAAACACCTTGAGAACAATGTGGCCAGCCACTGCTCTTCTTGGGTCTGCAAATTCCGGTGAACTGCCCACAAGAGGCTACAGTCCAAGTTGTGGCTGACAGCCTGCCACAGTAAGTTCCACAGGCTGCCGCAGTCTGCTGCTGTAAAAGGCTTCTGTAGCTTGTGGATCAGGGCTGACCACTCAGGAGCCAAGATCACCACCAGCAATGCACCATTAGCTTGGTGGAGTGGGGCCCTAGGCCATCACCAAGGTTGTGCAGATGTGAGGATTTTACCAGACCAATGTGGTCTCAGATTAAGCCCTTTGGGGGAGACTTTAACATAGAAAAGATGGCACCTTCCTGTAGGCTACACATGAGGCAGATTATACCAGGACAATTGCGGCTGTTTCTGCAGCACTCTCCCCAAAGCCACACAACTCAGTCTTCCCCTATAAGTCTCTGGTGTCTCTCAAGTTGCTGCCCCTCCGCTAGAGCCCAGATGAGTGTTTGCAAGCGAGTCATGTGTGGTCTTTTTAAGAGGACATCTGGGTTTCCAGGTGCCTTCCATCTCACTGGGATGGATGGACAGTGTACTCACTGATTTTCACTACCAAATGTGGGGACTCCACTTTCTGCCACAGACCCATCACTTTGGGAGCCCAGTGTAGGGTTGCGACCTCTCCCTCTTCAAGGGGTAACTCCATCACCGAGTGCTCAACTACTATCTGTGGGTTTGAGGTCAGTCCATTTCATGTCTCCACCTCCTCTTACCAGTCTCAGTGTGACCTCTTTATAACCTTAGTTATAGAGGTTCTGTTCACTAGCCTTAGGATGATTTTTGAGGTTGATTCTTCTATAATTTAGTTGTAATTTTAATGTGATCCTTGGAGGCAGCATAATGTTTATCTAATCCACCATATTCTGCACATTCTGGGGTCTGCTTTTTTGTTATACCTCTTTCTCTCATCAGTTCAACCGTGTTTTCGAGTTACTGATGTCAGGTAATAGTTTCTTGATTCCAGTTCTCGTTTCTCTCTTATACAGCTTTTGTCATCTCTTATATAGTTCATCATCTCAGTGTTCAATTCTGTTTTTACTTTACCACAGGAAATGAATATGATTAATTCACTGCTTCTCCAGAAAAGCAACTCACCACCAGTTCCCACCAATCTTCACCCCTTTGCTGGTATCACACCAGATACACTAAAATACTTTCACTAAATTAAAATATAACATTTCATCCTTATTTTTATTTAGGTCACTGTAAGTAATGTCTTAATGAAGTAAGTTTTTGCATCTCTTAACAAATTTTCTTTTGACGGATTTGTCCATTATTAATCCAAAACTCAAATGTGAGGAATTGTGTTAGGTTATTTTGCACAGAATTCTGTGCCAGACACAGTTTCTTATACATTATTGAAATACATGTTTTTTTTCAGGCTATGGAGGCTATACAACATTTTTTATCTATCTATCTATCTATCTATCTATCTATCTATCTATGTATTTGCTTAATATCTGTAAGCTCAGACTAAGTGACATTTAAGTGCACTGCCTAATTCAAGTTTCTATGAGAATTTTTATGTCATTTTCTATGAAATCACAGATCTCTTTTAGGGACCTAAGAGAAATATATAAACAACCCCCCAAAATACATATGTATATTTTAAATTTCTATGTGCCACAATTTCTGAGCAGTATCCTAGAATTAATCATTAAGTATCCTAGAATTAATAATTAACTTTAAATTTTAGTAAAATGATAAATGTATACATATAACTATTAGCCATCCTAAATTTTCCTGGAATCTTGGTTCAGCAAATTGTCCAATTAACTTTGATAGTCTTCAGTGGAAAGTAAATATATTTAGCAACAAGCTAAGAACCATATATGGAGTGGGATTGGGTATTATTAAATAGAATGGATATTGAATTAGTTTCTCAAGGTATTCAGCTTTTTTTAATGCTGTGACCAATTTCTCATAGAAGCTGTCAAATCTCTCAATCTTGGATAAACATTTTTTTATTGAAGTATAATTGACATATAGCATTATATTAGTTTCGGGTGAACAAGATAATGATTCAATATTTGTATATATTGTGAAATGATCACCACAAAAAGTCTAGTTAACATCCATCCCCATATATATCTCCATTTGTGTGTGTGTGTGTGTGTATGTGATAAGGACTTTTAAGATCTACTTTCTTAGCAACTTTCAAATGCACAAGAGTGTTAATTATAGTCATGTTGTACATTACATTCCCTTGACTTATTTATTTTTAAACTGGAAGTTTGTACCTTTTAACCCCCTTCACCCATTTTGCCTACCTCCTACACCTCACCTCTGGCAACCACAAATCTGTTCTCTGAATCTGTGAGCCTGGGGTTTGTTTTGTTTTTAGATTTCATATATAAGTGAGATGAGATCATATTGTATTGTTCTTTCTATGTTTGATGTATTTTCTTAGCATAAGGCCCTCAAAGTCTATCCATGTTGTCTCAAATGGCAAGATTCCACTCTTTTTATGGTTGAATAGTATTCCATTGTATGTGAAATTCTATTGTATCACATGTTGTTTATCCATTCATCCATCCATCCATCAATGAACACTTAGGTTATTTTCATGTTGTGGCTATTGTAAATAACGCTGCAATGAACATGATGTTGCATCTTTTCAAATTAGTGTTCTCATTTTCTTCAGATAAGCATAAGGAAGTGGAATTGCTGGATCATATGCTTGGTATGCTTTTAACTTTTTGAGGAAACTCCGTACTGTTTTCCATAGTGGCTCACCAATTTACATTCCCAACAACAGTGCACAATAGTTCCCTTTTCTCCACATCCTCACCAACACTTATTTCTTGTGTTTTTATTAATAGCTATCCTAACAGGTGTGAGGTGATGTATCATTGTGGTTTTGATTTGCATTTGCCTGATGATTAGTGATGTTGAGCATATTTTCATGTAACTGTTGGCCATCTCTATGTCTTTTTTGTAAAAAATATCTATTCAGATCCTCTGCCCAATTTTTAATCAGAATTTTATTGTTGTTTGTTTTGTAATTGAATTGTATTGGTTCTTTATTTATTTTGTATATTAAACCCTCCTCAGATATATGATTTGCAAATATTTCCTGCCTATTAGTAGGTTATCTCTTCATTTTGTTGAGTATTTCATTTGCTGTACAGAAGTTTGAAGTTTTTAGTTTGAAGTTGTACCATTTGTTTATTTTTGCTTTTGTTGTCTTTGGTTTTGGAGTTAGATCCCCCCAAAAAATCATCACCAAGACCATTACATATTTATTATTGTGAGATTTTTCTGACTTTTTCTGTTCTTATGATTTGCAGATGAATTAGACATAGTATTAACATAGCATACATTCTCAATAAATAATTGCTACTCTAAAATGTATGTGATTATGCCTCTATACATGTTTGGAAAAAGAGAACCCCTTTCTAAAAATGCATGAAGAAACAATCAAGTGCTTTAAAGGCTGCATATTTTTACAGAGATACTTTGATATGGTGTATTGGTACTTTAATTTAATAAAGATAAAAAAGTGAAATAATAGTCCACCTATAAGTAGTGATTGTTGCATAGGTAGCAGGCTTGATCTTTGGAAATAGAATACATGTAAGAAATAACATGTTTAAAAGAAATCACATTTGTTTGTGGTTTAAATTTTTTTATTATTACCTCTCATACTTATAAGAGTTGACTGGGCCAACCCGGATGGTTTTGCTTTTGGTCTTTCATGCTGTTACAATCATTTGGTGACAAAGCTAGAATCACCTGCAAGCTTTTTTGCTTATGTGTGGTGCCTGGGCTGGGATGGCTGGAGTAACTGGGAGCTGGTTGGGCATGTCTTTTCTCTCTCTCTCTCTCTCTCTCTCTCTCTCTCTCTCTCTCTCTCTCTCTCTCTCTCTCTCTCTCTCTCTCTCTCTCTCTCTCTCCATGCAGCCATTACACGTGGGTTCCTTCACAGCATGGAAGTCTCAGGGTAGTTGAAATTCTTACCTGGCAACTGGCTTCTCCCAAGCAAGTATACGAAGAGCTTGAAATCATTTTCAATAGATAAAAAATTAATAATAATAATAGTAATAGTTTAATGATCACCTATTCCCATGACAGTTATTATGAATATATTTTCATTCTTATAACAACCCTGTAAATTGAGTACCTATATTCATATACTAGAAATGAAGAAACTGAGAGTCAGAAATTTTACCTTATTGCATCAGCCCACATAGCTATAAAGTGGTCAATCCAAATTTTTCATCCATTTCAAATCTAAATTGTTCCCTCCCTCAAACCTATATCCTTTCTCCTATGCTGAGCCACCACTCATAAAACCATGAAATGTAAATAGCAATACAAGAGGTAAATAACAGTTCAATACACAATACAAGAGATGTCATGTATCCCATGTGATTAATAGCCAAATTAAAATATAGTCACAAAGTACTCTAAGAATTCAGCTGAGGGAAAACTCCTTATGAACCAGTATTAGGTTGGTGCAAAAGTAATTGCAGTTTAAAAGGTTAAAAATAATTGCAAAAACCACAATTACTTTTGCACTAACCTAATATTTCTGAGGAGCTTTCTTAAAAGAGAATAAGTAATCCAAGTACTACAAAGTTTTGGTCATAAACTGAAGATAATTCAACAAGGTATACATTTTATTTTGCATTTATGAAAAAATTTTGCTTACCTCAAAACTCTGTAGGTATATTTTTTTGTTACATAGATATTAAAATCCCAGATCTGTAAAAGGCAGAGCAGATATAGTTTTCTTTAAGTAGCTAGGATAATAACTCTGGATCTTTTTGCTGATTTCCTTTTTACTGCATTAGATTATATGACCATTATTATTTAAGCCTACAAGTGAGTCCAATCTGCTGATTAAAGCAGGAAGAAAGGACTATTTCATTAGAAGAGACAGTTGTACTTTCCTTTATGGGGAGAATGATGATCACAGTGCTAAATTAGTGGAATATTTTCTGTGCTGGTTGCAGACAGGGAGAAATGGGCCTTGAGTAGCCCTAAAATTCACTTCAAATTTTGCCTTATGCCTGTTGGGTGTTTTGCTACCAAGTTGATAGCTTCATGCTTGTATTGGCTCTTGTTTCCTACCCTAGCCCCACCCCTAGCGAGAGCTCCAATAAGGGACTGTTCCAACAAACACAGATTCCAAAGAGAGGGAGAGAAATGATGTCTGCTCATATGGGGTGTGCAGCAGATTCATCTTCATGCTGATTAAATTGCCCAAATCAAGTAAAGTGGATCCATGACAAATTAGGCAGTGGAGCCCTGTAATGGCTTTGCAAGCTGGAGTTTCACAGAACTCTCGATGTTTCCAAAGCTGGACCTGAGATCATTTACTATAGTTGAGGGCAATAAAGTTGCCTGGGTAAAGTGTACATTCAAGTGTTATCCAGAACATGTTTTTTTTGTTTGTTTGTTTTTTCATTATGGTTTCTATTCCTAGGCTTACAAATTGTTAAGACGTCTGTGGTACCATCCAGAGTCTTGGCTTGGTAAAAAAGAGTAATCCAATGATCCTGCCAGGCGCCTGTATTCCAAGGTATTGGAGGCTGGGATGTGAGCAAGACAAGCAGATCCTTCTAGGCATCTACTATGTAGTGCTTCCTACGTTGTATTATTTTTCATAAACAAATATATTTTGAAAGTCTGTCTGCTGCACACTTTACATTCAATAATGTCAAATTCTTGCAGTTGACTTCATATCCAAGTCATGCTCTGTAACTTGCTTACGTTCTTTGCTCTGTCATTCTTCACTCGCCATACTTAGGTTAGCTTCAAGTTTCAGCTCAGATATTTTCTCCTCCAGGAAACTTTCCAAAACCTCATTCCATGCCCTGCATACTTCTGTCATGTCCCTGAAATAGTCCATTGGAGGCATCTGTCTGTCATGTCTGACTCCATAAGCTCGTTGAGAATAAAGATCATTTCTTAGTCATCTTTGCACCTCAGTGCCCAGCTCCATGCATGACTTGTCCTTTGGGCGCAGTAATATTTGTCAACCTGAAATGAAGAATGGGAAGAGACAAGAACTCAATGAGGCATGCAAGGGACCTGGATGTCCCAGGCACGAGCAGTGTCTTATGCATCCCTAAAGGGTTGCTTTTACATGGATTTTTTTTTTGGATTAACTCCATGTTACCACACAGAAGCATAACCTCATGTTTTACATTTTTCTAAAGTTCAAAGTGCTATAGAAAACACAACTTGGAGGTTCTGTCAATTAAATGAATCTGTCCCGCTTCCTTTAGGAGTCATGGGAAGAGCCAAGAAGAAAGAGGTACAAACTGAAGCAACCAGAGGGGTTCCACAGTTCTCAGAGCTGAAGTGGGAATATCTGATTACCAGCAGAGAAGCACTGAACCCAGGAAAGCAGACAGAATGAAGTGATACCAAACCAAAGGCGTGAGCTATGCTGGCACAGGAGAAAAGACAGCAAGCCAAAGAGGTTAAGAATAAATGGAAAGGAATTCAAGTTCATTTCCTAGAAGAACTGACACTATTTGAGACTTGCTTGGGTGTGCCAGATTTTAAAAAGCCACAGGCTAAATGGAGAGTGAAGCTGGCTGCCTTGCAGTGCTTTCCAGAGATCGGCAGCATACGCTGGCCTGCTCCATGGCAGATCCGATATGAGAAAGCCCGGAATGTTGGCTGCTCCTGGGAATGATGCCCGCCAATCTGCAGATCACAAATGTATTTAAGGCCAGCACAAAAAAAGTGGGTATCAGGGCCCCCTAAGGTTTTCCAATCAGTTTGGAAGGCGGGAAGTAATGGAATACAGTAGATAGTCCTCCAAAGCCAGGGAACCATTATTTGCATCTCCTTGGGGAATGGGGGATGGTGCCAATAGGAAAGCCCAGGAGAGCATTTCCTTCACTGTCATGCTGTGAAGCCACTAGGAGCTTAGTCCCAGCCTCCACTTACTCCAAGGCTATCTGCATTAGATCTCCTGCAAAATGCTGCTTTTGCAGAAGATGGTACTAATGTTTTCCACTGAGTTTAAAGAAAAAGAGTCAAAGAACCGCTTTATCTTCATTAGCGGCATCATCAGTGAATGGGATTCATGACCCTGGACTGAGTGAGGTTATGGTTTCTTTAGGTCAAATACTGTCCACAGAGCAAGGCATGTGGGTTGCTCTGAGCTATTGAGAGATGCTCCTGAACAGAGAACAATGAATTGCAGTCCCCAGATTCATACTGAATGCTTCCTATTAGCTCACTATCTTTGCAGTAAATCAACTCACTCTCCATTACAATAGATGGCAATAGTGCATTACTTGTCAGCAACATGCTGCAATAATAAGGCTCTTTCAAACAACCTCTCAAATACATATTGTGATGTCTGTGCAGAAATAGAAGTGCTTTTAAAAAGAATATGAGCAATAGCTCCATAATAAGGCCAGATCCAGTATTTCAACAGGAGGGTCTCTGAATTTTCTTACATCATGACAAGAAATTTATTGCACAGAGCATGATGGAAATTCATTATTTAATTGAAAACTACTTATGAAATCGAGATCCTATTAATTCTATAACAGAAATACAGCCTCCAAAATGTTTAAAGCCTTCAGAAACTACAAATTATCTGGTGGACTCTAGGAGTAGCCAGACTGCTTGGATTCAAAGCCTACCTGTGCAGCTTACCAGCTATGTACATATAGATGAATTACTTAGACCCCCTCCTTATCTCCTATGTCTAGTGGAGGTAATAATAAAACCTTATATACAGAAATATGGGTTAAATGAGATGACATGCCACAACAATGCTTATAACACAAGTATCTATTAAATGTTATTTATTATTGTCTCACACCCAATGTTTTTAAGTTTCTAACATTGTAGGGCCAGATGTTCCATTGAATTCAGGCACCTGTGGGATGCCTGCTCCGTCTTTCTTGCCCTTCCCCTCATGCCAACATAGATTTGAATTCTCAGAAAATATTCCAGGGGAATTGAATTTTGAGCTTCTGAAATGAAGAGACCAAAGTCAGCTTGTCCCCACTGGGTTGGCATCTGACAAAGATTTGAAGTGGCTCTGAGGCATCCTGGCCAACAGCCGAAAATCACATTGTCAGCCTGAAATGCATCAAAGCTATTTGTTGGCGTGAGCCACTTCAGGGAGAGTACCCATCCAGCTTAGTCCTTGCAGAATCATGCTTGGCCCTGGCAGGATGGGAACGAACTTACCATCCCATATGGCACCTAGTTTGTTGTAAGCACTTTATGAGAAAGAAATAATGACAGTAATAACCTCTCATCACCCACAAACAGCATTTAGTTAGAGACATCTGTCACCATTATCACTACTGACACAGATTCTGGTATTCTTTTGTGCTGCACAAAACCTGGTAAAGCTCTTCACGTTGGAGCTAATAAGGAGGATATCTTGCCTAAGAACATTCAGGAAGTCCACCAATGGTGACAAGCACGCCTGCCCCTGCTCTCCGTGGATGTGTTGCTGGCACAGAGAAAGAAGTGATAGATCCGCTTCCAGTTATTGTTCTTGTGCTTCCTTCCACTTCATTAGCCAGAATCATCTCTGTGCCTTACTATAATTCAGACTCAGTGAGATCCTTATCTGGCTGGGTGCTGATGAATCTGTCCCCTCCTACCATAAAGCGCTCCACAGACTTTGGGAGGAAGTTCCAACTAGGAGAATCTTGACTGGTCTCTCCTTTGTGTTGGGTTGCATTAGTCTCCCTTCCTACACATGTCATACAAATCCTGAATAATTCAGTCTGACTTAGTCACCAGAGATATACAGTGTTCTTGAGACAGTGGTTTATAAGAAATTTAAAATCGCTTATTATGGTTTTCTCATAGATTTAAGGCTATATTGCAGGCTATTTCTATGCAGAACAAAGTAATGACAGAAGGAGGCAGGTTTCCATACCCTTCAGAATTTGACAAAGTTCAGCCCAAAGTGGAGTTTTTGTTCTTTGGGTGTTTTTTTTTTGGTTTTTTTTTCTTTTCTTTTTTTTTTTTTCCCTCATGACTTTTTAGCAGGTTGCAATAGTTTGGTTAGCTAGGAAGAAATCAAATTTCCATGTGGGATTATTCGAAAGCAATGAACACATCGAAGTCCAGTGAAATGTCTCCAATCAAGGTAAACACAACCACAGTGTCAGTAATGAGTGCTAAACCCCTACCTCTTGTTGTGTTGGCATTGGGAATATTTGCTTAGTGTCTTTAGTTTGACACTCACACACTTTTCCTCCTGTCTTCCTCACTCCACATAAAAGATTGGGCTAATGGTAAAATGTTCTGAATGAAAGCCAGCTAGAAAGTTTCCAATTAGATTTTTCTGCTTGCCACTTGAAATTGTTAGCATGTATGAACTTAATTCCATAAAAGAAAACTGCCTGATATATAGATAATATATATTACATATATTCTAAAGGGGTCTAAAGACCAATGTTCTAAAGGCCTGAAAATAATAGCTGAGTAGGTAGTCATTGCTGACTAGTGAGAGGCTGAGTCCTGTACTCTGTACTCCGCTGCGTGTGTTCAGATGGGCACTTCCACACTCCTCAGATTACCGATCCACTGTAAGCCTCCTTTCTCACCCTCTAAAATGAGAATAATCATATTCCTGTCTTACAGCGTTGTCATAGTGATTAAATGTGCTAATCCACAAATGACGCTTGACCTTGTGCCTACGACACAGTAAGCCCTCGGTGAGCATCACCAGTGATGATGATGATAGTGATGATGATTTCACTTTTCATTTTAGTAAACATTTCTATGCATGTGAGCAAATAGGTTTTACTTCCCCATTTCATGCCTTTCTTTCCTCATCCTAGAATGAGAGAAGTATTTGAGAGACGTATCAATGTCAGCAAGAGCAAGTTCCCACTACCTTGTAAATGCTCCATTCTAGAGGAAGTGAGTATCCAGGGCAAGAGATGAGATTTTTCCACATAATACAAAAAAAGAAGTAAAGATCCTGTGAAAAGCAGTAGGAAAGGACGGGGGGCAGTTGGTGGCTAATGTTTGCTCTTACCATATGTCAATAGCATGCTAAGTACTCAACGTGGCTTACAGTATTCAATCTTCATAACATTTGATGAGGTAGATATTATTGTCATCACCCATTATGTAGATGAAGAAATTAATGTTAAGAGAGTTTAATGGCTTGCCAAGTGACAGAAAAGAATGGATGGTAAAATCAGGATTTGAACCTTGGTGGGTCCAAACTCCAATCTCTACTTGTAACTAATGTGTTCAAATGATACACTGATCTAACATCTACCTTGCCTCTACTTTCTTCTTCCATTTACTTTCTTTATTTCCCTTCCATACATTGTAGTAGTGCTAGTGGTTGTGATTAATTATGGTATAAGGCATTCATTTATTGAACAAATATTTATTATGGCCCATAAGTGTATAAAAGCAATTTCAAGTGGTCAAGGAAATAAAGTGGGAACATAAAGAATTATTTTCTAAACTCTCCCAAATTATTTTTTCTCCACATTTTATAAGTACGTACAATCTCTCTATCCTGCTTTATTCTATAGAGGCTCCATAGCTTTTTGTACTTAATAACCACTATTTTAGACTACGCAGTCATGTGCAAAATAGTGTATAAGATGTTTTAAAGACCACCTTGGGTAACTTTCCTGCAATGTTTAAATCTGAAATATTTTACCCTAAACCCACAATTTTCAATACAGTCAAGCTGCTAAATTGCCTCTCTGAGAGGCAGAAATTACTGTTGCTTTGATTTCCTTTGTTTTCTTAAGCAAGTATTATATATTACCAATTTTGTTTTACTCCTACTACTATTGCTATGTCTCCCACCTCACTTTTAGATCTGTAGACAATTTTCAATAATAAGTACTTGCGAAAATATTTTTTTAAGAAACGGTAAAAGTTATGTGGACCACTATTTGAATCATCATCCTTAACCCTCTTTAAGAAGGTTCTAGCCCAGGTTAAAAACAAAACAGCAGCAACAAGCAAACAATCACGACAGCCATGAATCAGCAACGTCATCTTCCCTCTATGCTTCTGTGTCTACTGATTGTCAAGCAGTTGTTATAAGGCTGCCTTAAAGGTCTCCCTTAGGAACCAGAGGTAGATGTTTTTTGAAACATTTCTATGTACTAATACCATGTTTCCTCCAAAATAAGACCGGGTCTTATATTAATTTGTGCTCCTAAAGATGCATTAGGGCTTATATGTTCAGGGGATGCCACCCTGAAAAATCATGCTAGGGCTTATTTTCCAGTTAAGTCTTATTTTCGGGAAACACGGTAAGTGAATATGAGAAGACACAGATTTTTATGTTATGAAAAGTTGCCATAGAGGTGACACTCCTTTTGGTAAAGATAGATTTGGACTCTGGCTTTTCATATATCAGGGTTATTTAAATTAGAAGCAAGCAGTGAATTAGAAGCAAGTAGTGAATGACTAGTTTCTTCCTCTGTACCTGAATCAAGACACAATTAATTCAGCAGAATATCAAGTTGGGAAAATTTCTCTCAGTTACAGAACAAGTAAAGCATTATGAGGATTTATGTCACTCCTTCAAATAACTGAATCCAATGATTTAAGAGCTGGAATTTCATTATGTACTTGTGACCAGAATGCCAGCTTTGTACTTCCTCTACTGAAAATGCAGTACCTCCTACTATTTTCTGTTTTGGTCAGAAGTTTGTCTATGGAATTTGGTCAGATTCCGAATGTCTGTTCACCTTCATTTTAGAATATTCTGCTTATCCACTCTGAGTTAGTTTATAACTAAGGCATATGTTGGCTTTGTTCTGTACACTTTGCTTCGGGTTATTTTAGGACCTCAGAGGTAAGGATTTCATCACCGTTTACATGAGATACATATCAGTAAATGAAAGCTTGTGCGCTTCTGTGAAAAAAAGCAGACTACTTAGAATATTCTGATATAAACACACATGGGTGTGCACACACACAACAGAACCTAAACTTGATACACTATAAACAAAATTCATTCTTCAGATTAAAGTAGAAAGGACTAGAATACTCTTTTCAAATAAAGTGATTCTTTTGATCCAAAATGTTTGAACTGGTTTTTATACACCTGAAATGATTTCCATATTGTGATAAATCAGAACACTTAACTAAGTAATAAATTGAATATTATCAACCATCATTTCTTATGCAGAATTTTAGATTTTTTGATAATATGTCTACAGATGCTCATAAGTATAGAAAATAGCCAGAGAAGTCACTTTGTCCTTACATTGCAGTAAGCCTCCTTCTGTATTACTGTGTACGTTGGGTTGGACATAAATGTGACTGACCTGTGGTTCATGGAGCATGCTTTAGGTGAAAGCTGAAGTGCTAAATAGTTGCGGACCTTGTGGTTACCATTGCAGCCTTCTTGAGTCTTGTAGCCTCTCTCACCACCCCACAAACTTCTGCCATACCTGTGATACCAATTCTTAACCCTGAGCCTTTCAGTCTTCTTTTTTCTCCCAGTGTTTTAACTACCAGCTGCTGAACAAGAGGAGAAAATTCATGAAAATTTGTTTTTGACATCTCCTAACTCATCTGTTCAAGCTCAATTAGATGGCCCAGAAAAACTTTTATCATTTGTTAACTTTTTCAATAGTCCACAGTTGGTGATTCTAAATATTTTCTGTAGCCTTTGAATACCCAGTGTTGTCTCCATATCCTTAACTCTCAAATGCAGACCATTTTTTTCCTTTTTTTGAGAAATTCCAGCTCATCTAATATTAATTCCTAACCTCATTTCCTCTTCATCTGACAACAAATGCTTCCCATCATCTCAGTATGTCCCTGGATGTTGCCCCCAAATCCCTTCCCTCCTCTGGGAGGAGGCGACATTCCCATGTCTATAATTGACCCCTTCATCTTTTGCATCTCCTACGAACATCTTTGTGTTTGTTTTTTAACAATTTTAATTTCTGGCTTTCTTTTTGCTTTTCCCCTTTTGCTTTTTACTGTGTTCAATTCTCCTACTCATAAAAATAACTAAAAACAAATTTAAAAAAGAACTATCATGCAATGGCAAGAATTTAAGTTAGAATCTTGCCCTTTTCTTATAGGAAACCATACAAAGAAATAATGAAAAAGTAAGTACACTCAAAAAGGCACACACACTCCATTTAAAGTGAAACGAGAAGAGTGTATGCTACTGGGGACAGGAGAGGGTTGCACGGGGCTGGTGTGGTATTGGGCGTCAAGGGCAGCGGTGAGCTGTGAATGCAATGGTCAGGAATCTCAACGTGAGAGACCCCACAACCACAACGTGCTGGCAGACACATACATCCTGCAGATAAAGGGCAGATCCTAAAGTACAAAAACTGAATAGCAGTGCTGAGAACAGAGCTGGTTATCCAGAAACCCCAGTGACAGAGGTAGCAAGATAAGTAAGAGGAGGGGGGTGGGGGTGGGACAAACATGGACTGTTGTGAGAAAGCATTTGGTGAAATATCCGTGAAATAGGTCCCATAGAAACAGCTACCTATGAGTCCAGAGCTGGTAGCAGAAACCCAGCTGGACCAAGCTAAATTTGGAAAAGGGTGGAAGCCTGTTGAGAAGTCGCATAGAGACGCACACAGAAGAGTTGTACTTGGAATAAACATCTGTTTCTCTGGCAGCACAAGATAGACCTTCAAGTTGTAAAGCCGTTAACTTGCTGCACACATCCCAGTTCCGCTCCACAGAGAAACCTCCTGTGAATACCAGGTCCAGGAAAATCTAACCCATTTAACTTTGAGTTATAAGAAGAAGAAGAAGAAGAAGAAGAAAAGCAGTGGCACAGAATCCATGCAAAAATGCTATTAAAAATGTGTAAGAAAGCAGTAAAACTTTCCAACAGAAGAGTCACCAGAAAAATATTGCCAAATTGTAGCTGAAGACTTAGCCAAAGATCCCACCATTAAAATGAGTTAGGAAGCAATCAGCGCAAGAAGGAAGACCACAAAGCAAAAAAATAAGACCACAGAAAAAAATAGCCACACAATAGAGAAAAGTGAAACATGAGCTGACAAAACTCAGAGGAAAAAGAAAAGGAAGACAAAAGGAGTACAGAAATGAAGATTATTGGAAACAGTACGAGAATAATTAGTGTGGCTATTGGTAGTCATTGAAGGGCCAAAGCAGAAATGAGAAAAGAAAATAAATAAAATGGATGAAGAGTTACAGGTGATGCAGAGGACAGAGGCAAAGGGTAGGCAATGTATTTATATTTGGAATTCTTAAAAACAAACAACAAAAGCAGTGGAACAAAAAAAAAATGTTTTAAAATGTAATTTAGGGAATTTTTATTTTGGAAAATACAGAAACTTTGAGCCTACATTTTGTCCCAGAAAAAAACTGACCAGAATAATCAACTTTATGATGTGTACTAGTAAAGTTTGAATGTTAAAGATAATTAAAGAATCCTCCAGGTACAAACAGAAAAAGTTAGTTTTAAATTTAAAAAACAAACAGACAACTCTATATAATCAAGCTAACATCAGACTTCTCTCTCTACCACAAAATCCAATGCTAGGAGACAGTGATATATCACCTAAAAACTACCAAAGGCAAAATAAATGTGAGTCAAAGAATTTATATCTAGCCAAGCTATCCTTTAAGCATATATAATATAAAAAGCCATATACAATAACTACAGAAAACAATTTAAAATGGAAAAATTCAGAGAATAATTTCAATCAGCAATAATTAATACATGTTTTTAGGAGTTTTAGTCAGCCAAGAAATGACTGGGGAAAGTTTATCAGCAGACTAGTGGTGAGCAATGACTATATTTTGCTGCAGCTAACATTAAAACGTGGGGAAAAGCGTAACAGAATAGTATGGAAATAATGAGATGACTTGATGACATAGAAATAAAACAGCAAACAACAGAATAGAAGAGAGGGAGGGTACCATTAAAAAGCAAACTTGCATATGTCTTATTATTAGTAGCCAAGAGGCAACAGATAGTGTTTAAAGCAGGCAAATCAAATAGCATACTGAAGAATGCAATGTAAACATGAAGGAAAAATAAATTTGGGGGGGGTGGGGTGGAGAGGTAGAAAAGAGGGAGAGGAAGATGAATGAAGAACATAAGATATAAAATAATTTTCTAATGCTTATAAAATGATACTATTAGATATTAGTTATTATAGAGAAGATCACCTGAAAATGTAATTTTTTTTAAATATCAAAAAATGTACAATTTTAAAGAAGTAAATAGTAATCATAGTGAAACCTGCTCTCATGTAAGGAGTAGCTAGTTAACCATTACCTAACCTGCTTGGGTATTACCCAAGCCTAGATGACCTGGGGGAAGGAAAATACCCATCTCCTGCCCACTCCAGCCTTCTTTCCACACCTAAGGGAGGAGAAGAAAACAGAAACACTTGTGAAATTCATAGCCCAGAGGCATAGGCTCACTAAAAACCGAGATCACAGGACTGTAGAGAACACTTTCCTTCCCCCCACACTTCAACACCACAGTGTTAACAGCCTATTTATACCAGTAAACACAAAGATGAAAAAAAAAGTTCATGTTTGCTTATATTTGCATAAAAAATCAAGAAAGGTATGCAAGAAAATGATACATGGTTGTTGCCTGTTGGGGGATCAATCAGCCAAAAACAGAATAAATGGAGGCTTGCTTTAGCAGGAAACATTATACTTGTATCTTGGTTTGACTTTTTTGTTTTTTACCGAAATTAAAATATGACCTGTAAAAATGCATTTTTATTATTCAAAATAAAACTTAAAGACTTAAAAATTCAATACCTAAAAATAAAATAAATTACATTCCAACTGCAAAAATTTCATCTTAAAACTATCCTTTGATCCTGTTGTACCTTCACACTACCATCTTATTTCAATTTTATATATACTCAGACTTCTTAAGAGTAATAAATATTATTTTAATAAAAGCATGAGTAAATCATATCAGCTTTCTCCACTTCCTCACCATCTTCTACTTACCCCATAAATATTTGCAATTGACTTCACAAGGTCACCGATGATCTCATGTGGACAAAGCTATAAAACTTATCCTCATTCGTATACTTACTTGTATTTAGCAGTTATGCATAATGCTGTAAGTAAATCAAATGTTGGTGAATTGAGAATGTTAGGGAAGCTTACTATTTAAAGGAAATCAGAAATTACTCCTTTTTTTTAGTAAATTATATTTATCTCCTAATTTATTTGTTTCTTATGTTGCAATGTTCGGTAGTTTTAATGTTGTTAAAATACTGTTAGATGCAATATGATTTTTGAAATGAGATTCTAGTATATTACTTTTGGATTCTATTATTTTTAAAAAAGGTTGGTGCATATAACTAGGCGTGTATTTACACAAGCCTTCACAAAGTGTGCAGACTCCAATTGAAGAGCAGAAGTTCACAAATTAGAGCTCAACTGTCCCAATTCCACATTTCATGGTGTCCGCTGATGGATGCTCCTCAATCCCCCACTTCGAGGCCTCTTCTTAGAGCTTCCCCACCCACACACACCCTAGTTTTAAAAATGTTTGTTATCAAATCAAGTTTATTGGTCTGTCCTTGCTTTGTCTGGCTAACGCCAACTCCATTTTCCAGAGGTAGGGTGATGAAAAAGAGGCTGAAATTGTATTTTGTCTGAGGTGATAAGGGAGCACTAATGTTTGCGACACAAATTAAAGAAAATGTGTTTTAAAAATAAAAAAGAACATATAACCTGGAAAATGGCCTTTGTTTTCCTTTGGTGCCAGAGCTTACTTCATTATGTTAATTCCAGAGGGCCAGCCAAAGAAAACTGACTTAAATTGAACAGTAATCCATAGTGAAATTGACTAATCCAGTTACACTTATTACACACTCTGTTAAATGCAAAAAGTAGTACATTAAATTGAAAATAACAAAAGAGCATACGGTGTCTCTAAATTGCTAATGTATTGGAAAGCCAGGGTCTTCTTGCATGAGGTGTGCATGTAGCATAAGGAATGTGTGTGCCAAAGGGAATTTTGCAGCCTGTTTTTATAAAAACCTGTATGAAACTCTATCAGAATTCAAAAGAGTAAGCTTTAACTCTGGCAAATCAAAGAAGCATTTTTATCTGGAAAAACCAGGCACAAACAAAGAAGAGCAAGTAAATAGCAATTAAGAATTTCATTAGGAAAAGCCATAAAACAATACAAATGTTCACTGTACTATGTAATGAACTTCAGCTTTGTGTCTAACAGATACCGCCCATCAGCACATTTCCTGCTCTCATGGCACAGCAGCTTCTGGCATGACAGGTTGTCTTCTTAGGGATTGCCAATGCCAATTCAAAAAACATTCTCTAAAGCACCAAAAAGTGTGTACAGGTTTCTATCAATTATCTAAAATGGGAGAGAATACAAATATGTGTGTGTGTGTGTGTGCCTGTGTGTGTGTGTGTGTGGGGGGGTGGCGCCTATAGGGGGTAGGTGGGAATAAGGTAAAGGAGAAAACAATTCAAGCTAAACTTTCCTGAATATACCTTTTTTTATAAATTAGACTTTGAAATCATGAACTATATCATGTAACTATAAAACAAATTTAAATTTAACAAATGATCCTAGAAATAAAAACATAAGGTGAAATAAATAACAACTGTGAATTCAGTTTTTAGCATAGCCAGTCAGAATATTTCAAGGAACTTGAAAACACAATAGTTTGGCCGCACATCTATCATGGGATAGATCCCAAGGGAAGCAACCACAAAATAAGAGTGAGCTCATGGAGAGGTACTGCTGTACATATCTTTACGTGATGTCTCTTTCGAACCTGTTAGAATTTCCTTTTAATGTGAGCAGGTACTCTAGCACAGTCCCTTTGGAAACCCCAGCACATGGTAGGCATGCATTCAATATTTATTGAACAGAGAGTGATGAATGAATGAATGGATGGATGAGTGGATGGATGAATTGGAGAACAAAGAAGTAAAAGAATGGATCCATCCATGAGCAGAAACTTTCAAATATTTGACATTAGTAATGTTTCCCAGTCAAAAATTTGAATTAACATGTGGCTGGTTCTTTGTGTTTCAGCGTTTTCGAAATCAAACGAGAGCCTTGGCTGTACATTATGAATAAGAATAAAGGGAGAATACTCAAATGGAAGCAGATACTTCTAAATTGAGACCACCTCACCACCACGTATTGTAGTAAAAATCACTCACTCTCTTAACACTGTAATACTGCAGAGGGTTTGGAGGGAATCCATGTCCCACTGCAACATGGGAATGTTAACACTGCAATATCCTGGGTGTCTATAAGTCATAACACATGTTAAAGCACTTTGTAAATATCAAAGATCTTTCAATCTGAGTTAGTTTGTTCTTTAAATCAGGTTAAAGTTAAACACGTAAGCCATTCTTGGGCAAAAAAAAAAAAAATTGTCACAAGGGGCAAAATTCAGACATGGAATGGTACTGGAAGGGCAGAAGGGGATTGTGTTGACTATGGCTTTCCAGTGGAATTTGGTTGGCAAATTAGTTCTTCTCACTCATTATATCTCATCTCTTTAGGATCAGTGTGTCCACTGGAAATGCAGCCTTCCCCGAATTCAAGATGAGATCCTCAATGAAGCACTCTCCTGCTTCATGTTTGTAATGCATTTATTTTGTAACACAGCCAACATCATTTCATATTGTTGGGGATTTCGGCCAACCTGGCAGCTTGCTTTCCTTACCCTAGCTCTCAGAAGGAATCAATGTGCCTACAAGTCAGAGACTATGCTTGTACCTGGAAGGAGGCAATTTTGATCAAATAAAAATCGGTACTATAGGCCTCAGACTGATATATTTTATGATCATACACATCCACATTTCTTATGTGCATCATTTATTTTTCAAGTTGTGCAAGATCAGGCCCATGTTCACCAGGCAGGGGTAACTTGGAGAAGAAAAGTCACAAGCTCCTCGTCCACATTGTTCCACAGTAAAGCATTCAGAACACAGATACTCCATGTGGGTTGGCATTCCTGAGGAGTGTCTCCCCCTCATAAATTCCCTCTTTAAAGACAAGCATGTAAGCAACATTATTTGTGAGGGGACCTATAAACACCTTAGACTCCAGACGGCATAGATTTGAGTGCCAGTAGTTTACAGGAATTACCTGGAATTGCCTGTTGCCCAGAATCTGGGACTCTCATAACTTGTTACCCTGCTAAAGGAAGGGTCTCATGAATCCCAAAGGAAGCTGACCTTGGATGCACTCCAACCTGACCCACTAGATCCTTGTCCAGACCACATGGAGGAAGCCCCAGGTTCATTTTTAAATAATCTTGCTTCTTGCATCACACAAAGCAACACTAATGTATCTGTTCAAATCCACTCTGAGTTGGCAGGGGCATTAAGCACACAAAACCAAAAGTGGGCCACCTGTGCTACTAATCAACTGAAAAATATAAATTGACTGACAATTATATTTAAATAAGCACACTCTCCCCAGGCTTTCCTACCTGTGGATTCTGTTAAAGGGCTAACTTAAAATTCCCTAGTTTTTCTCATGCTTATATAACTCAAGGCCATCTTTTCTCAATTTAAAAATATGCATATTCATATGGCCATGAAATACCTTCTTATTTTTATATGTAAAAGAGGAACAGTTAGCCCAGAAATGAAGGAACATCTTAAAATCTAGAGGACAAAGTAGAGCAATAAAGAGAAACCATTTATTTGCCACCAGCAGGAGGGTCTGTCCTACCCTCAGGTAGTTAGCAGAAGTGAAAGGGGGAACATGGAGACAAGCATGTGATGTGTGAAACACGATAACTATTTCCTTATCACTAGAAGTAGATGGCATCAGTACTTGCATTTTAAGATCAACAAGGAAAATAGCGCTGTGCACGAAGAGTTGGCCACTCTTTGCTCTCTAGGTATTGTAAAGGAAGAGCTCTTCATACAGGAGTTTCAGAAAAAAAATTTAACCCTTTACAGAAGCAAAATTGTCACAAAAATCACAGAAGAAGCACTGCCGTTTTGAGCATTGCCTCTGATGTTGTTTATACTGCCAAAATAACCAGGAAAACGGTCTTTTAATTTCTAGGCAAAATCTTTGTGGCAAGTTCTTCATGGTACAAGATTTAATACTGTACTCTCCTCTTATCCATGGAGGATAAGTTCCAAGACCCCTAGTGGATGCCGAAACCAAGTATAGCAGCAAGCCCTATAGACGCGATGTTTTTTTCCCCATGTACATGTACATACATACATACATACATACATACGTACATACATATGATAAAGTTGATCTTATAAATTAGGCACAGTAAGAAACTAACAACAATAACTAATGATAAAGTAGAACAGTATAACAATATGCTGAAATAAAAGTTATGTGAATGTGGTGTCTCTCTCAAACTATCGTATTGTCCTGTACTTATCTTTCCACTTAAAGGAAGTACTTTATGATTTTTCTTTGGCATGTCCAAATTGCTAGCATCACTTGCACTTTGGGGCCATTAGTAACTCAAATAAAGGTTACTTGAAAACAAGCACTGTGATACCTCCACAGTTGATGTGACAATGGAGACAGCTACTAAGTGCTAACAGGCCTGTAGTGTGTACAGCTGGGGGGATGCTGGCAAAGGGATGAGTCATGTACCATGTGGGAGGGAGCAGAAAGCTGAGAGATTTCATCACACCACTCAGAATAATGAGCGATTTAAAACTTTTGAGTTGTTTATTTTTGGAATTTTCCATTTAATATATTTGGACCATGGTTGACCAAGGGCAATTGAAACTGTGGAAAGCAAAACTGCAGGTAAAGGGAGGACTATTGCAAACTCATGAAAGCTATTTTCTTTCACTGGGCACTTAATCTGAGTTTTTTTTTTTTTTTTTTTTTTTAGCAGCACAGTAGGTGAAAATTTATCCTCATATACTAAACTATATTTTAAGTTAATTAAAAATAAAAACTTCCTGAAGAGATTGAATATGTCAGTTCCCCTTCCAGCTAGCTGCTGTGACTCACAGAAGTATTCTTTCTCCCTTTCCTCTTGAACTAACCACATATCTGACTCAGCTAAAAAATCATTTAATTCATCGAGCTGAACCCCACTGTCAGAGATGACCTATAATTGCTGCAAGAAGTTCTCGTTCTTCTTATAATGTTTCTTTGGAGTCCCTCACCCCAGATTCTGTGCTTATGGTGTCACTAATGTTTCAATTCCTGTAATCAATTATTTTCACTTGTTTATTCAAATAAGGATCTTGATTATAGTCTTAAAAATATCTTCTTAAAATTAAATAATCATCAAGTTACCAAATCTTCAATTCCTCAAAATACTCTGCTAAGATTAAACTATATCTTCTTGGGTATTAGGAAGTCAAATTATGTCTGGTTTAACTCCTTACCATTTATTTGGATTGTTCAGGAAGCACAAATACTGTGTTTAAAAATTAAGCTGCACAGTGTTCATTGTTGTTGAATTCTATCCCCCTCTAGTATACAATGGAATAAGCATAGTATTATTGCATTTGAGGTTCTTCAACAAGGCACCATCCAGACATATGGGAGAAATCTTTTCTATGAGAACAACCTGAAACCAAAGCATTGTCAAAGAGATGCTAACTAAATTCGAACAAGGTCCAAGAATTCCCACATCACTAGAAAAGAGGCTGGAGGAAATCTCTTACAATAGCCAAAAGGCAGATCTTTTTAGCAGCAATACCACCATTCAATTCAAGTCAACTCTCCGCTGCACATGAATCTTTTGTCATTTTGCCAAGTTTTACACCAGCAACTGTGACTTTACCAGAGAGTCATACACATGATGAACTATTTTGTTAGACTTTACTCTCGTATCTTGTATGGATCATGATAATTGAATCATGAAAGGAAATACACCCAAAATATTAGTTGATACCAAGCCAGAAAGACAGTGCTAAAAGTGGTTTGTCTCAGTGTGGACATTTTTATACCTTTTGTTACTGTGAGGTCCAAACTCAACGTGCTACTCCAATAAAGCAAAGCTTGTCCCTCATCCATGTCTAAAAGGTGAGGGGAGAAGTGTTTAGACACAATTTTCTTTTCTCTCTCTCATATATAAGAATATGTATATGTGTATATATATATATATGTATATATATATATATAGATCGATAGATCGATAGATAGATATAGATATAGATATAGATACAGATACAGATACAAATACAGATATAGATATAGA
The DNA here is from genome assembly GCF_036562045.2 of Rhinolophus sinicus. Lineage (NCBI taxonomy): Eukaryota > Metazoa > Chordata > Mammalia > Chiroptera > Rhinolophidae > Rhinolophus > Rhinolophus sinicus. Next base: position 63,063,345 of record NC_133754.1, on the reverse strand, counting down.
TATAGATATAGATATATACATATATATCAGCCATGTATGTATATACATATATATGCATATGTATGTGTATATGTGTATATATGTATACACACACACAAACATACATACAGACACACACACAACTTTCTCATAGCCAATCAGTAGACTTGTATTTTTATTGGATTGTTCAATTTTGTAACTGAGCACCTTGGAATGCTTTGCATCATTTAATTACATGCTGGTAATTAAATAACTACATTCCGGGAGAAAAAAAACACCACCAAGCAGATGTCGTATACTCTAAGAATGTCATATTTGTTCTACTGATAAAAACAACTGTATTAGTTTACAGTAGATTTATGTTTAGCACAGTCTTTCCCATGCTGTTTGTGCTTTTCCCCCAACTATACATATTCTATGCCAGGAATCGTTTTCTATTTCTTAAAAGCCTCTCACCAGTTGTCAATAAAGAATCACCCATTTTCTCTTGTCCATAATGTGGCAAATGAAGATCTGAAATGAGTAGATCACTTTTACAGCCACCACCCAACTATACTTCCCTCTATTGTTTTTTGATTTATAGTTCACATTTCTCAAGAAACAGAATCCTCTCACACCAATATTCATGCATAATACAATTCATTTAGTTTGTTTTTACCAAGTGGCTTTCTTCTGACTTTTTTCTCAGTATTTGAAAATTGCCTTTTTTATACTTACTTTTCTTAGTACTTTATTTTTGTCATGTTTATTATGAGAACCCCTAGATACAGGGACACTACCTGCCTTGTGTTAAAAACAAACAAATGGTAAGGAGGGTGGGGGTGATGGATGATGGCAAAGGGGATCAAATATATGGTGATGGAAAGAGAATTTACTCTGGGTGGTGAACACACAATGTGATATATAGATGATGTATTAAAAAATTGTACACCTGAGATCTATGTAACTTTACTAACAATTGTCACCCCAATAAACTTTAATAAAACAACAACAACAACAAACAAACAAACAAACCAATTGGTTAAGTGTTCAAACATATTTTTTCTATAATGCAGCAATAGAAATTTTGGCTCTGGCCAAGTTAAATGCTGTGATGCACAATCGTGTTTACTCTTTGATAGAACACTCAAACAATGTACAATAGAATTGCTTTAAGTTATAAGGTAATAATCACCTTGACCTAATACAAAAAGAGCACGTAAGTAGTTCATTTTTGAAATGAAATTTAGCACAATACAATTGTATTAGATATTGTTTTGGTAGAAATCTAATTGTATTTTTGCTTTAATGGGTTTAATTGACGCAGGTGTATTTTTATAGAGAGTAATAAGTGTCCTTAAGACTGTATAAACGGAATCCTCATTCCCACTTAAGTTATAACATTGGAACATATTCTACCCTAACATTATTACAAAAAAATCACTATGTATTTCAGATTCGCCAATATAAGAAATCTTTAAAAAGAAAATAGTTCAACTGTGTTGATGACATTTGGGATATCTTCAAAATCATTTTATAAAGATATCATTTGGTGGTGTCATAACACCAGAATATTTGGATGACTCAAACAACAACAAAGAAAGGCAATTTGTGAATTAAAGGATTTGCCAATGTGTTTTTATATTTTCTAAAATATCCAATGGCAAGGATAATTCTAATGAGCAGACCAGATAACATAGTAGAAAGACCTGATGTATGGTATGTATATGTTTATAATTATTGTTTCTTCTTGGTGAATTGATACTTTTGTCAATATACTCATATAATGCCCTTCTTTGTCTCTTCTAACTGTTTTTTACTTAAAGTCTATTTTGTCTGATGTTAGTATAGCCACTCCTACAATCTCTTTGTTACTATTTGCATGAAATTTCTTTTTCCATCCTTGCACTTTCAACTTAGTTGTGTCCTTAGAAATAATATGAGTCTTTTGTTGGATAATGTATTTATATCCATTCTACCAATCAATATTGTTTTATATTTTACTGTTTTTATTTCACCTTTGGCATTCGATTGCCTCTTTAGTGAGTCAATTTATTCTACTTTAATTTAATTTTTTAAACATATTCGTATTGAAGCTTATTTCCTAGTATTTGTCATACAGAGTGTAAGTTCATATTTGTTTGGGTTTTATGGGGAGAAATCCCAGTTTTCAAGAGTTTGCTCTTCAAAGAGGACATCTGTTTCCTTTTACTACATACTCTGGGTACTACCCATCTAGCACAAGTTAATTTCATGGTTTTGATTTTTTGTAACTACACAGGTACTATATGTTTCACCTGCGAACCTATATTCAGGAAGACCTTGTTTCAAATTCTTACTCCTCAAACCTTTGGAATGTTTAACGTGAGCAAAATCACCTTTGGACTGGCTGACCCAATAATGTATTCCAAACAAGTGTTTGCAAAGCTAACAGGAAAGCAGACATTCTAACTACCAGACTGAAAATTAAAGTCATTCTTTAGAACCAGCACCATCACGTGTAACTAAAAAATTACTTATTTGCACCTATAGAAATTTCTTCCTTGACTTATTAATAGCAATAGAAATTCCTTCCTTCTATTTATATCATTATTCCCTTTCTCATAAAAACCCATTACCTTCACCCCCTAATTGGAACACTATTTGGGTCTGAATCATTACTTCTGGAATGGCTGTTTTTTGGATCTCAAATGCTTGTTACCTCTCACTTTAGTTTTTTATTTTTAGGTGCACAGAGTGATTGCCTCTTAGTTCATTCACAATTTTAATGAGAATGACATCTATTTTGCTTTATAACTTTGGCTCTGTGTTTGGAATAGTCAGTCATAAGTATATTACTCTATAGTTTAATAACTTTTAGTTAGCATATATATGAAAAATGTAGCAAATGTAGCAAATGCCTTTTAAGCATCTGTCGAGCTGACTGCAAGTTTTCAAGTATTCGCGTACTGTAATATTTTGGTTGAGTAAGTGACAGTTGTTATCACTTCCTGGGAAGGACTCCCAGTCCACCAGGAACAGCAGTCCCACAATGTCAACTTACTCCACTTGGGGTTGCAAGCAAGACTCAAGTCACACAGATAGTAGATGAAACAAGGCTTACTCCCAAACAGAAGAGATAGAGCGACATCAGCTTCGATACTAAGTGTGGGGTCCCCACAGCCGGCGAGACTCCTTCCAAAACTGAGGCAGAATAATGATCTGCATGCACCCTTCTCCTCTTGCAGGCAAAGGGCCCCAACCCCTCCCCTGTGGGGTCTGAAATACAAAAAGCTGGAGGCACTCCTGAAGGATGCACACCCGTAAGCAGAAAAAGAAGCCCCCATCAGGTCGGGACAGGGAAAGATACTCCCAAACAGGGCTATATGACCAGCATAGGTGGTGGGAGCTCCTTACCTCTCTGTAAGGAAATATTCCAGGCCCAAGGTCACGGTTATATGCCTATGCAGGGGTCAAAACACAGCGGGCAGTAAAGGAAACAAACTGCCTTTGTCACCGGGGTATTCTAGGATTGAACCTCTTTGCATTCCTGAAAAATCCCAATTTGCTGATATTTACATATACACACATACACATGTAAACGTATATGTATTTTCTGTATTTGTAATATATTTATATATATTATATATACACACATATACATAAACAGTGTATTTGTTTTAATGTAGAGCTTCATAATTATATTCACATGGAATTTATTTGGTATGTAGCTTTCCGTTTCTGGTACATACAGTACATTTAAGTGTCTGAATTATGATAGTTTTAGAATTAGGGAATAATTTGTTCTTAAATTTTCTTTGTTGAATTTTGAATTTAAAAGTAAATACGTATTACTTTTATTTAAAAGTAAATACTTATCTATTAAATATGTATTTATTACATAAATACATATCTAGTGGAATAATGTAAAGCTATATAAAATAAAGTTAGTAATCTCTTCCCACTCTCAAACTTTCCCACTTTACTTCCACATTTTTCTGTTTATAAAAATATTCAAATATTTTACATATATATACATTTGTTTAGGAGATTTGTTTGTTTTATTGAAATGGGATCTATACTGCTCATGATTTACTGTCCTAAATTAATGGTATTTGATATATTGGATATCCCTTCAGGTCTATATGCATAGATTTAGCTCATATATTTTAAGAGTTACATAATATTCCACAGTGTGGATGACCTGCAATTTATTCAATTTTCTTCTAGCAGATGAATATTCACATAGAATTTACAAAGATTTTATTTTTGTTTTGTTTTTATTTGCTTCTTCAAATACACATCTTTGTATATATACGTTATATATAAGTATTTTCAAGTTTGTAAGATAAATTTATCAAATTGTGATTAGAGTACCATATATATTTCCTGAAAAATTTCCCAAAGGGTGATAGTAATTCCAACTTCCCCCAGCAAAATATGTGTGACCATTTCTTCTTCATAGTGTCACCATTTCTGTTATTTATCTTATAATATTATGGGTGGAAGATAGTATAGCTTTGTTGATTTAATTGGCATTTTTCAGACTGCTAATGAGATTGCTTATTTCTTCATGTGTTTATTTTTCATGTGATTTTCTTTTTGGATAATTGCCTTTTCTTTTTTTTTAATGTCTTTTCTTTAAGTATAATATTATATTACTTTTAATTATCAATGTATAGAAGTATAGTATTAAAAATAGTAACTAATTTTTGTCATATAAGTTGCAAAAATATTTCCCATTCTGCTGTTGATTTTATAACAGTATGAAATTATGACATTTTTGACATAATTTTTCTTAAATCAGCTTATTGAAGTGTAACTTACATAGAGAAAAATGCAGAAATCATACTTGTACAGCTTAATGATTACAAAGTGAACACAGTCATGAAGTCATCACCTAGTCAAAATATAGGACATTGCCCTCCTTTATTCATTACACTCTCCCTCATCTCTCACTTTTAACACTATGGATTAGTTTTGTCCATTATTAAAATTTATATATATATATATATATATATATATATATATATATATATACATTTTAAATATATTGTGATTTCATTGTTTGATACAATCAATACTCATTTTACTAAAAATGTCGATTTTTATTGCTTTTTTAAAAATTTTCATATGTGACCTTTCACGTGGTATAATTTTCCTTCTGCCTGAAGAATTCCCTGTAGTACTTCCATTAATTTGTATCTGCTGATGATAAATTCCCTCATGATTTGCTTGTGTAAAAATGTTTACTTATTTTATCTTCATTTTGAAGGGTATTTTCACTGAATATGGAACTTAAGTTGACATTTCTTTCAGTTTCTTGATGACACTCTTCCATTGCCTTATAACCGCCACCATTTTGTAGAGATGTGAGGAATGATTATTATCATTACTCTTCCATTCTTATATTTTCACTGCTTCCATTAAAAAACCAAAACAAATAAAAACAAAAAACTGTTCTTCCCCTCCACCCCCCAACAGTTTTACTTGATATGTCCAGGTGTGGTTTTCTTTTATATCATGCTTAATTTTTGTTTTTTTTAGCAGTTTTTCAATCTTTGTCTTCAAGAGTTCCATTGATTTTATAAAATTTTCAGGCATTATTTCTTCAAATATTTTATCTGCCTTTTGTTCCTTCTTTTCTTCTGATACTGAAATCCCAAATTAGAACTTTCCAAAATATAATGTGTCTTTTGTTCTCTTTTCTCCATTTATTTCTGTTTGTTTGCTTTTCAGTGTTTCATTCTGGATATTTTCTTCTGATCTCTCTTTCACATCAGCAATTATCTCTTCATCTATGTCTATTATAATGTTACCCATCCAATAAATTCTTAATTTCAATTACTATATTCTTTAGATCTAGAATTTCCAGTGGATTATTTTCACTTTTCTGGTTCAGTGCTGACATTTTCCATATTTTCATGTAATTCATTAAAAATATTACTCATAGTAACATAGTGATCTATGTTTTGTAAAGCCTCTTAATCTTTCATGTGTGAAAAATTCATTTAAATGTCCTATTCTATAGATTAAATTAATTACATTTTACATTGTTATTTCACTGTCATATTCTGACAATATCATTCCATGGTCTTTAGCCATGCACAATGGCTGATGCTAAATCTGTTTCTAAGCAATTTGTATTTTTTTAATCTTATTTTTAAAATATGTCCTTTTCATCTTTGATATTCTATCATGTCACTATGATGTGTAGATATGCAGATTTACCTTTCTGTATTGTATTTAGCAATTTTAGTGTGATTTTCAGTGGAATAATTATTTATGTCTTTAATCCTGGAAATTTTACATCTTCTATCTCCTAAAAGGTTATTTCTTCACTATTTCCTTTATGATACTTTTTTTCAACTCTTATTAGATGTTTGTTAGAGTATCTCAATCTAGCCTCAAAGTCTCTTCATTTATCTTATATGTTTGAAACTGTTCTTGAATTTTTTCTATATCTGATGTCTCTTCAGTATTATTTTCAAATTAACTAATTGTCTTTTCATCCTTGCCAGCCTTGAGCTTTATGTTTATTACTTTTCAGTGATCATATTGTTCAGTTCCTAGATTTGTGTGTTTTTATTATTAATCAATACTGGTTTCATATTACTGTGTTTTAATTCAGTTTTTACATTTGCTTTTTAAAAATTTTAAGTAAATGTTGTAGTTCTTCCTATTATAACTTGGAGAATTCCAAATAAATGTATTTTAAGTTCTATTATTTTTTTCCATGAAATGTGAATAGATGTTCAAACATTGATATTTTCTGTGTTTTTTTCACATCATATTATCTTAAAAAGTTTTAGGATGTTGGTTAGTATGGTCATATTAAGGGAGAGAATTATTTTTCTGCTCTGTTCCCCCATCATCTCTCTCCTTTTGTGATTACCCCTCTTTGGCTGAGATTTGTGGCTACCTCCATCTAAACCCAAGGACCTAGTTCTAAAACTAGGTCTTATAAAAGTCATTTAGGACATCTGAGTAGTATTATTGAGCAGTATCACATGCAGCCCTTGAGCCAATACATGGTTAAGTTCTGTTCCCAGTGAAAAACACTGTGTCTTTGTAATTCTTGCTTCCCTAAACAGCAGTCTTAGACTGGTTAAATTTTTTCAGCCGCACCTCTTGAGTTAGTGAATTCCATCCCAATCTCTTCTTTAAGCTGTGCAACTGGCTCCATATCCTATCCAGCAGGGAGCCATTTATTCCCTATTACAATGCATTATGTATACTTCCATCTACCACTGCTGGCTTCAAAAGCCAGAGCCAAGAAAGTACATGGACTTAGCCTCACTCACCATTCAGCAGTTCTGCTCTATTGATCCATATAGATATTTATCTTGGTTTTGAACCAGGCTATGTGTCTTCAATTTTCTTTCTGATATGCTGCTGCCTTTCATCCCTGTGTGTCTAGAGCAGAGAAGAATTAAAGTGTAAAATTACTAGGTCCTCTTGACCAGAAATCAACTCTTTTTCCTCAGTGTCTTAAAGAACACCTTTAAATATTTCAGTTCTGTTTTTTCACACACATGCACATGTGCACACACACATAAACACACACTCTGGGCAGATGTGTTTGTTTATTCATACACACATATGTATGTATGTGCACACATGTGACATATGTAAACATCTATTCATTTATTCATACGCACATGAACAGCTTATATATGTAAATGAACTGGTACATCTACCCAGCTACCCAGAGTGTGTGTATATACATGTATATATATACGTACACATGCGTGTGTGTGTGTGTGTGTGTGTGTGTGTGATTTGCTTTCTCTTCTCATCAGAAAAGTATATTGTCAGTAGTTTGAGTGCAGGAGAATGGAAGGGGTTTTAATTGTACTTTCTGTTTTGATTAGTTTCTTACCAAAGTACTAATAATGTTCATGGCCTTTTAGTGATTCCCAAAATCTACGTTAGAAGTAGATTGTCTGTCTCTAGGGAAGTTAGTAATTGAATTGGGATGAAGTCATCCTTATACCTGACAAGATGAGTGGAATATGTGTTTGAATTAAATTGCAAATGGTACGCTCTTAAATTTTATTTTCAGTAAAATACTACTTAACATGTAAAGAAGATCTTTTCTCCTTCAAAATACGTGACAGCCATTTACTAATGAATGCTTTTAAATATACTGCCTGGGCCTTAAGACATAGCAACTATAAATTCATAGTTTTGTTTTTCTTGTTGTCGCTATGCATATGGAGAAAGGGATGTAGGTATAGTAGGATTTGGGCCAGGAAAGTCAAAGCTTTATTTGAAAATTGGAAACAATTCTGTTTGCTAGGCTAGTATTTTCTCTTCAATTAGAATCATGTAACAGTTATTAAAGTCCTGTTTTAACAAATCTACTAGAGTTGACCTCCTTCTCCTAGTGACAAGGATTTATGTATAATATCTTCTTCCAGATGAGGAGTCAAGGGAAGTGAAGAAAAAGTGAAATGAAAGCAGAAAACAAACAATAAAAAGGAAGACAACTTATATGGCTTATTTCTTCTGTTTCACCTTTCAGAGAAGCCATTCCTTTATTTTCTTAGTGATTTCTAGTTGGCGTTTGTACAAGTGGCTTGGTATGGTTAAAGGTTCTTAGATGAACTCTTTGATAGTATAAGCCACTCCCTAAATGTGTGTACTACCATTGTATTTGTCACTTTATTTTTCAGAGGCCAGATTCCTCTTTCTTCTTTTGGTTCTAGTACTGCAAACAGGCAGTATATTCCCTTCTAGTCTCCAACTTTGACATGGATATTCTTCTGACTGTGCCCATCTATTCCTTAGCCCTTGTTCTGGAGTTAAATGGGCAGCTTCAGTGTGCAAGGATATCTACTGGTCCTATTTATGTCTGTATACTGGACAGTCCATCTAACCCTACTTTCCCATGATTTGTCTGGGTAATTGTGCCAGTTCTGGGAAAACCAAACACTCCTGGATCTTGTAGGAATAATAAGGGAATGGGAGGTTGGAATAGGAGTTGGTTCCACTTGTCACATTTTTGACTCTTGATTCTATTCCTTATGAGAGGCTGTAGGACAATCATCTCTTCAGGGCTTCAGCCTTCTTCTTTGTGGAGGTAGCTGTGTGATTTAGCTGTGTGTTCTAGCCAAGGCTACATGGCAGTTATAAGATTTTAAGCTATAAATTTAATTATCTTTTTTTTTTTGTTTTTAAAGATTTTATTGGGGAAGGGGAACAGGACTTTATTGGGGAACAATAGTCAAATTGTTGTCCTTTCAATCTTAGTTGTGGAGGGCACAGCTCAGCTCCAGGTACAGTTGCTGTTGCTAGTTGCAGGGGGCACAGCCCACCATCCCTTGCGGGACTAAAACCGGCAACCTTGTGGTTGAGAGGACAGGCTCCAACCAACTGAGCCATCTGGGAGCTCTGCAGCAGCTCAGCTCAAGGTGCCGTGTTCAATTTTAGTTGCAGGGGGCGCTGCCCACCATCCCTTGCGGGATTCGAGGAATTGAACTGGCAACCTTGTGGTTGAGAGCCCGCGCTACAACCAACAACTGAGCCATCCGGGAGGCAGCTCAGCTCAAGGTGCCGTGTTCAATCTTAGTTGCAGGGGGCAGAGCCCACCATCCCTTGTGGGACTCGAGGAATTGAACTGGCAACCTTGTGGTTGAGAGCCCACTGGCCCATGTGGGAATCGAACCGGCAGCCTTTGGAGTTAGGAGCACGGAGCTCTAACCACCTGAGCCACTGGGCCGGCCCAATTTAATTATCTTTGATGTCTCTTCCCTTGTCTCCTCCAGCAGGAGGAATAACTACCAGAGTAGGTGCAGAGTAACAGATGAATGAATGAATGAATGAATGAATGAATGATGTCCCAAGGTAGGATGTGCAATGAACAAATAGAGACAAAACTGGGAAGAAAGAAATACCTGTCAAAAACACACTCCCCGTAAAGGTTTGGTAGTATATTCCCTTCAACAGTAAGAGTCATGGTATTTTCTCCCAATATGGAAAGACACCAAGCTAGTCCTGAACTATCACAATGACCACAAAGTGCTGGGATGCATAAATTGTCATGTTTCTGATGCTAAATGCCAAGGTCAGGTAACTCAGGCGTTACATGTTATGCCGTCATCAGAGACTACATCTTTTATGAGTTAACACGACTCATCTTTTCTCATCACAGTTTATTATTTTTTAAAGCACTAACACATTAATTTTACTGCCAAAGAATTGTGTTTCTTGTTATTATTTTTAAGTTCTTTCATTCGTCTGTGTCAGCAGCTGCAGCTGAAACTCTAAGACGCCTGATTCCAGGAAGAATTCCCAGGGTACAAAGTGGGGATGGCACACTTGCGGTGTCAGGAAAAACTTGTTTAGTTAGAGTCTTATCTTGGTGCCCTGCTGCCCTTTTTAAACAAATGTATTGGATTTTTGCACTTTATTGCTGCTTCATAGCCCAATATCTAAAATAGACTTCTCTAATTTTGTGTGTGAGAGAGTTTACTCAACAAATGATCCCATATTGCCTTTAACAGGGAAGGTTGTTAACCTGGATTATTGTACACAGATAGAACATCACAGGCAAAGCACTCCCAGCTCCCAGCTTTTAACATCCTTTCCTCCCCCTGCTCCCAGCAGGTTCATGAATCATGGGCAAGGCTGTGAACACACAGTGGTGAATAAAATTCAGGATACTCTCTGTAAGTCACGTGCATTTCTGAAATGTGCTGCTTTGATTGATCTGGACCTTCCTGGGGAAACGACTGTCACAGAGTATATTCCCAATGGAAATATCACATGTAGAACACCTCATTTAATTATTTTGCCAAGTTCATCATTTAAAATTGCCAGCTGTTGCCCTTACGTCCACTTGATTTTTGGTTTTCCCTATTTATTATGATAATTGTATGATTAATAGAGACATTGGTTTTTATAAGAAGCATCCAGCAGTGGCAGAGCTAAAGACAATCAATTGGGTCTTCAGAAGTAGCAGTCAGGTTCTGGGAGGAGGAAAGTACGATGATAACATCCCATATGTGGGAAGATGGCCTCTCCATAACCATGCCTAGGGAAGGATTTGTGTGCTGTTTAAAAAAGCCCTAAAAAAGAGAGAAAGATTCTTACAGTGGTTATAACTTAAATGGTATGATGCACAAATATATTCTGGAACCTTCTTAGCCTTTCTCTATTAAGTTTTCATTCAACGTTCCTAAGCCTATCTCCTCTCCTTTTCTGCTACAGCTGTGTTCTATTCCCAAAGGTCTTGATCTCACTGACTTCTGACACCTTGCTTTTGTTCAGATTTTAGATGAGGCATCCCTTCTCCTAAAATAATCCACTTCTATTGTTTAGGGCAGCCAATTATTTCTCCATATTTTCTGAAAGCCTGTCTCTCGCTTCTGTCTGTTTTGTCTTTAGTAACCTAGATTCAAACTACAATCTCTTTGCTATTTTTGATAAAGAATTCACTCAGCTCCATAGCCTTAATGGTGATGAACTCCAAGGGGAAAGGCCGCATCTTGGCAGGCAGGGCTTTCCACCAAGTCTTTGGCTCTTCTCGTCCATCCCCATTTCTGAGAACAACATTCGTTCCCCCTTACTCATGTAAAATATTTCTGCCATCTTTAGTTTCCCCTTGCAGTTTTACCACTTACATCAAACAAGCTGGATAAATCATTTAAAATAACTTTTAGGCAAATGCAGAGTTTTTCCTAAAGGATCATAGTAAACCACTTAAAATAATGCATTATATTTGGAAGGGCATATCTCTCCATACTCAATCTTTAACTCTCCTCTTCTAATTTGACTTAACTCAAACATTTTCTGTTTTTTAAGAATAGCTTCACTAGAAATGATCAATAGGCAATGGAAAAAGAAGGAAGCCCTGTAATTTGTGACAACATGGATGGACCTTGAGGGCATTATGCTAAGTGAAATAAACCAGACAGAGAAAGACAAATACTGTATGATCTCACTTATATGTGGAATCTAAAAACAAAAAGAAAACAACAAACAAAAAACAACCAATCATAGATACAGAGAACAGATTGGTGGTTGCCAGAGGCATGGTATACAGGTGTGGGAGGGGCAAAATCGGTGAAGGAGGTCAAAGGATACAAACTTACAGTTTTAAAAGAAATAAGTTCCAGGGACATAATGTACAGCATGGTGACTATAGTTAATAATATTGTGTTATATATTTGAAAGTTTCTAAGGGAGTGAATCTTAAAAGTTGTCATCACACGAACAAATTTTATAACTGTGTGGTGATGGATGTTAACTAGACTTATTGTGGTGATCACTTTGCAATATACACAAATATTCAGTACTCCTGAAACTAATATAATGTTACATCAATTATATCTCAATAAAAAGAAGGCAATGTAAACAGAAACTTTGTACCTCTTTACCTTTATGTATAACATGTTCGAAAATGAGTATAGTCAATTCAAACAACAAAGAATTGAGAAAAACACTTCACTAAGTTTATTCATTAAATTACTACTACCTCATTACAGCGGATACAGCTTGGCTCTAATCCAAAATACTCTCTCTGGATCACAGTGCATTTGTGATATAATGGTCCCAATTCCAGAAGAGGTGACTTAATTCAAACTTGACTGTGTTGAGCATTCAAAGTTATAACATGCTGGAGTTGAAAGTGATGAATCTTAAATAGGATTGATCTTAAAAGCATCTAGTCAAACACACTCATTCTGTAAATAAAGAAACTGAAAGGAGATGTTGAGTTACCCCAGGTCACATGATCAGTCCCTGGCAGTGTCAGGGACTAGAACTCTGGTGTCCTGATTCTCTCAGGCCAGTTCTACTATTCTGTGTTCTGCTCCTTGGCCAGAAACGATGATCCTGGGTAGTGATGGATATGGATATATCTCTAAATGAAATGGAATGCAATTCATACATGTTTTAAAATAGCCAGAATTAGATAAATATAGGCATAAATATGTGAAACATAATTAATACATGGTATGTAACATATGGGGTAATACTCAAGATTCAACTTCTCCCAACTCTCTAGCTAAATAATGCTGAGGAGGATGAGGTGGAATGTCTCTCTCTGGAAAATCTGATTGCATGGACACTACCTCAACCTTCATCTTGGTTTAGAATTGCTCAAATTGGTGTCCCATTCTTGATGTGCAGCCAGTTAGTTATGTGACCCTGGGCCAATCTCCTTCATACTCAGCCTGATTTTCCTCCTCTGCCAAACAGGGGTAATGGTACCTTCTTCCAGGTTTATTTTTTCTGCTCTAAAAAATAATATATATGAAAGACCTATTCCTTGAGCAGGATATGCAATCAAATGTTCTTAGTTTCCCTCCTTCTTTCTCATTTGTCTTTGCAATTTTACTTGAATTATGGACCTAATATTAGCTCATCTATTTCCTTTTTTTTTTTTTTTCCAAAATAAAACTGTTTTTACTTTTGCTCCCCTCCGGGGACAGTAGTAACATTGAAATACTATTTTAGGAATATAGTCAGTAATTCTTTTTTCTTTTCTATTTTTATTTTTAAGAAAATACTCATTTGTGATAGAACCACCATAGTCTTAAAGACTAAGGAAAGTCGGAGGATGAATGACTATTTTTCAGAGGACAAGCAAAGCATATTTGGTAGATTAATTCTTAATTCACCTTCTCGGAGGAAAAAGGACAAAACCCTCATTTACCAAGATTCTAAAGAGATCGCTAGGCAAGTCCCTAGCCAGCCCCACATTAGTCTTTGCTTTGAAGCATTCCTTCCCCGGAGCTTGGTTGTCTTGACCAGATCCCAACCCTATTATTGAGCTGCAAGAAGACTGGAGCAAACAATCGCTTCCTTTTGCTGACATTCACATGTCTGTTGGCACTCAGGAGAGGGAAGGCATGTGTGCTTATCAGGGAATCAATCTTTCTGCCTATCATCCTCATTTTCTTTGGAAGAAAGCAAGTTAGCACAATTACCTCATCGAGAACAATTACCTCCCTTTAAACTGTTTATTCTCTAGAGAAAGGTATTTGGGATCAAATAAAACTTGGGCAAGAAAGATAGATTTTTAAAAAGTACTTGAATCAATAATGAGTGTGGGCAGTGGGGGATTGTTGGGAAGGTTGTCTTTCTTCCAAACCAAGCCTTCATTTCCTACTGGTGTCAACCAGGCAATTCTGACTAGCTGAGTTCTGGCACCATTTTGGGGGCTGAATATTGAAAGAGATAGGTGGTGCTCTGACCTTGGAGCTAACTCACCAGGTGTGTTCTTTGCTCTGAAACTGTGTGGCCTAACACAATCTCTCTTAAATTACTCTTTGGCAGAGGGGAGAATAAGAGGCAACCGAGAGGTAAGTCTTCTCAACTTCTTCTGTCAAAGGCCCAGCAGGACTTCCTTTCCGTGATACTCCTTTTCCCTGATAAAGGCAATTCCCACTGCACGGATTAAAACAACCAAATGGGAACAGGAGTCCTCAGAAACAAGGGAGCTTTCTGAAAAGTCGGGGATTCCGGATTAATCATGGAGGGTCACAGACAAGGGAATTGAGGGATGGAAATAAAAATGAAAATCGATCACCTACCCCTTAATGCACCCATGATTGTAATTTCTACACCTCTTCATTTATATGTGTGCATATTTAGCATGGTTGCAATAATGGATTTATTCTGGTGTTATTTTCCCGCAGTTGGCATTTAAGTCTTTTTTTTTTTTTTCATTTACAATTTTCAGGAGTGATATCTGATCTGCTGTTAAAAAATGGAAGCTGGAGAGGCATGACTGTGAAAGAGCTCAAAGTTGAACAAAACAGAGGTTTCCTGGCAGCAGCACACTGCCGAGTTAGGCTGCCGGGCTGTACCCATCTTTCTACGCTGGATTCGCCTCCAAGGGCCCCGATGGTTTAGCTCACATCTTGACGCGCGTGCTGGTCTTCGGGAGCCCGGCTCCGGACTCGCTTCGGTCCTGGCGGAGCCCTAGCAATTTGAGGAGCGTGGAGGAACCCGGAGGCACGCGCAGCCGCCAAGGGGCTCACCTGAGCCTCCCGCCAGGCGAGGCCCGCCGCCGCCGCCCCGCCCTCCGCCCCGCCCCCGCCCGGCTCATTGGCTGAAGCTCGGAGGGGAGGAGACCGGGCGGCCGCGGGGGTCTCATTAGCGATGCGGACCCGGTCCTGTGCTCCGTAGTCCCGGACCCGGCAGCGGCAGGTTCGCTGCTATCAGCGCGGTGGGGACAGCTAACGTCTCAGGCGGCGGCCGTGGAGGCAGCGGTCGCCCAGCCGTGGGAGGCTATGGGGGCGCGCTTTTCCTCTCGGTGCCCAGCTAGCGGCGGCTCGGAGAGCCCTGCCCGGCTGCTGTAGGGAGCGGCAGTGGAGCAGACTCATTCGCTAAGGACCCCCGGGATCCACTCGCTGGGCTCCTGGCTTGCCGTGCGGCTCCCGGGCGTGGAAGAGGAACCGTACTCTGAAGCGGGGCGAGGAGCATGGGGAGAGCGTCCGCCGCAGGAGGAGGCTCCGGAGGGGCGCGTCGGTGGTTCCCTTGGCTGGGGCTCTGCTTCTGGGCGGCAGGGGCTGCGGCTGCCCGAGGTAAGCGCTGGGAAAGGCGGGCGGTGGGGCTGGGGGCGAGGCGAGGGGGACGCTAGCGGGACCCGCACCTACGGCATCCGCTTCTTAAGTTGCGCTCTGCACCTCTTCGCGCACCGAGCCTAACAGGGTGGTAATAGGGCAGAGGACCTCCGCGGGGACCACTGCCTCCCACCCCAAGTTTGCGATCAGCCACAATCCTACAGGTTGCTGTGACGGGGTCCCTACCCTTTATTCTCCTCGCTTGCTCTATTTTCCAAGCCCTCCCCAATTACTGCAGACTGGAGTACCCACATCTTTCTTCCAATCTCGCTTGCCCCTGTCCTCTACACTTCGTTCGAAGGCGAGATCTTTCATGGGTGGGCGCCCATCGTGGTGTCGGAGAGTTCCTGGGGGTGATGGAAGTCTCCGTTGGGTAGGCTTGAATGTAGAGGGCGCCTTTTCCCTTCGGGGAGCAACACCGACTGAAGTCCCCTAAAGCTTGACACTCCTCGGGCCACACTAGCCCGGGGTCCTAGGCTGCATTGGGCTTTCTTTCGAGGAGGCCGCTTGTGTGCGGGATTGAGGGGAGCTGTGTGCATCTTCCGCGTCTAATTGTACCTGTAGTGCCCAGCCCGGAGAAGCAGCTGGCCGGCGGCCACTCGCCCGGCGTGTCCTCACCCTGCACTGTGCCTACTTCAGCTAGAGAGCTCGAGAGCGCGGTGCCCCACGGGGCAGCAGGAAAACCGCTGTTTTTTCCAACCTAAAAACGTAGACCCCCATTTTCCTGGATCCTCTGGACTCCAGCAGAGTGAAATTTTGCATCTGGTTTCATCTCCACCTTGAGCGAGAACAGGGGCCATGAACTTAAAGCTACATCCCGCAGACTTGTTTTGAAGATGATCAGAGACGATTTCACACATAGCTCAAGTATTGTGGTTTACCTTTGAAATAATCCGGAAGCTTCTCTTTCCCGCCCTTCTTTGCCTTTCTCTTTTCCCGTGCGCCATCCATTAGGCTTAGAATATGTAATTGCATTAAATGATTTACCTGACGCTTGTCTGGTGGGAGGTGGAACTGATCTGACCGCCTCACCTCTGCTCTGCTGGCTATCTTGAGCATACTCTGAGTATCTGGGAGACAGAAAAGGATGGAAAGGATTGAGGACGATCATAAGAAAGCCAATATAATCTCATTTTTATAAAAGCTAACCGTGTGGTAAAAGCAGACCTGCTGCCTGGAATGAGGAATTAAAAAAAAAAAAAAGGTGGATAGAGGCTTTCCGTTTTATGATCCTGTTCAGTGACTACTTGTATTTAATTTCCCAAAAAAGTTTTTTTTTTTTCTTTTTTTTCAAATGGAGCAGGCTTTTTTAAAAGCAGAAAAGGTTTTAAAATGAGCCTCAGTGATTGCACACACTGGCTGATGGTGAAGCATAGTTCTTTTCCTTGCTGGAAGAAACACAAGATTCAGCCATTTAATTTACTATGGAGGATGCCTCCTTGTAAAGTCAGCTCTGAATTGTTTTTAATACACTGTTATGGAGAAAAGCAGGTCGTTTCTAAATGTTGATCTAAATGTCTGAGTTTCCCTTTGCTCTTTGCTGTGGAATGCCTCAGAGTGACTGAGTCCTTGTTCCGACTCCTTGGACTTTGGTTGGAGAATGGTGAAGTCAGCTTCAAACAAGAAGTTGGGACATGCCAAAAGCCTCTTGGATGGAGTTTTGCTGGCTGTGAAACTAAGGCTAGCACCTCTTGTCTGCAAGCTGTTCTATAGAGGTCTCCTGGAAAACATACTGCACACTCTGCAGGCTTATTTACAACAAATGTGTTGCACAGATCATAGTACTATTCGAGACACATGGAGTGGAGCACTAAATCTGATTAATATTTCCCTTGTAATATTTTACTCTCTGGGGCATAAAGCCCATTACCCTTAGCATCTGTCAGATACTCCTCAGTTAGCAGGCTGTGAAACCTGTGAAGCCACATGCATCTGCCTTTGGACAGGTGGGCACAATTGGAGTTTTCAGAACAAAGGGTGTGTTTCAACGTTACTTAAGTTCTCTCAGCCCAGGAAGGTGGCCATTCATTAAAAACAAGATCATGCTTGCCCAGTAGTCTCACCAGGCTCTTTATGGCTGGCCCTAGGTTCTTATTTATCCAAGTAAATGGTTTTTGTTCTGCAAACCTTTTCATGTTGATTTGAACCAAGATATTCTGTCTTCCCTAATCAGCAGGATATACAGAATTATTCCATTTGCTTTAATGATACAAGAATATTTAACAATGCAGTAGCATTTTCAATTATTTATCATTTGTTTTCAAGATGATTGCACCAACTCCTTGTGTTTTTTTCCTTTCTTTCCCATTTCATACTTAATCTAAAACCCTCTTAAAATCGGAGGGGTGTTTCTGATGATTGGCTTTGAATAGAATAAAAAAGAAAGCTACTTGGGGTAAGGAAGTGTCTGCAGAAATGATTAGTGACCCAAGGAACAATGTTCTGGTTCCCTCTTTTGTGAGCAAGACTTACTCGTCAGATTTATGTTCCTGACTGGTGCCATACTGTAAGGAAGATATTTTGGTGCCATGATTACTGTATATTTTAACACTTTCCAACTTAAAACAAGGTTGTTTAAAAGTTATTCATGACCTGCGAAGTGCTAATTGAATCCTCATCATGTTCCCATACTGACTTGTTTTAGTTCTTTGAAAAAAGGAGTCCCGCTGTTGATCTGGTGGTGATTCCTGTATTAGGTACTGTACATAAGGTCCTAGTCTAAAGGCAGGGTGGAAGATAATATTAGACAGGCTGAGCTTTCACACAATTCCTTGCTTTAAAATTTTTCCTGGATAATGAAATCTTACAATAACTGTAATAATGCATTAAGGGTAAGAGAAGTACACATTTATTTTGAAGTACACATTTATTTTATAGGCATAATTGGGTCATATGGTTTACACACACTTAAGTCCATTTATCTACCTAGCTCATACAGTTTTAAATCTATAGTCATTTCCTCCCTAATGAATGTTATTAGCCCACATCCACGCCCTTATTCCTTTCCCTTTCTGCAAAAAACAGTCCCTCCATACAGTAATGAGAAAAGAGTTGTTTCTTTCAATTTCCTGCCCAGGTTGTCTTTTTCTGACTCTTGGTTTTTGCTCTTACCTTGAGCATACCAGTGGCACCTTCTTTTCCAACTTGATAAAGTATTCTGCTCAAGAAATCGCTTAAGTATCTCAGTTCTTAAAAAGAGATGACTTTTTCTGTCCTGGCTTAGGATGGCAGCACTTGTCATCCATTTCCATAGTTTTACTATGAAAAATAATAATGCGCCCCTTACATTCTTCCTAACTATTTGGATGACACATCTGTGGGTCTCTGGTACTCCGTAGGGTGGGGAAACTTAGGGAGCCACACCAGTGCTCCATGAGCTCTCTCAGAACTGTAACAGATGGTTCTGACCCTGCTATCTTATAAGTTAGGGAAGCACTTTTGTATCCGTTTCCTCAGTGACTTGTAAGCTTGTTGTTTTTTTTTTTTTTTTTTTTTTAATTGTCCTTCTCCTACTAAATGTAGTACACAACTTAAAATAGTATCAACTTTAAAGATGTATCAAGAAATTGGTCATTCAGCAGATAGCAAATATTTGATACCTCTCCCTTTGCCTTTTCTTCCTCCTTTTTCTAACACGAAGGCTAGAGACCCAGATCCCATGTATTAAAATCTAATCCTAAAGACAGGTGTGCAAAGAAAGATTTATTCCATAACATCCTTATGAGGAAGGTGGTGGTGGTGATACAAGGTGTCCTGTTAATAGACAGGTGCTGGTGTTCACAGAGAGCCCAGATGTGTCCTGCTTCTTAATTACACCTTTGCCATTAATTCTGATTATCCCATATTCCAGGCAGTGCCACTTGACCAGGTATGTCATTAGCTTCTGTCCTTATTCCGATGCCTTCATGAACTAACAGCATAATGGAATAACCGATGGAAACTTTCCTCTGTCATTCTCAACTGTACGCTCTAGGTAAAAACGTTTATCTGCTCGCACCTTCATTTGCGTAATGGCCGATGTTGGCATGAGAACTACCATCATGTTGCCACTACTTTTTATATTATGCCTGTTTTTAAGAGAAAACATTTTTGCAGATTGACTATAGCACAGTAATAGTAATTATTGTATGTAGTATGTGCCATTGATTATTCTAAAAGCTTTATATATACTAACTCATTTAATCCTTAAACTAATGCTATGCAGTAAGTAATATTATTCTCATTTTTAAGATAGGAAAGAAAGGTCACAGAGAGGTTAAATAACTTGCTCAAGGCCACAGAAGAGCCTGGATTCGATCCTCAGTGGTCTGACACCAGCGCCTACAGTAAGACTAACTTTCTAAACTTCCGAAAAGAAGAGGACCCTTATGTTTTGATGACAAAAGTACTAAAATTATATCTCTATAACCGTGAGAGTTGTAAAAGAATTTAGAGTAGCTTAAATAAACCTATAAATATATTCAGATAAATCTTAGAGATTTATGTTGTATGAAAACAGCCACCCTCTCATTCAGCTTAATATACTTTGGGATTGGATTCACGCTTAACATTCAACATGCTTGTTTCTAATAGGATAGCTTTCTTTTTTATTTTTATTTTTTTCAATTTTGAATTTCAGCAGAAAATATTTCTCTGATTGAATACACCATCCATATAATGGCAGATCCCAAGGGACTATTTGTTGCCTGTCTTGTATTTTTAGCCTTGTTTGCCAAGAAAATGTGGAGCATGCAATTTGAGAATAGATTGTTAACACCAGGGGCTGCTGTTTTGGCTGTTTTGGGTACTCCTGCTGCTGCTCTTGCGAGGCAGATGGCTAGATTCATTTATAGAAAATAGATATTCGTTCTATTTTGCATTTCTACTTTGAAAAGAACTTTTAATTGTTTGTGCCACATTGCATCATATGGCCTTATTGTGTGCATACACATGCTGTGTGTAGATAATTTTCAGAATTAGGCGGATGTTAATGTATTCAGTTTGAACTGCATTAGACATCTACTGCAAACTCTGTTGTGCTTTTGGAGTATTTCTTTTGATAGTGGGTTTGTGTGCAGTATGGTTGTGTACCACGTATTTTGTTCTCAACTCTCCCTCCTTTACCTCCTCCCCTGACTTCACTGAACTAGAAATCGGGGACAGAAATGTTACAGTTGTATTTATGGGGCTAAAGTAAAAACAATAAACATGTGTTACACTTCTCATATGACATCAGACCACTATAAGATATAAAATATTTCCTACTATTATTTCCAAGAGAACACAAGTAAGGTGAGGCCTGTATTCTTCCTATATGACCAGGTCCTTCTGGCAGTTTCCTTCATATATAAGAAATCAGCAAAGCCGAAAGCTGTCTTCCAAGTGAAGTCTGTGACAGCTCCACTTAATGCAGCTACTGACTTTCTGCCCCTCTAATTTCTGGTTTACAACGTGCAAAAGAGCCCTTCTCCCCAGAAAGAGAGAGAGAGAGCCCTTGCCGCATGTATCCCTTGTCACTCCAGCATTGTAAGGATAGGAGGAATTATGTGGGAAAATATTGCAACAATGTGGAACTTGAATAAGAATGGAATTACAAATGCTTTGTTGTTACCTAAACTGAAACTGATTGCTCAGTCAGGTAAGTCCAAGGGAAAATGACAGTCACAGATATTCCAGAAGGTAGGTGATTGGCAAGGAGGCATAGGAAGTATGAGGTACAAGACGCCAAAGTGAAGAAATCTTTCTGACTACTTTAAGAACCCAACCCCCACTGGGATCACTATGTTTAATATCGTTCATACATTTTGACAACTTACTATAAAAGCAAATGTATTTGCTAAATATTGAATGAGAAGACTTACCTCTAAATAGTATATCTGTAGCACGTTGTAAGAGTTGTTCGAAAGAGATCGGTGGCTTCTGCTAGCAACAGTACTCATTTAGTAGTTATCATTCTTATTTGAATTTAATAAAATATACTGGGAGAGGAGGGGAACGAAATAAATGATCATGGGTTATGGAAGCTAAGGTGGTAACATTTGAAACTCACTAATCAGTGCTTTTCAAATGTTAATGTGCATTTGAATCACTGCGGATCTTGTCCACAGGCACTTTCTTGTTGAGTAAGTCTGGGGAGGGGCCTGAGATTCTGCATTTCTGACAGACTTCCAGATGACACTATCCGTGCACCATACTTTGGGTAGCAGGGCCATGGATGATATTAATTCAGGTTTTTTTATTTTCAATATTGTTTTTCACTTGGAAGCTAGCATGAAGTGGAATTTTAAAAATGCCAATAGAGGACTAGGCAAACACAAATGTCAGCTTTAACTCAGACAAACGCACAGCTGCTCATAAAACTAATAGACATTCAGGGAACACCATTCGGATGCAATATAATGTCTTACTTCCAGTATTTGTAAAGAGAGATGCAGTATTTTAAAAGTCTTGAGTTTTATATTGAAGTCATTGAGGACCCGTGTCTGCATCTTATTAATTTCTGGTAATAAAGTGGAAACGGAGTCCCTGAGAAGTTGAACAGTTTGCCCAAAGTCAGATTTCTGTTAAATAAATGGGTTCACTAACTCTCTTTCAGATTCCTTCATTTTATTGTATCTCTCGACCAGAGCTACACGTAAAATAATCTGGAGTTCAGGATAATGAGAGAACGAGGCTATAGTGAAGAGGTAGAACAGAACCAGTTGGTTGAAACAAAACAAAACAGAACAATGTCCAAATGGGGTGCTGATGTTTCTCAAGCAGCTGGGCTGTTGCTGTCTCAGCATGGCTTAGGGGCTGGTATTTGAGGATGTCTTCGCTGCAAGACAGTCATTTCTACTTGGCAGGGCCCGTCTTGTCCTGGTACTTACCCAGAACGTGGCCGGGCTTGTCCAATAGCTGGTGCTAAATAATATTTATGTTAAGGTATACATGATATTTAGGCTAAATTTTCTGGAATTTACTCAACATTGTGATAAAACATTCAGGAAAATTTAGTTGCCAGAGAAAATTAAATAACTGTAAGAGGGTTTTACATTTCTTTTCCTCAACAAAGTGTAAAACCTACATTCCTGGATAGACTATTCTGGAAAGATGATTAAGTGTAAGATGCGACATTATCATGGATGGCTGTTTTGAATAATAATTCATTTGCATGGAACTTGACACTTTTAAGGTACATTGACAATTGTGATCTCTTTGTGTTTTTCACATCCACCCTGATATTGAACAGATGATGAAATTAAGGTTTAGAGATTTTTCAACCAAGACCAGACAGGTAGTGGTAAATACTAATACTAGGACTGGAAGCTGAGTCTCCAAGTGGTGTCTGAGCTTTTTTGATTTCTTTACCGTGTAATTCTCTTTTATTGCCAAATAGATTGATTATCCTTAAGTTGGATGACACACCATTCTGCTCACATTACATATGCGATGGGGCTGTGGATGCATGAGCATATGTGACAGAGGAGGATAAACACATGAATAAACATTTTGAATGATAACTTGTGTTGTCTTCTTGGTCTACATGGTGTTAATGTTTCTCATGGTTATAAGCAGAAAAAATGACCTCACCTGGGAAAAGGAGTTGTAGGAAATGTGTCAGGAGTGAGTGGAGGAAAATAAAATAGTGAATATATTAAAAGTTGCACACTGTAGTATGGAATAGAGGTATGTAAAATACTCTGAGGAACTTGCTAAGCAATAATATTTTCTTAAAAATCAAAGGAATTAAAGTGTTTTTTAGTGTAAGTAAAATCACAAATTAGTACTGTAGTTTTATTTTTAAGGATGCCTTTATGAACACCAAACGCTTTTAGAAATATTATACTAGCTCCTCAATCTGCATAGTTTACTAAATACCATGTCTTTATTATTAAACTTGAGTACATGTGCTTTATTTTTTTTTCTGTGTACAGATACAAAACAAGATTAAAGTCTTTTGTATATTAAAGTAGTATAGTAGCATAGTGCAACTGGATTTCCAATAACAATTTTCATCAATGCATCTTTAAGAATTATCTAACCTATTTTTAATAGAGATAGGGAAATAAAATACAAACTACAAATAGAATCCTTTGCCAGAGAAATGTGTGTTAAAAGCGTTTTGAAAGGAGTTGGAAAAAGTTTAACTATCGTGAATCTAAATAGACAACCCTTGTGTCTCTGTCAGTCTGGGGACCAGAAGCTACAGTGATTGCCAGCAGCTTGCATCTGGAAATTTCCAAAATTATATCTCTTAAAAGAAGTAATCAGGTGGCTCACAGGTTTTATCAGTGTGAGGTGTGTGGGTGGGATGTAAGTGTTTAGGGGTTTGCTTTAAAGAAATAAAGGTGAATAAAAAATTTGTCATTAATATTGTTTTTCACCTTGGAGAAAAAACAAAACAAACAAACATTGGATATTTTTTCAAGTTTAGCAGACAGGTTGAGATGTACGTTAACCTCTGGGATAGCAACGTGGAAAAGACAGCTCTATCATATCACATCCTGCAGCAGCGAAGACCATGACTTGTACAGCCAATTGTTAATAATTGTCAAAGTGATAAGTGCTTTAATGCATGAATATCTGTGTGTATGTATTACATATTAGCAGAATATCATATATCATCATAGCAAACATATCGTTAAGGTTTAAGCTTCTATGCTATTAATTTAAATGACATAAGGGACACAAACGAGATGTAGACACAATTTTCCCTTGCAAGTCCGCTTGTTAATTCATGTGCTGCCATTTCTCTCTCCCTCCGCGGTATCTCCCATCCAACCCGCAGCGCTCAGGCTCCTCTTGCTCCTTGTCTCTTCTCAAGTCAAAACTCCCTTCCCATTTAAGGACTGTGGTGAGCTGGACAATTCAAAACCATGAGGCCTTCAACATTTCACTTTTTTCCTTTGGTCCTTTTCATTTCTAAAATGAGAAGAAATGACTAAATGATTTTTAAAACTCTTTCCTGCTGTAACATCTTACCATGGAAGCCATTGTTTTCAGCACCACTTATTCCCAGTATTTTTATCATTTCAGAAAGCCTTTCTTGGTATTTTAAGTGTATCAAACCTTCAAAACACACACACACACACACAAAAAAAAATGCTGTGGAAGTAGAATTTTCGGGACAAGTTAATCGGATTTCAGGGATGATGCTGGTAAGCCTTGGCTTGAACATTTTCAAGAATGTACCAACAACAAAATAAATTTAAATTTATGTATCAGTTTCTCTTAAATCAGTGGTTGTAAACTAAGGCATACATGTGCAACTCCAGCAGCAGAAGTGAAATGAGTGGAAAATGGCCCACTGGGTTCTGAACCCCTCCACTGCAGCTGGTCATTGCTCAGTTGGGGGCAAAGGTCCACTGTTGCTAGATTGACTTTCTTTTTTAATAGAAACCGTATATATTAAATTTCATGATGAATTTCCTGATTTGAAGTCTCACAATATTTTAATAAAGCACCTTTGATTCAAAACTCACAAGACATGGCACTCAGCCTTCCAGTTTTTCTCAAATCAGTGACTTTTTCACATTTTGTTGAGATTTAAAGGATGGGGAGCCAGTCGATCCTCATTTTCTGTAATTGTCTCTGAGCTATGCATATAGCACAGCCTTTTCTGGCTTTGTGGAAGAGTGTTATCAAAAAGCAGAAGATGAAAAGCATGTAAGTAGCCTTTTAGTGTACATTTGATAAACATTAATTTGATCACTGAGTTTCTATGTCCCTCTAGTTCCCATTTGTAAAGAAGAATCATAAAGTTGTATTGCTGAAAAGGACCCTAAAATTTCTAGACCAAAGCCCAAATCTCTACACAAACAAACGAGGTCTAAAGAAGCCAAGTAGTTGCTTAGCTTTTTGAGGTCATTTCTGTCAGTGCTTGCCCATGAACCCAGAGCTTCATTTTCTCAGTGTTGTTCTTGCCTCGTTCCCTTTAGAACTATAATAACAAAAATAATCAATGCAGGCACAAAGAAATTAAAAAAAACACAAAAAAACACACAACAAAACAAAACACAAAAACAAAAAAAAACAAGATACTAGAAGATTAAAGACTATTGATCATTTTAGCTTTCTGTTAAAAGATGTTTTCCTTTTATTTAAAATGTTTATATATATTTTAAATGGCTTTGAAATAGGGTAGATTTTTCCCCCTTTGGCTGTGTTCGTAGTCATAGACTCTTGGGGCTATGATTTTAGGGGCTCCAGTGAGTTCAGTGTAGCAGAGCTAATTAATGCTATAAAAGAGGTTTGCTTTATAGCTGTTTTGTGTTTGTGTGAAATTTAGGGTAAGTCTTAGGCTTTTGTTCTAATTACTAAAACTTCTGTATCCTTGGTAGTAAATTTGTTCACTATGAATCCACTAATAGATCCTAGATATTTCTAAGTATAATTATTTATAACTCTATACAGAGGAAAATATATATTCACTTTATTTCTGCTAATAAATAAGGGATGTCAGTGCCATGAGTTAGAATAGGCAATGCTGTGCTTTACCCAAGGAAATGACTTTAGAATGGTATTTGCCACACAGATGAGAAAATTACTTCTAATCACCATTTTTTCTCTATTTAAATCTGGATTTCAATGCGTGGTAAGAAGGTAACACTTTCCAGGTTGAGTGGTTAGATAGTCTGTTGTTACAAGGTGGCGTTGTTGAGATGGCTGCAATGGTTGGGAAACTCAGGATGCTAGTCGAGCAAATTTTAATGCGCACAAGCACTGACTTGTGCTTCTTAGAAGAAAGCTTTTGATGTTGGCAGCAATGGGCCAACGATGGCTTCAAAAGGCCATAAATCTGCATCCAAAGACAGTGGATATACTTTTAGAAGCTCCAGTTGCTTCTCATGCATTCCCTATTCTTAATTTTAAAGTGAATTCTGCATCGTGGAAGGCCATGAGAACTTGCAGAAAGCAATCCCTTGTACTTGATCTGGAGCTTATAAACTCTGGTGACTCTGTCAAGATTATTATTCATGTTGAAGCCATCTTGCAGGGGAAGTGTTAGACAGTAGGGTGTTTTAAAACTTCTGATTTTTGGAGATTAGGTGTCAAAATATGCATGGTTTGGTTATTTTTAGCAATTACAGTATCAGTGAAGGATCTTGCTACTGAAAATGGTGGTCAAGTTTTAAATTTATAAATCCTTGGTCATCCACCAATCAATTTTTTAAAAACTTGCAGAAAAGCAAACATCTGTAGTATTGTCACCCGTGGTTAGGTGACAAAATGATAAACCGGCACTTTCAATGTGCTTAGGAATTTGTTTTTTAGCTTAAAATTGGTATTTAATAGTTTAACATGTGTTTAAACAGTTTTATTGAAACATAGTAGATTGAAAAATGAGCACCAAATGTTTAATGTAGCTCCTGTTTATAGAAATACACATGTGTAATTTAAATTCTGAAGAGAAACGGTGTAACTGATGTTCACAATCAGCTGATAGCAGGACCTCCATCTATGAACAATTAAATCAGTATCTCAGGGGAGAGGACCCACTGATGTTTTCTTTTTTTTTTGGTTCCTCAGATGAGTCTTAGTTTGAGAAACCAAGATTGAGAGCTGCTGATTTATTGGGTGCCTCGATTGTACATAAATGTGGAAACTGATCTTTTTTTTCTTCAATTTAGAGAAGATATTTGAAAATCCGTATCATCGCAAACATGTATGGGATGAAGGTGACCGCTCACGGATTGCCTCGCCCTCTGCATTAGGCCTTATCTTTCCACATTGAATCTCAAATGACTTGGGAGAGTGAAATTGAATGCTGGCACAAAACGTTTCAGGCTTTGGGAGCTAGACATTTCCTGCTAGGATGGAAAAATTGAGGTTTTAATAAAAGGGATGAGATTATATAAGACACGTTATATGGTAAGGGAGGAGACTTTTAGGAATACATGGTTGAACCGCATGGTTTTCTTCTGGACAGAAGCACAGGGCCCACACATGGAGATTCCTATTTTCTTTTAGCACTCATCTAATATCTCCTAGGCCCTGATGTGAATGATGAGTGATCATTATTATAAGCAGATTAATATCTGTATTGGTTGTGGTGTCTGGAGGATGTAGGCATTGTAGTTCCTCTTACAGCATAGGACAAGGTCCCGTCAGCATGGCTGCTGTTGACTAAGACATAGGCAGGGACAACTGGCCCACCTCTGCCATGTTAGGAATACCGGCATAGGAAATTCTTCCTAAAGTAAGCATTCTGATATTACTGTCCTGTTCACAACTGCCAGTGATAACCTGATGTTTGAAATCAAATACAAATTCTGTAAGACATTTTGTGATTTATTAATTGTTGCTTATGAATAAATGTAGTTTAAATAATCAAATTAAAATGGATATTTGTGAACTTACCACCATACTTAAGAAATAGAACACTATTAGCACCTATCTGTCTGTTTTTCCTTTAACCCACCCCTCAGATTTTCCTTTAGAAGCAATCATGCTCCAATTCTGTGCTTATCATTTCCTTGTTTTTATAAGTAGTTTAAACAAATATGTGTGAACTCCTAAACATAGTTTACTTTTGCTTTTATTAAAAGATATATTAGAATTATATTGTGGGTGTCATAGTCTTCACAAATTTGTTTTCACACCCAGTATTATGTTTCTTCTATGTTATTGCGGATCCTATTTTTGATTCACTTCTCTCAAGTACAATATTCGACGGTGTGACTAAACCATAATTGATTTATTTATTTTTCTGTCACTGAAATTTAGGTTGTTTTCAGGTTTTTCTTCCTATTATGAGAAGTATTACTAAGAATATTCATGTGCATGTCTAATGTTACATCAAAATTACACCATTTCTCTTCATAATTTAAATTACACACACATGTATTTCTATAAACAGGGGCTACATTAAACATTTCAAGTGTTTCTCATATATCTGAGAGTAGATTGCTAAGAGCTAGAGCATAAACATGTCAAATTTTCCAGATAATGCCAAATAATTTTTCAGCAATATGTGAGTTAATTTTGTGGACTTAGTTTTCATATCCCTGATTACTAATGAAGTAAAACATTTTTTCATATTTTTCATTGCCGTTTAAAACACCTACTTAAGTCTTTTGCTCATTTTTTCTGTTGCTTGTCTTACTGAATTATAGTTTTAAATGTGTGTGTGTGTGTGTATTTTTTCTGTTTCTTCTCTTACTGAATGATAGGTGTTTTAAATGTGTGTGTGTGTATTAATAATCCTTAATGTGTTATGTATGATTGGGATTTCTTCACCCAGTTATTATTCATTTAATTTTAATTTATTTTTTTTTGCTTTATGGTATTTTCTGATGGCTTGAATTTTTTGTTATCTTCTCGTAAACTAAAGTTAAATTTTAATGTAATCAATGTTATCAATTTTTTTATGCTTAGCTCTTTTGTGTTGTACTTAGGAAATTCTTTTTTATTTTTTTAAGAAGTTTTATGAGTTGATTTGAGCCAAACTGATGATATATACTGGGGAGTAAGACCTCAAATGCTCCCCAGAATAAGTTTTACAGCTTCTTTTATGTATTTGAAGTGAAGAAAGAGACATAAGGATGATTGGAGAAAGCAAGGTGAGGATTGGGTTATAGGATAGCTAACAATATTATGTGCTCCTTTGAGGGTTAACACCCACTTCCAGGGGTATTACTTCTGGCACTTCAAAGGTGTGTTAACTTAGATGCACAAGAACAATGGACAATGTTGGCTTAAAACCTTTCACTAAAGAAGTTATAGGCCTGGGATATTACTACCCACCATGACTCTCACAGTTAGACATGTATGATCAGATCACCTTGTGAGGTTACTTTTTATAGAAACCCTTTTTTTA
The DNA here is from genome assembly GCF_036562045.2 of Rhinolophus sinicus. Taxonomy (NCBI): domain Eukaryota; kingdom Metazoa; phylum Chordata; class Mammalia; order Chiroptera; family Rhinolophidae; genus Rhinolophus; species Rhinolophus sinicus. The sequence goes on along the minus strand of NC_133754.1, from coordinate 63,034,050 downwards.
CATCCACAGTTCCCGCTTTTGGTCATAAATCAATCTGATGGATGGATTGGTGACCAGCCTTTTGGTCGGATAGTGTGGTCTCGCAGCACTAGGGAGGCTTATTCCTAGAAAGTCTGAGTATTGGCGTCATCTTGTTGACCATTGGGGATGGGGCAATACTTTAACTATAGAATCTGATGTGAGGCCAGTTTTTTCCCAAAAGGGAAAGGCAGGTAATTTGAAGGCAGTCAGGTCTGATGGCCTTCATTGCGGGGGAAGACTGAATCATTTCTATTCTGTAAACTATCATGATCTGAGTTTTGCTTTCTGTCTCATTTTTCTGTATTTGGGATCTAGTATAACATTTACATAAACCATGAAAAGAATATTAACAGTTATACAGGTTCACTAATCATATAGAAAAACCCAAAGAAGAAGTATAAGTATTATTATGACTAATATCATTAGCAAATACGTAAAAATAATGAAACAAAATGGATTTTGTGTTCAGTATCAATCCAGAGATATGTAAGCCTTGTCACTGTCTTGGGAATGCTGTCTACCTGTAGTGTCGGCGGCTTCTCGTCTTTGAGCAGTCTTTGATGTTTGTAGATGGTAGATGAACGTTTTTTGTTAGGTGCCTGATAATGGAGGGTGACTTTTATTTGATGTTCTTTCCAAAAAGCAGTATCTAGAGTCTTTGTCTTCTGGGACCTCACAGTGAAAGGAAGCAGTTACCAACTTAGCATTTTCTTGAAGAGAATCTATCAATCCTTGGCAATAGTGTAAATGTCTGTTTTCAATAATGTCAGCTCAAAAGTATCTTCATTTACTTTAAGTTCAGATGCCAGGGAACTGGGAGGAACCAGGCAGCTATATGGACCCGACAATTCATTTAATTTACAATCATTGTTTACCCATATGATATACCCTAGAAGCTTTTCATCATTTATTTTACAATGCTTCCCATGCAATTTAGCATAAAAAACATTTTTTGAGGTGTTCCAGGAGCCCTTCTGAAACACTGAAAAGTTTTTTCTACACATACATATCTTCTCACAAAAATATTGTATATATTCACACACATGCACACACAGACGCACACACACACACACCTCATGAACTAAAGCTTTAATTCTAAAGTAATTGTTGTTATCAGTCATTTTTGCTTAGCAATTTTGTGTCTTAGGAAATGCTTAGGAAATTGTTCCTAAATCTCATAAATATATTCTCCTATATGTCTTCTAAATTTTATAATTTGGTCTTTCATATTTATGCCTTTAATCTACCTAGAATAGGTGTGTGTGTGTGTGTGTGTGTGTGTGTGTGTGTGTGTGTGTGTGTGTGTAGTGTTTGAGTTAGGGATTTAATTTCATTCTTTCATGTGAATAACCAATTGTCCCAGAACCATTACTGAGGAGTCCCCCTCCTGTCTCTAATGATCTGCAATGTCACTTTTGTCATGCATGAAAGTTTCATGCATGCATGGAGATTTTTATAGGCTGGCATTAAATGTTCTTCAAAACAATTTTAACAAACCTTTCTGGTTTATTTTCTACTGCCCTCTCATGTACCCTCTACTCAACTGGACTCCACGCTATACCTTAAAACTGTCCCCAAATTTCCTTTGTCTTGTGTATTTTGTACTTCTGACATGTTGCCTTGTGCTATATTTATTTCTCTTTTGTTTTGTATTATATGTTAATTTTTTAAAGTAGCCACGCACGGTGTTTTGTTCATATTTGGTACAGAATATGGTGTCTTTCTTAACAGGTATTTGATAAATCATTGAGCTCACTCCAGAACACCTTTCATCATCCGTTCCATAGGCAAAGGACTGAATTATTAGATGCTGTCCAGCAATATGAAGAATACGAAGATATTAGAAAACAGGTGAAGAGACACATATGTGACAAGTTCAAGACCCTTATACTAGTTGAGTCCATTGCCAAGTGATATTCACATACATGCAGACACTGGGTGTTTCCCACGTGCGCTGTGCTGACTCACATCTCTGCATTTGTTCATGCCCCTTGTTCAGTACAACTGTTTTATGGAGCACTGTCCGTGAATCTTCGCCCCTCCTAGAGAGTAATTGCTTATTAAATGATATATCTGCATACCTTGAGTCACTTCTGTCATTGCACCAATCAGACTGTATTTCAGTTCTTTTTATAAATCTCTCTTACTCTTGATTTGTACCATCAATTGACAGAGAAAGTTTTCTTTTCTACTGTGTCTCAATACCAAGCACAGGGCTCTGTTTGTTATAAGGTTTCCATGATGTTCTAAATAAAAACTAAAACCTTCCAGTGAACTTATAAGTATGTTCTGTCATTCCACCATTTAGGTGTATAATTTGTTTGGGTGAAGTCATTGTGCTGCTCCCACCAAAAACAAAAACAAAAAAATACAAAAAATTTTTTGGGGATGACAACATTATAGGGATGATAACACACTCCCACAATGTTAGCTGCAATCACAATCTGAATTAGCTAAAGAATGTGGCACATGTATTTAAAAGTTCCATGTTAGGGAAATTCTTCTAGGAAAAAAGCATGCCAGGTTTCTGATTGAATGAGGCTGTGTTGTTGGGAATTTGTATAATCAGAAAAGAACTTAAGGGTCCTAGGTATTTGGGTTTAGGGTCCAAATAAAAGGATTATTGGAAAAGGAATGGCGATAAGAGGGCACCAACTGCAAATGACCCTGCGGACCAACGAATGGCCCTGGAAAACACATCCTGAGATGATTACAGTTTTAGAGTGAGCTTTTCATAGAAGTACCATGCAACCTCTTTGATATAAGTCATGAAGGTGGACTCTTAGTATATACTTCGCCTGTTTACTGCAGGGAACTTCCAGGTAGGAGAACATCAGGAAGCTGAGTCACTGAATCAGCAGGGCTGACAGCAGGATTTTTAGGAGCTGGTACTCTTCTCTGCCCTGTAAGTCATGTATGTGTGAACTAAATGGTTAGATTAACACAACTAAGGAGTCAGGAGCTTTATTTGTATCTATTCCAAATAGCTCTTTTAGATGAATTTTTCCTCTGAATTATAACACTATTATGTGTTCATTGTAAGAAGTTTGAAAATATAGGAAAGTATTGAAGAAAAGAAATCCCTAACAGATAATCCAAAAGTGAGGACCTCAGGGTCGTCCTCCTGGTAGAAGCCACATTCCTTATGGTGCCTCTGTTAGTCTGCAGCTCTCTGCTGGTCCCTCCTATTTCCCAGCTTTTGGAAACAGGAACAACCAACTACCCAAGTATTAAAGCAAATACTTTAGTTCTGCTGTCCCTATCTTTTCAGAATGTTCATTTCTTGGTAGCAGATTCTGAGTACCGTGTTTCCCCCAAAATAAGACCTAGTCGGACAATCAGCTCTAATGCGTCTTTTGGAGAAAAAGTTAATATAAGACCTGGTCTTATTTTACTACAATATAAGACCAGGTATAATATAATATAATATAATATAATATAATATAATATAATATAATATAATATAATATAGTATAGTATAATACCTGGTCTTATATTAATTTTTGCTCCAAAAGATGCATTAGAGCTGATTGTCCGGCTAGGTCTTATTTTCGGGGAAACAGGGTATCTCTGTGATACACCTTCAATGCTTCGGATAATGTGAAACTACCACATATTTGTTCTTTTTTTTTTAACAACTGGCCAGAGCTAGTGGGCATACCTTTTTAGTGCCCCAAGACCACTGGCAGCAAGCTCTTCAGAAGAGTGTCATCGTAGCGCTTTGTGTTAATTGAGCTAAGTAAGACACCAAAATCATTTTTTATCTCTCAGTATTAGGACGGTAATGAGTGGATTAATACTTTGATATTCAGAACAGAGGTGTTTTTAATTTTATGTATGTACGCATGTGTATATGTATGTGTGTATGTTGTTTTTAACTCTTCCCAGCACAGCTTTTAAGAATAGTTTTCCTATTCCTGGTATGTTACCACATGCAGCAGGTCCTCACATAATGTTGTTTTGTTCAAGCTTGTTTTATTATAACATTAATGAGACGCCTAAGTGATATAATTATCACTTATATCAATTAGCCTATGGTAAAATTTTCGTTATACATTGTTTTAATTAAAGTCTCAGAACCTATGGATGCAGTGAAGTTGAGACTTCTTGTACTAGTTTTATCTCAGTATCACAATGAATCAGACCTTGGCTAATAGGAGCTGTTCTTACTATTGTAGTCTTACATAAATAGGGATACATTTGTTTAAAATATGTATTCTTACATGTATAGAGGCTGTCTCAGTTGTGGTAAAGCTTTGTCTCTAAGTATCCAAGAGCAGTTACATCATTACCTATGTTCAAATTATACTCTACTTTTTTTTTTTTTTTTTTTTTGAGTTGGATAGAAACAAACAGTCATATGGAATTTTCATGGGAAAATTAATTAAGATTATAGCAATTAATCTTTGCCAAGCCCCTTTCCCGCCTTCATCTTTCACTGATTTATTAATGAAATGCATCTGAAGTAATTAAGATGCAGAAAAAATCTGAAGACCATGTTTTTTGGCAAGCCATGATTTAACATGTTCTCAATTAATTTATCTGTCTACCACCACTATCCCTCCTGTTGGAGTACTCGCCTCCAAACTGAAAGCTTCTGCAACTCCCAACCTACAAAAGTGTTTCTCCTATGAATGTATGTATGGTATGATATCAGAGTTTTGTACCTGGTAGTTGTCTGTGTAGTGAGTTGAATATCTCTTTATGTTTCCTCATAAAACACCTTGATGACAGTGGCTTGTTGTTTTCTAAATCTTTCTATACTTGTTGGTCAGCACATTTTAGTAATTCAAGGAATAAGTGAATAGATGAATGGACGGATAATTACCAACTTACAATGAATACTTGTGTGCTAACTGAGCTCTGGCTGGATAATTTTATATGATACTGTGAAAGTCTGCTATGTGCCACTTATTATACTAGATGCTTTATACACACACACACTTTAGTTCCTACAACATCCCTATAAGGCGGGCATTATTACCTGTTTTACAAGTAGGGAAATTAAAACGCAAATGTACTTTTGCAAATCCAGACTTGCGAGACGTGGAACAGTAAGAATTTGAGCATAGGTCAGTTTAGCTCCAACATATATATTCTTTTGTAATATTTTATCAGGGGGCCTTTGGACTTTATAATGAAGATTTGCAGAACCTTCCAGGATTCTTTGGGTATAATACTTCTTTTAATGCCAGCTATAGTTTGTTTTCCAAAGTAGCTTTCCCAGCTACTTCTTAGTCACCAGATATGGTAGTGGTTCACTAAGCAAATGTGTGTTGAAATCCGTCATTGTGGTTCTGTCTTTGGCTGTTTTCTCTGATATCCGCAGTTTATAGATTAGAATTTTTCCTAATGTGTAAGTGTCCTTGATTCCCAGTCCTCGTTTTCTCTTCGGTAGTTTAAACACTAAGTATAGAAATGATGGAGTCTGGTTCTCTGGGGCCCTGGTTAGCTGGTAGGCCACTATGCTGGCTTTTAAGCTGGCCGGTGACTAGACCCAAATTTGCATGGTCCTTGCTTTCCGGGGCCTAACTGATGCTTTCTGTACATCCACAAAAAAACTGCAACAGTAAGCCCTCTGCCATGGAGTCAGTGTATGACTGACCTTGCTTTGGGCAAAGATTGTGCCTGTGTTGATGTACAAACTAATAATAGTTGGGGATATTAATTATAGGGCAAATGATCACCTCAGGTAAAATTAGTAACCTGCATTTCTAACTAGGCTTTTATTGCCTGAGACTCACTAAGAGAACCCAATGGGGGGCTGTTTGGTCAGGAGAATTAACATGTGTTCAACACATCTATGCATAGTGCTGGCCAGATTACAGGGCCTTTTTAATTTTGTCCTCAAAGGGAATTGCCGAGGTGGAATTAAAATTAGAAGGCATTAACTAACTTTTCCTTGGTCATACATATTGTAAGTGATAGATCTGAATGTATTTCAAATCCTTCCAAAAAGACATTTATTGAATATATTTAATGTGTACATATATTATTTTTGAAAGAGGCAATGAAGAATAGTGATAAAGCACACAGTCTCTAGAATCAGATTGTTTGAGTCAGAATTTAGTTTTTAGCACTAATTAGCTGTGTGGCCATAGGAAAACTACTTAACCTTCCTGTGTTTTAGTATCCTCATCTGTAAAATGGGCACATGTAATAGCACATACTACATAGGAGTATTGTAAGGATTAAATAAATTAATACATGCAAAGGACTTAAAGAAATTCTGATGCATGCTTTTTAAGTGTTGTATTACTACTAATGTGTTTGACTCACTGTGCTAGAAACTGGGATCTAGAACTGCTCTTCCCTCTGGCTGATTGTGCCTTAAACAAGACGAAACCTTATAGTCCATGGAGAAAGGAAAAATGCAAATGTCCTTGGGAGAGCAAACTGTGGGCTTGTTCTGAGGTGGTAATTTCTATAGCCCAATTCTTTCTATCAAGTACTTTCTAATAGCGAGGTGGAGAGGGTGGAGAGAAGCAGCAGCCATGCATTGAAAACAAGTCTGTGGATTTCTGAAAGGAAAGAGAGCCCACACACCAAGGAAAAGCTTCTGACAAGGAGAGCAGGTGTTCAGCGGGGGTGGCTGCTGGTAGGGATGGGAGGGGGTAGGTCGTGGAAACAGGTGTTACCCACGTTACAATCTTGTCCAGAGTAGAATTTCTCAACAGGTACAAGTTCATCATTGTGGTAGTTTGGGGAAGAATTGGTTTCACTGACACCACAGAGATTTGAATGGAGGCCGATGCATTGAGTTTTGTTTTCCAGCCATGGACTCCAGAGTGCTATAGATAAACATGTAGGTGCTGTACCACTCCCCAGTACATTGCCTGTTCATTTTTACCTTTTCCAAGTGAGCACTTTAGACAGTCTGATTTACTTTTTTTCCCTCCTCCCTGAAACAGAGAAGTGCTCTTTAGCACTTTTACCCTTTGAAAATATAAAAATCACTCAAGGGCATTCATATTTTCAAAGGGCAGAAGCAACGTTAGGGAGAGAGAAGAGTGCAAAAAGCTGACTGGCTGACCTTTTTTTTTTTTGTAAGTGCTGTAATGGAAACACATACGAGACATACCCTCCATACCCGGTGTGTAGGCGCTGGTAAGAAGGTAGACGACACATAGAGGGTGAGAAGACAGAGAGAGATGCATATGAGGAAAGTAAGATAGCTTTATTTCATGCTGGGAATTGATTTGATTCTTTTCATTTTTAACTTGCTGGAGAAGAAACATTCCTTATCATGTTTCCCCAAACCCATGCTAAGATACAAATAAGTGGTGTCCCTCAAAATTTAATTAAGAAAATGACTGTTTCCTTCTATGGCATTGATTTACCAAATCTCTGACTCCTGAGAACAAGATCAGAAGCATCAGGAACTTGACAGTATTCCTGAGTGAGTTTTGCCTTTGTAGTGGCAGGTATAGTTATGTCTCCTCGAAAATGCAGAGAGAACAGTTCACCTGTCAGGTGAGAAACAAATAACTGAGTTACCAGCCAGGCCTATTATCTTAGCCCCGCACCGCACCTGCGCACAGCAGACATCTCTGGAGCGTCCATCATCTGAAAGGGCCATATTTTATCCAATGAGGTGCTTACTACGAGCAGCTATAGAAATGATCTACTAACTCAGGCTTCATTGGCAGTACTAGATTGCCTTCTGTGCTAGATGGGCTGTTTGCCTCCTCCCCAAAGCACATACAAGACAGTGTTATCTGCAAGTGGGATTTTTACTTATTTACGTTTCTTATGAAATAGAAATGTGAATAGTGGCATACAGCGTTCATGGTAGTTGTGATTCTTAAATGCCATTTGCCAGAAATGGTGTCTCCTTTTGGGTACCCCAGGGATTACAGCATTAATCACCATACTGAGGCGTATCCTCGGACCCTTGTTCCAAGAAGGCGTGCAGGACACTGCTGGCTGTTTACAGGATGAGTTGGGCAGGGGTTTGCTAGAGTCTGAAGTCAGTAAAGAACATACATGTACTTTGCCATTTCAGTGACTCAGTGGTATTCTCTCTCTCTCTCTCTCTCTCTCTCTCTCTCTCTCTTATTTTCTCTTACTCTCTCTCCCTTTTATTAAGGTAGCCTGCACTGCTCTGGTCAGGAGATAGGAAATATCTTCTGTGTGGTAGACTTTAAACTCTTCCTTGAGTTTACTGCAGAGAAGCAATTAATTGTGAAACTATGCAAGAGTTTATGATGCTGTTTCAGATGGACGTGCCCATCAAAGGGCCACTTAAAATTCATGCACAGTAGCAACTGTGAAGGAATCCCTAAGACTCATAAATAAAGCAAACCTATCTTAATTTATTGCCGGTACCTTCTATACCCATTGAGCTATTCAGAACCCCACACAATTGATGTTTCTTTCCTCCAGTTATTTCAGTAAAAAATGAACTCTATTTTATGCCACACAAGCATGCTAATAAACCAGTGTTTTGCTGCTTATAAAGGCAAACTGTCACCTGTTAAAATATGTAACTGTCATAAAAAGATAAAAAAGGATCATTTAATAATGATGAACAATGTGCATGTGGCATAAATAGAATCCAAAAAGTAAACAGCAGTTTATTATGTTAGAGCCACCCAGAGCTATTCCTTAATGGAGGGCCCTCTGTGCTTGTCTTTGCAGTCGTTCTGTTAAGGGAAATCCAGCCTAACTTAACAGTGATTCGTGTGTGTGTGTGTGTGTGTGTGTGTGTGTGTGTGTGTTCAAAGGAGGCTCATTATTGGTTCAGCACAGAGAGCATTGCGGTTATGGAGGTTATGGAGGGTTTTCAGACATAATTCCTAACCGATGAGAACAATCTTAAGGGCTCCATGTTTTCTCGAGCTTTATATAAGGAGTGTTTAAAAGTTCATTGTGCAGGTAAGTTTGGGAAGCAGGTTGTTTTTAATTAAGCATCTCCTGCAAGTTTTTTCTTCCAATGTTGAAAGCCAAATATATCTCTAGAAAGAATATATCTGATACTACTAAATAAAACAAGTGCTAGCAAAAAATGAAAAATGGGTTTATCGTAGCTTCCTGGGTTTCTTGGTCTCTTTTTAGTGACCTGTATGAATAACACCTCCACAGGACAGCACTGAAAACTCTCCAGATTTCCTTCATGATGTGAGGGGAGGATTGTTAAGAAGTGGGACAATGTTAAATTCGCATACCTATGCTCAGAATTTTAATAGTCACTGGGGGCTCTTTGGTTTTGGTGCAACTAATAAGAGATTAGAGGGAAACTTTTTAAAATTAACAAATATCTCATTTGTAGTATATTGAAATTCAGGAATGAAAAACCAGGAAAGTTATTACAATAAGAGCTTCTTGTCTTGTAATTTCTTCCTTCTATTTCCAGTGAGTATGTATTTATATTGACTAATTACAAATTATGGCCAGATGAATAAATATTGAATATTTTCAAGGTTGTATAAATATTAACCCCATAGACCACCGTGGCTTCTGAAATATCTGGCCTTTTATATTAGGTTCTATTTGAAATGATTTAAAAGTGTACTTAACTATTGAACACAGGCTTACCAGCTTAAAAAAATCCTTTATAAGCATAGTTAAATTGAAAGCATTGTATTCTGTAGGAAACATTTTCACCCAAACCACAGGGAGCTAAGATTGTATTGAATTAAGAAGGGCTTCATTGGAAAACCAGAGTGAGCTAGTTTCTGGGACTGGGAATTTTAGTTGCTTGTGTCCTCACAGCAAAATGTCCCCCTCTCAGTGAACGTTCTTGATCTGGAAATTTCATTTCTCAGCAACATGTTTAAAATCCTTGTGTTGTTTGACAAAGTGATTTATAGACATAAAAACAATCACTTCATAAATTCAAGATGGAATCTTGTAACATTAAGTACTAGAGCAAGCTTTCGCTGCCTTCCTATATCACATGGTAATTTGTTTTCAGTACCAGAAATCTGTTTTAAAACACTTATTTTTATTACTCCCCCCCCAAATCAACAGCAATTTTCTGTTGCCTTTATAATAAAGTACAAACTCCTTGATAATGTAATTTGGCCTCAATTACTCTTCCAGCTTCATTTCTCACCACTACCCACTATGGACTATATACGCCAACCACAAAAATGTACTTTGAACTTTTCACTGCTCTGTACCCTGACATAGTCTCTTGTTCAAGACACAGATTTGCCTGACCTTCCTATCAGGCTGACAAACTCCTACGTAGTCTTTTAAGCCCATTTCAAAGGTGAGCACCACTGGAAATTCTCCTAGTAATTCCACCGAATGAATCACTCTTCTCTGAAGCCAGTACTCAAAACGTGGCATTTATTGTATTAAATTGCAATTCATAGAGTGCCTATTTCTGTAAGTTTGTACTAAATTTCAAGGGACTGTCTTTTATTCATCTGTGTGTAGCACATTATAGATACTTAAATGATAAATTTTGAAATTAATAATGGACTTTTTCATTCAACCTAGTGGTGATGAAACTCCACATCTATGGCTTTGTATCCAAAAATTATGACTTTAGGCTTGAGCAGAGCATTTAAATAATAAGCTTTGATAATGGTAGAGTAGATTTAAGAATATGAACTGAAAAAGTCGTTGGACTTTAGGAGTGAGAATTAAGGGGGTGATTTTTTTCAGTTCTCACATACTCCTCATTTGCCCTCTGACTTGCCTTGTGGCTGTCAGCAGATTTCCTAGTTTACAACTTTCTCATTTGACAAATGAGAGTAAATAATATTCTTCTTCTTACTGCATGGATGGAAACTCCATTATTATAATATTCCACAGATTTATCAGATTTGTTCACATGTGAGCTTTTTTTTCTTTCTCTTATGAATAGCCTTAATAATAACAACAATAATAAATACAACAGACTGTCTTAATTAGTTATTATGACAAATTGATAAACTGTGTGTAATTATCTTTATAGTAGTGGCTGGTGTGCTTTAGTATATTCCTCAAATTAAAAGTAAAACCTTGTGTCCTGCCAGATTTTAAATTATAAGATCTGAGACTGAACTGCATTGTTCATTTATATTTTTATGAACCTCTTAGCTTTGTACAAGTCTCTAGCAGACACCTGCTTCATGGGCATTTAAAACAGTGGCTCATAACATACAGTAAATTTATAGACAGTCATTTCTTACAGTCGCCAACTTATGGTACTGTACTTGTGACTGCAATAAAAAAATCAGTATTTATCTCTTTAACTTTTCACATGGAAATGTGCCTCTAAAGGTACATTATAGGTACATTACTATATTACTGGGGATGGCTTTCAGCTATTTTTCATCAGCTAAGCACATCTGTTTGGGCAAGCTTTGTTTTTAAAATATATACATGTCACAATAATCACAACTGATCTTTTAAAAGATATTGATGTGTTCTGTCCTCTACTTATATTTCAGGCAACTCACCATCCTTAAAGAGAGTGTGAAAATAGGATTTCAGAGATTCCTTCATTCAACAAATACATGTATTTAGTGTCTATAATTTGCCAAGCACTGCTATAGGCACTGGGATAAGATGGACAGACGTCCCCCCTCATGGGGCGTCCCTTTTAATGGATATGCTCATGTAAAATAAATTGCAACTCTAAGGATAGCTTTCTAGAAGTTTCCGTGTCAGTTCTGTAGATAAGAATATCATGGCAAACACAGTGAGTATGGAAGCTCTTTTTAGCTGAGCCTGCAGTGTGGTCTTGTTTAGGTGTAATGTATGGTCAGTCTGCCCACTACTGAAATAAAAGTCCAGAACACACAACAGCAGTGGAATGGAGTTAATGCTATGGTGTTTTTGACACTGTTGGATTTCCATTATAAAAGTGAGTTTGCATTGCTAGATGTTCATACAGCCCAAGACAAAATGGAAAAATGTGTAAAAAATACATATTACTTAAAGTATAAGTTCAGTTGTCTAGCTGAAGAATGTAATTTTCTTCCCCATTTTTAAATTGTCATTTTAAGTGACTGTCAGAGGTTAGGTTCCGTGTGTTGCACATGCTGGGATGCAGGACCAGCACATTGGATGTTCATTGTGGAATGCCCTGGGGATCAGCTCTGGGGACTGTGAAGGGAGCAGGACTGGGCAAGGGAGAAATTGAAAGGCAACCTGCCTGTGACAGGTGATTCCTAAGGTGATTCCACTGTAGCTGAAACTAGAATGGTCCTTTAGAACTGTCCCAAATTAAGGCAAGTGCCTATGACTTGTACCCCCTTTTTTCTTTTCTTTCCCCAACAGTCACCAAACTCCAGCCTCCATGGGGAGGGGATACTACTTTGAGAGACTGAGAGCCTTTGAGTGAGAAATCAGCTCAGGGCTTTTTCCACACTATGCCCCATGGCTTCCTGGTGCGTTCACAGGACTCTAAAGGAACTATTATACTAGCTTAAGATAGTGGAGTTTCCACATCCAATTATTGTTTCCTTTCACAACCAGGTTTTCAGCGGTCAGTATGAGAAAAAGCAAGTGGCATGTAAAAATCAATGTGACACAGAACATAAGGGCAGTAGTGTCTGATATTCCAAGGCTTTAAATTGTAGTGCCCAGTGGGTGCTAAGCGGTTAGGACTTGAATACTTAAGTTGTTTGACCTACTTATGAATGGTAGGTTGAGTATCTCTTAATTTAAGGAGTGCCATGAAAGCCTCCCAGAAGTGATAAAGTTTGAGGAACTTGAGACTGTTGTTGGAAGAGAAGGTCTCAGCTGAAAGCTTTCAGCCATCAGTGCTCCCCGGAGCTGGAGACATGTGCATTTGTCCTAAAGATGGAATCTGAATGCAACCTACAGCAATTATTACAATAACTAAAGTATCCAGTATCTTACAACCTTCCTCCTAGACACAAGTCTTAGGAGGAGAGTCCTAGGACACAAAATCAAACAGAACACCACTTCTTAAATTAATCCACTAGGGCCAACTGAAACAATTGTGGAAGTGAGGCAATTTGTGTATCATAGGATCATTCAATGACTTTTCATCATGTTAACACACACACACACACACACACACACACACACACACCCCTTGAGGAAACATGTTGGCGTTTCAAAACAGACTCAGAAGGTAGGATTTAAGTGCTGAAGTTCTTTGCCCCAACTTTGAGCTTCAGATGTTTATGCTGAATCTTGCTAGGATGAAAAAGCTTATAGAAAGGACTCTATCAGACTTCAGTAATCCAGCTTCTACCGTTGGGGTGGGGGGTGGGGAAGGGGAGGTGGGCATCTATCTGAATTCTACATTGAAACACAGTGTTAAAGTGTTTCCTGTATGTTTTAAAAGCACTCCAAAAGTTTGATTTCAGAAATATCTTTCCCCAGGGAAGTTAGAGAAAATGAATAGCTCAAACTCAGCAGAGATATATTCAACTTAATGTCAATATTTTACTGTCATATCATTACCATTCCATGTTGGTAATATTTGAAAATTCTCCATCTGACCGAAGGGTGTTTACTGGTTTATGAAAATCCAATTGCTTGTCCATTGTAAGCTTGTGTCAGAAACCTCTTACCAAGAGTTTTGTTAAATCAAACTTTGACATCTTCTCCATCTTTGCCAAGAGTTTTGTTAAATCAAAATTTGACATCTTCTCCATAAATTTTATTTATAATACTGGGAGAAATACAGGACTTAACACCCAAACCATTTCATTTTTTGCATAGGCTTCCTGTTATCATTTTAATGCCTGTTATGGACTTTTGATCAATCCATTGTAGGTTTTTTTTTTTGTTTTTTTTTTTTTAATTTTTATTTTCTCAGGAATGAGGACTCATTTAACTACTCCAACTAACTGAGCATAATTATGGTTTGAATAGGAGCTCATTTTTATGTTGATAATCCCAAACCTTGTGTCTGTAAAGTTCAGAAGAGCTTCTTGGTTACCAGCTGGCATTTCAAGAGTAAAACCTTTTCTTAATCATCATAATATATAGGTTTTCTCTGCTTATGACATGACTGTGAGTTGTTAAAGACACCACCATGCAAAAGGAATACCAAGGTGAGAAGCCAACAGTAAATAGTTTCTCCAGATGAGTTAGACAATCTCTAGAGAAGGGTTTGTTTTAAGAACCCATTGTATAAATCCAGCAGAGCAGCAATCACCTCCTAAGAAACTAAACTTTTTCAAAAAGGTGACAAGAATCTCTAGCTGGAGTTGAATTTATAACCTGTTTACTCAACAAACACTGGATGAGGTCCAGCACCTCTGGTGTTCAGTGTGTGAGTGTGTGAGTGTGTTTGTGGGTGAATGCATGTGTATATAGTCATGCATGTGTCCCACTTAGATGATACTGACAGATGGATTCATGGCACCTGTTTTTATCAGCCTGGATGAAAGCATTCATGTTTCAGTGTTTGTGATATACTGTTTTATCTTCTTATGGTGGCAGAGTTTGATAATAATATTAATTCATCATTTTATTTGTCCCCTATCGCAGGTGGACAGAGCAGCAACTTTACCACTACAAAGTTTGTCTGTTTGTATCTGAAACATTAGATACATATTTAGTTATAGGTAACTGCAGCCAGAAAAATTTTAGTAGGCAAAATGACTTAATATATTATTAAAAATATTTTAAATTTATTATAAAAATCTTTTTGATTAAAATGCAATGAAATAGGAAAATGTACCGGTGCTCCTCTTCTTTCATTGCTCTCCCTCATTTTGCCTTCTGCATTTTGACCAATTTTCTGTTCTTCCTCTGTATCCTGGTTTTCCTGCCATCCCTTCTTCCAAAGACCTAGAGTAGAAAAAAATCTAATATTTTGGATTAAAAGTTCATAACATAAGTCACCATCTGTCATAAATAAATTAGTGTGTCCTAATTACAGGCAAAGTGTTCTGGAAAAAATAGTTTCATAAATACAAATCAGTATCATTGTGACAAATCAATGTGGCTGATTGTGTCTTTCACACAGAAGAATGTGACCTGCTTTTCTTTTCTCTGGGTCAATATAATTGAAAATTGGTATTTTTTTTCTTAGATATGTTTCTTTCTTTTCATATTCACTCAGTGAAATTATGCTTATCTAATTTGTTTTCATTATTTTTGGAGTCTAGGTGATATTTTGACAAGAAGTGCGAGCTTTTGAGATCGAATCCTATGTTCACCATCTTATTATCTGATTGACCTTGAGGAAATCACTGTGGCATGGTTCCTCTTCTGTAAAGTGGGCATCATGATACTTATTTACTAGGGCTTAAGGTAGTCTATAAAGTTTGATTTCCCTCTAACTGCAGTTTTGGCTGTCTGCCTTAAATTTCATCTATCTATCTATCTATCTATCTATCTATCTATCTATCTATCTATCTATCTATCTATCATCTGTCTATATTCTACATAGTTTCCATTTGTAATTTTGAAATTTTTTATAGCACTAAATCCTTTTGTAAACAAAATAGTCCAAAATTTCTGATAGATTAGGGTTGTACAGCCTGAAAAATGGGATATATGCTAGTTTTGATTGTATTTTTTGGAAGGTGGGGTAGATAGAGATATAATAAGATTTCCTTTGTGGTTTAATGTGTGATCAATTTTTTGTGTGTGAATGATTCATAGAAATTGGAAATAAAATGCTATTTTTTTTATTGACAGGCTATAAAGGTTTTAATGTATATCCATTTAATGTCCCCTCTCAATAAATTATTCATATTTTCTGAGTAAGTTGTCAGTACAGCGGGTTATACTGATTTACCCCATAACAACGTGTTGATAATGGCAGTAAGCTTGCCCTCTGAGTGTTAAATATTAACATAGAATGGATCAAAGATTAGATAAGTGGACATTTTTTTTTCCTTTGGTGGTGGTGGAGGGTTGGCATCAGAATTGTTTCTGGGCCAGCAAGGTTTGACTGGCTCCTGGCTGGTTACATTAACATAACTAATAAGAAAGCTATCAGTGTCAGTCAGACTCCAGTGCACAGATGAGAGATGCCAAGGAGCCCATCTTTCTTTAGTGTGTTTTCCAGGAATTAGTTTGACTCTAGTCTCATTCCTTCTCCTCGTCTGGCTTTTCTACTTCTCAGCCAGCCAGGATTGTACTCCATGCTTCATGTCCAGTGAAAGCCAGGTTTCATTTAGCAGTGAATGCTGATGCCAGGTCCCTGCTCGGAGTGCCCTCCAGCTCTCTGTGCCCCCCAGATTCACTGCGAGAGTCACATGTCACTCCCAACACACCCTCACTCACCACCAGCCCTGCTAGTGTTACCTAGTGGGTGATAGCAAAATTAGTTTTGGGATCTTTCCTACAACCTTCTCCGGTATATACTTTCTTCCTATTTAAGGTGTCTCCATCAGGTCAGGCTTTCCTTAGTTTGACTCCATCTGCATCATACCTAATAAAAAGCCCTTGACGTTTCTGGTGTGAACGATATAAACAGATTCTTTCTTATTTTAAAGTATTCAATTTTCAGTCATTTCAGTGGGTGGCTGAATTAGGAGATAGAGTTTCATGTGTTCAAGGCTGTGTAGTACCTAGAGAACCAAATATCTTTTTAAAGCAATCCACTAAATATTCAGTTTTGTGCAGCATAGTAGGTCCCAGTTATTATCACCTGTAGTGATTGTCTGCCCTAAGAAAGATGCAGGATGTACAGCCTTGAAGAAATCCAATTTCTGCTCTATCCTGGGCTCCCTGCAATGAGCGATGAGCTTCCCAGGAGACCCTGTGGAGCTCCAACAGGATATCTCTCACCCTGCTGAGACACACTGAGGAAGACAAGGATTATTTTCTGAATTCTAATGAGACTGTGTGGACTCCATGCCTGTGTGCTCAGTTGTCTTGTAAATAGTGACTGGCGCTTACAGAAGTGAGTTAAGGCATCATTCCCTGGGTGTTTTCTGAAAGAGGAAGATAAATAAACTCAAAAGAAGTATTTGGGACTTCACTCAATTGTCCATCTATAAGTTGGTGTGTTTGTGTTTACAGTGAGGACAGCTGATGCTGGGAATAAGAACCAGCTGTTTCTGAGATATAGTGCTGAATTTGTAAACTATTCAAGAACATCAACATAATATACATTTTTTGTGGGTGGCAAATTGCTCCCAGGCTGACTGACCCTTTGTGATGAAGAGAAAAATTGTCAGCGTTGTATTTTTGTTGTAGGTCACACTGGTGATTAATGAACACAGATCCCCAAATGTAAAATGAGGAGGAATTAGTCCTCCATGGCCAGTTAATAACTGGGTCTGCTTACCAGAGTGAACCTCGAGGGATGCTGGTGACTCTTCCCACCTTCATCCCCCTACCTCCGCACACATACAGAAGCACCCTGATGACCAACACTTCCGAAATGACCTTGCTTTGCTTCACAGAGACGCTGGGGTAGGGACAGGCTCAGGCTGTACTTGCTGTTGGTTCTCCCATAGGCAAAAAGGATCCCCAGCTTCCCATTAGCTCAGAGCAACATTGAGCCAAAAGAGAAACAAGATAAAATATGTAGATTTGGCATTGTATAATCAAGAAAAAATTAGTATTCTGGGTACTGTTAGAGTGGAAATCGAGCATAATCTTTTCAACCGTGCAGTTACTATGCATGCAGCTACTATGTTTGAAGAAATGCTACATTTTCTTTAAAAATGATTAAAAAATTTAAATGATATATACTTACTGTGCAAAATATGCATGATGGAGGCTCTTTTTGAAAAGAAGTCTTGGTATTTAGTATCTAATGAGAGAGTCCACTGTGTCCTGTGTTATGAATTAGATCAAGTGTTGACCCTCCTAATAATCTTTTTCCTGCAACTGCCTTGATCTGTGAAATTCTGTGTGTTTTGGGGCAGGGGGGTTGTTAATGGAAGGATGCTGGGCCGAGTCACGGGACTACAACCTCTACTGGTGACTCTTTACCTGCTGTCATCCAGAATGGAGCTCATACAGGCGTGGCACTACTCCTCGCTACTTCTTGCAACAAATTATATCTTTAGAAATCTGAAAATCCTAATCCAGTATTGCTCTTTCTTTACCTCCTCGTGGACACCTAGTTTTGTCTTGCCCAAAAGACTGCATGTAAGTGGACTGCTCTCCTGGGTGCCTTCTCCCATCGATTCTTCCTGTCCTCGGTCACCAGATTAATGTTTCTAATGCTCCATCCGAATATTGCCTCTCCCTTCTCAAATCCGTTCTCTGTTTCCTCATTACCTAACAAATAAAATTCCAAAATGATGTTTATTTCAAGCATATGTGTGTCTGTCTCTCAACTCATTGTATCTCTCAGTTTGATTCTTTTTCCCTGTCACTCCAGGCACAAAACCCTGTCTCTCTGCTCCCCTAGCTAGAGCTCACTCATCTCCACACCTGCTCACCAGGCCTCCGCTGTGCCTCAGATCTCCACTGTGTGATCACATTTCCATGTATCTTCTCCCCATGGCAAACTTCTCTCTACATTGAAGCCCGTTTTTCAAATATTCTTTCTAACTTCTTGCCCTGGTGAGCATTTACTTGTTGCCTGACAATGCTGCATTTCCTCATTTTCTCTTTGCTCTCAGTGCCCTGATTCAAGGAAGAAGAGACATTTCCATGGCCAGCTCCCTAGCTCTGTTCGGTATAGGAGGGGCACCATTTATCAGAGACGCCCCCTTTGCCACTGTATGTAAATGATTCTTTCACTAAAGGAGTAATTACAACTCTTTCACTCTAATTTTTTTTGCTAAAGTTCTCTTCTTTCTGGAACTCTCACGTTGCTATTCTACGTTCCCTGACGTCACTCTAATGGGCCATCTAAAGGATTCTTGTAGGATGTTCCCCTGTGATCATGCCTTATAGCTGAGCTCCAGGACAGGCTCATTCCACTGTCCCCGTGGCCTGAATCTTCATTATTATAGGAAATAAATTCTGCCATGCCCTTGACACTTTTTAGTGGATATTATTCTCTCCATTTCTAGCCTCCTTCCTTCATTTTGTTTGGAGAATGGTGTTATTATATTATCCTAAATCTAGGTATCCTGCTCACTCTTACATTCTGTTTTATGAATTACTTTTAAATCACTTCTTGAATAACCACTTTTAATGACCTTTCCCTTCACATGAACTCAGTTATTCTTTCAGGAACTAAAATATTGTATTATTTCCCATCATTTAGTATCCATCTAAGCAGGATTTAGTTGTAAAGAGCAATTCTAAATCTCCAAAGGCTCAGAGCAAATAACAGAGGCAGAGATTTGGTCTGAAAGCATCTTGCTTTTCATAAGGAAGAAAACAACTAGTCACAGTTGGCTTCTTTTTAAAATGTCCTGTGAAACAGTGGCCATTCTCTGAATACTCCATTGTTGTTACCACAGCCTCCAAGACCACAGGGTAGCAGACTCTGGGCTCCCTGGCTACCAGTCCTTTGGAATGGTAGCCCTTCATTGCATAATTTTCTTTTCTTTACACCTGTTTACTGCTAAAATTTAATCGCAAATTTTCTAAATATAGTGAAGTAGCCTCCTTTCCTCTTATAGGAAACAACAAACCAAACTGACACTATACAACTGCATGACTCTCCGTAATGCCATTTTAGTCACTTCCATAAATGGATTATCAGAAATTTTTGTCAAGTCTCTTCAGTAAGAAGGAGAGGGTTGTTAAGGGGAAGGTAGGATTTTTGTATTTTTGTCCCATGTGTATATAACTTTGCATAGACACCTCTATGTTACTGAAGTTGATATGCAAGAGAGTTTACAAAACTTGACTCTGTACTATAATTTCTGAGGGAAAAATGCTGCTCATATTCTTTAAAATGTGTTATTTCTGTACTGAACTTTACTTTCGTACTCTGACAGGTCTAAAAACAATAACAATGTATTTCCTTCTTGGTGTCCCATCCTGGAGCAATCATATTCATCAACTAACATAAAGTCAACATCTTGCAATAATACTAATGGAACTTTCTAAATATATTGATTATGGGTATTTATTTTTAAAATTTAGAGTGAACCGCGTCATAAATTATAAAGGATTCCCTCTTTTATTGGTAAATCTTTTACTATATGGATGCATTAGTATGTTTATCCTAATAGACTTTCAGTCTTGCCAAATACTTTCAATGTTTTATGAACTCCAGATTGGCTAAAACTAATACTATCAGTTTGCATATGATCTACATGAACAGTATGCATTTGATGATTTAATGCTCGTGGGAGGTTATTTGGAGAAGGTTCACTCTTGAGATCGTCAATGGTAGAGAATAACAAAATGGTTTTCACACGGGAATGGAATAGTCCACTGCTAAGAAAAGATTGCATAAGATAGAGTAGATAAAACCAATGTGTGAGTTTCTTTAAAAAACAAACAAACAAACAAACAAAAACCTGACTTGCAAACAAAATTGAATGTCTAAATATAAATTCAAAATATTTTAGTAAAAATATTTTTGAAAATAGTTTTAACACATTAAAGCTAAACTCCCTCATCATGTACAAGGGAGAATACATTTTAATTTTAGGAAATTTGCTATTGTACGTAATCTTTTTTATTTTCTTTTTTTAATAGAGCATTTTCTGTTGGGGTCTTTCTGACTCTCTTTGCCCCTAGTATACACATATAAAGGTTGATTTCTAATTATTCATAATAGAGTCAGAGTCATTGATTAACCATCCGCATGTAGCAGCGTGCTTTCTCCGTGATGACAGCTGAGGTGCAAGATGAAACATTAAAATACTTTGATAATGCGATGTGACATGTCGTGTTGCAAATTAGCCTGTGGCAGAGATTTTCAGATGTGGGTTGGCATCACTTAGGGAGGTTTAAAAACAGCCCACGGGAGGCAGCAGCCCAGGCCCCATCCTCAGTGTTCCTTATTCTGTTGTACTATAACAGGGCCCAGGCATAAGTATTTCTTAAGAGTTACCCTGATAATTCTAGCAGAGCCAGCCAGTTTGAGAACTGCTTATATCAAGAATCATTCAAATACCTAGACTCTTCCAAAGAAAAAATATTGAAACCGGAGTCATTTCAATAGGCATAGCAGGGAAGTCTTATTGGGGATGAATTCATTTTAAATTGAAAAATGATTTAGTGAGAACACCAACAGAAAATCATAGCGTTGGCCAGTTGTATGAATGAAAACACAGAAATAAAAAGCATATGAAACTGTATCAAATTATATTATGCTTGTATGTACTCTTTTTCTGAAATAATTGTACTGAGTTTAGAAATTATACATGTAAAACAATTACAGACTCATAGAGGGTATGAGCGGCTTTTATTAAACATATAAATATTTATTTTTTTAAAACATAGAGGTTATGAAACCTTTTAACTACTTTTTTTTAAGTCACTACTTTTGGTGACAGATTTTCTTTGCACAAGAATGGCAAAAACATCACCTTCCTTTGCCACCACCCGCACCATCCATCCAAACCCCAGTTTAGTGCAATCAATTGGAGATATATTATCTTCTGACAATTTTAGTTATCTATATCAGTTATCACTGGTAAATAAACCACACCTATTCTTGATATAGCAGCAGGAATAATCTGAGAAAACATGTTTACAAATATAATATGTATTTTCTGTCAGTAAATCATTTCTCACTCTGGGTTATATACTGTATAGTAAAGTTATTTTAATCAGTTTTCCTCCTCTGACCTGCAGTGCACTTTTCCTTTTTATACTTTCCTGACCAGTGATTTTAAAGTAGCCTCATTCTGATTGGGTTTGAGATAGTTATTAACACCTACATATTACACTTGCTAAACGGTGAAACTTGTATTTCTGGCATTTTTTAAAGATTATACTGCCATACAATATCACAAATTGTATAAGCATAGGACTTTTCACGTCTGTGGCCCACAAGCCCCAAACTGGAAGCTAGATAGATGTGAAACTGCTTGACAGTGTTGATAGCCTCATTGTCAGTTGCACACATGAGGAAAAGGCCTGTGGATTTCCCCAGCCCATTTTCCGCAGGACGAGACCAATTTATCTTCAGACGCACACCTCTCCATGGACCTCCCTAGGAGAACTCTAGCATTCATTCTAGGACATTCTGTAGCATAGGAAAGATAACCATTATCCCGGATATTGGCTATTGTTTGTTTAGAAGTTGTAGCTTGTTTCAGATGAAGCTTTGCATAAGTTCAATTTGTAGGGTTCTATGAGTCTCTGAAAAAAAAATTAAAATTTTCCCCATAGGAGATGATAAATGAATCTGAGTCAGCCTTCTGCGTAGCATTCATTTTGCTGTTTTTATGAAATAAAGGAAAAAAAAATCAAATTAATTGATCAGTTTTATTTTTTCAGGGATCTGGAGTAAATATTTGTTCTTTTAACGCAGAGCACAGAATAGTAAAGAAAATTTTTGTTCAGCATCATATGAAGCTTCTTATTGAGGACACCTTCCCTGGTAAGGCCCAGTGAAAGGCGTTTCACCTAGAGAAAAATTGGCTTTACCCCCAGAGGGCTGGGGGAATCCACAGATCTATTTCCTGGCAATGAGGCTATCGTCACTGTCCAGCAGTTTCACATCTGTCTACCCATAATTTGGAGTCTGTAGGCCCCAGGGGTGAAAGTCCTGTGGTTATTTAGTTCGTAACTTTTATATGACACTTTAAATTAGAAAAATAGTATTAGAAACAAATCAAAATTTGTTTCTAATATAGAAATATAAATCAAAATTTAGTGAAAGTGTAATTTTTAAAGAAAAAATTCAAAGTAACTATTCACGGTGCCCCAAAGTTTTATATAAAGATGAAAAAGCTGTTTGGGAGTTATGAATTACTGTAGCCTTCTGTTAAATCTGTCTTGACAACTGTTACAAGGCATTATCATCAGAAATAGAGCTGCATTTCATTTTGTCTGTCAAATATAACCAACATATAGGACTTGAAGAAAGTGTGACTAGAAGGTGTGTCAAAGTAATTGGAAGAAATAACCAAGGCTCAGTTACCTCTGGTTACTCTTGGGGAGAGGCTTTAGAATAAAACTCCCAAACCAATACCCAGTACCCTAAGGGAAAACCGAGCTGTTCAGAATTATCATTCATGAGCTGAGAGGAAATAGAGTGAAGGGATTTGAAATCACTTCTTTTGTTGTACAAGTCAACCAACCATTGTAAAAATAAGTACCATGAAGGAAATGTCTCATGAGTTCACGGGACATCCTTGGTAGTCTGGGGATCATTTGTGGTGGTAATGTACCTTGACCAGGAGCTTCTGGAGGTACTTTTGGGGAAACAGGCAGGCTTTTACAGTGGAAAAAAGCATGGAGCTGGGGGGAAACTGAAGAGTTGCTTCTGCACCCAACTTTACCTGTCCATATGGTTGGCTCTTAGATATTTGGCTTACTTCTAGGCACTGTTACTGTATACATAAATGAGGTGGGCTGTGGATTGTATGATCTCCAAGGCCATTCCACCTCTGCTGTACCTTTATCCTAAATTCAATTTCTTCCATTCCGTTCTTCCATTTCTACCTTTTGTGTTGCCAAACTTCAGCCAACCAGATACAGAGGTAGCTCAGAATGACATATTTGCTGTAATGATGAGGTTCAGTTTGAAATCTAACTGGGTACTCATTTTATACTTAAGTGTGTGTGTGTGTATATATATATATATATATAAAATATTATAGCATTTGTATAATATTAAATACAATATATTAAATTATAATTATAAATATGAATAATATAAATATTTTTTCTCTCCGCACACACCCACGTGTCCGTTTCACTTGGAGCTACATCTGTATCTGGTTAGCTAAAGTTCAGCAACATAACAGGTATATATTTAATATATTATAATATTATAAATATTTACTGGATTATATAACAAAATATAACTATGTTATTACATATAATAATATGTACTATATTATACAATATACACAATACATATGTTACATAATATAATAACATTTATTTTTCATATACCAATTTAATCCAAATTTATTCTTTGTATACCAATTAGAAACTTGTACTTACTTAAAATGATTGCTGTTAGTTATGGAAAGATTTGTGCAGTCATGTGAAAAGAGCACATTTTCCCTAAAACATTTATCCACTGGTTTTCTTTTAGTTCTTGAGACCATCAGTTGTCTTCCCCCATTTTGGCATCCTAACTCAAGTTAGACTATTTCTAAGTGGAGAGATTCATTAATTGTAAGTTGGCCAGTTTCTTGGCTATTTTAGCAAGTCAAAATAGCTAGAAGGATTTTAATAACTCTCAGGCCCCAAATCCCTTCGTGATTGATACAGTTTGATTTTCCTTTATTCTTTTCCTGATTTGTGCTATGTCCTCCCTTTGCTAGGTTCCGATTTCCAAAGAACTACTGTCCGAATTGCGTGCAGGGCATTTTAAAAGAATTTGTTCTTCATCTCTAATTACCTTTATCTATTATGTTAAGATTTGACTCACTTTGCCAAACGTTGCTACAAAGCCCATTAGGGGTTTTAAAACCAGGATTAGTGCATGCTGCATATTCAAACTTCAGTTATTAATTCATTTCTAGTGGAAAAATTTTGTTCTAATTATTGTAGTATTACAATATTGGACATTGGTCAAAGCTTTCTGGGATGGTTATGAAGCAACTTGAATTTAGTTTATATAAATTAGTTTATAATAGTCTAGAATCAAAAATAAGTATACCACACCATTTCCTCATATACCAAAGTGTATACTGTAATACCCCCATATTTTTAAGTCTAAGGACATTTAGCAAATAATGTCATGCAAATTTGTGATATCCATAGTTAACCACATACTAATATTGATGTTAGTGGATTCTTTAGATGTGGAACTTATATATGAAATTAGTTCAGTTAAAAACACTTGTAAAACCAGTTTGTAAGTCATGGGAGAAACAGATGTCTAGATAATAACCATGGGTGGGAAGCTTTTGTTTGTCTCTATTAATTTGTCTCTAAGCTTATGTTTGTCTCTAATTACCAGGGTTGACCCCAGGCAAACCAGTGAAGTGTATCAATTACTACTTCTACCTGACCACTTTTTTTTTTTTTTTTTATTTCTTCCACAAAAGTAAATGTTTTATATTGCTCACTTTCCTTCTATACTTAGAAAAAAAAAATCATAACTAATCATACAATTAGTTTTTTGGCTGTTGGATTAATTTTTAGGAAACAGTTTATTCTACATTGTGTCTTAACCAGCTTTCCCATTTTTCAATAAATTATAGACATCTAGATATCAAAAAAAAAGACACAACCATTTGAGTAGAAGGGTGGAGGTGCCTCTGAAATGGTGAGTCCAATTACTTGGATGTTCATTTCCAGTGATTTGAATAGCAGAGGTTGGAAGTATTTAAATGATGGAATCGCATACCTTTAGGAGATGGTTCTCCTTAGTAGCTGGGCTGTTAAAGAACCAGAGGCACCTAAATTTCACTCCAGCAGGTCCCCTGTCCTCCCACGAGGACATAGGCCCAGCCTATCCCCCACTATACCTAAACTCAACTCCCTTCGTAACTACTTTAGAGGATTCATTGATGAGGGTGCATAGAAAGATTCCAGGCCTTGTTGTTTGCCATTTAATAGGCTATAACTGTGACAGGTGTGAATTGTGTTCCCTAATACTCTTGCATTAGCTGTCTTTAAAAAAATTAGTAAGTTAAATAAGGCTCAATATCAACACTCAGCAGGATACTGAAAATACTAAGACCCCAGACTTATCCAAGTTTGGCAGGTCCTGTGACTTCATTTGGGTGGGATCAAAAATTGGGGGCTTTCATTGATGTCTGGAACAGAGTGTAGAAGCCTGGTCTTTAGTCACTGGGGTTCCCCCTTAGCTTCACAGTCAGTGCTGGTGTGCTTTCCAGTCAGTCTCAGATGCTGCCCGCAGGACTGCCTCTCACGGGGTCTTCTCTGTGGACCGTAGGCTCAGCCGCTGTGACCCCTTCTACTGCCTTGGGAAGTGCGATGGGGAGCACTGGGGAGCAGCATTTGCTGACTGTCCAGAGCCCTTTCCCACTGATCTGCGCTCTGCATACAAGCAGGGTCCAGGAGTCTGGTACTCACAGAAACACCCCTATATCCCCTGGTTCCTTCCTCGTCTCAAGAAAGCCAACCTTTTCTCCCCACTTGAGCCACTTTGGCCTTTTCCAACCCTTGGATATTTTCAATCCACCTTACCCCTAAACTAGCTCCATGGCCTCTTTGAATGTGTGTTTTAAAAACAACTGTTTGTTAGTTCTTACTTGGCATAAGAGAGGTCCATTTCTCTTAATTTCAAGGGCTGATGTGTTCTTTTGAGAGTGTGTTGCAGATACGGTGTGGAGAGGGCTCCTACGGCACCAGAACAAAACACAAATTAATATTTTAGTAGACTATACTGTCCTGCAACAATTTGTCAGAATGATGTTTGATTGCTTAGATTTTCAGTCTTTGTGATTTCCCCAATTTCTTTGGATGTAATGAGGAGGAAAGGGGGAGTACTGAAGAGTAGGGTTCAGACACGCAAGGGATGCAGAATATCCTAAGAAAATAAAGCAAATGAAATAGAGCAAATTTTCAAATACTGTCAGAAGAAAAGTGTTGGAAGAACATGCATTTAGCAGTGCTAGATGTAAGTATTGGTGTCTGTTCTTTTAAAGTGTGTAAGTTAAAAGCAGTAATACTTGAACATTAATGAAACAATTAGACTAGAAGAGACATAAGAAAGAAAAGTGTGCTTTTAGATATAGAGCAGTGTTAAGTAACACTTGTTATTTAACACATGTCTTGTTTACTGACTTTTAATCTATTTGAAAATCTATATACCTGCAGTACTGGAGCTTCAGAATTCAGGAAGATAATGTCCCCATTGTCAAAGATTAAACACTTGGGCAAAGAAGCCAGATTTGCCTGGAGCCAACCATAACACAGTAGGTTCAGTTCAATCAAGATGGTGTGAATGAAGAATTTCTAGAATATTAGGGGTATATAAAAGGTAAATGTATTCTGAGGATACGGGATTGACACTGGAACTTGAAGGGTGAATGAGAGTAAGGTATGTCAAGTAAGGTAGTGGGTAAAGGTGTGAAATTGCAAATGGAAGAGTGTGAGCAAAGTTGTATAATTGTGGACTAATCATGGAATGTTTGAGAAATGTTTAGTCCCCTGTGAAAATGAATGTCGGGAGAAAGTTGCTGAAGATGAGACTAGCGTCAAAGCTACTTGGAGAGAGGTTCTAAAGACTACTTGTAGGAACTTCTAAAGGCATGAGAGCTTCATTTCACAGACAGAAGGGAATTATCAATTATTTTTATGCTGGAGAATGATGTCTTCAGACCTCTGTGTCAGTACTTCTTTCTTTCCTTTCTCCCTTCTGGATGATGTATGTGCATTGTGGAGGAAGTGGCAGAATGAAAATTATATATATATATATATATATATATATATATATATATATATACACACACACACACACACACACACACACACACACACACACACATATATGGAGCCAGGCAGTGTCACGCGTTGCTGGTGGGAATGCAAACTGGTACAGCCCTTCTGGAGGAAAAGTTGGCAATACATAACAAAATTACATATGCACTTATCTTTTGACTTAGGATCCCACTTCTAGGAGTTTATGAAAAACATTCACCTCCAACAATATAAAGATACATATGAATAAGATTATTTATTGTAGGATAGTTTGTGAATGCAAAATACTGGAAACAACCGAAATTTCCACACATGAAAAAGTGGTTGAATAAACCATATTACATCTACACAATGGAGCACTATACAGCTGTAAAAAAAAAAATGAGGAAGATTTCTGTGAACTGATTAATTTCCAGGGAATACTATTAAATGGGAAGGCCCAGTGCCAAAGGGTATCTATATGCTACCTTTCGTTTAAGAAACAAAAAAGAATATTTGGAAACATGCATGCATCTGCTAATTTGTGCAAAAGAAATACAGGAAAGATAAATCAGAAACTAATGAGATCAGTTACCTATAGGAGGCTGTGAGGAAGGGTGGAAAGGGATGTGGTAGTCGAGAAGAGGAGGAAACACTTTTCTGATCATACCTTTAGTTTGGCTCTGCCTTTTAGAGCTGGAGTAATGTTTCATATATTTAAAAAAAAAAGTAATTAATTAAAATTAACTAGAATGTGGAACCCAAAGGGAATATGAGAAGTAATAAATGAATTAACTTAAATGACTTAAATAATCACCTGGAGGATGAACCAACCTAAGGAATTTTGGAAAACAGCATTTTGACTGGACACTGTAAGACTAAATACAAAAAGAAATGTATGCAAATGATATACTTTAGTAAATTTATTTCCCATAGAAATATGGGTTAGCAATTGTGAAACTACTTTTGAAACCATTTGAGTGTTCTATAGTTGAACAAAAAGGTAAATATTTTGTTGATAACAGAGTAGGATTTTTCACTATTGGAAAAAGAAGTTACAGATAAGGAAAGGACAAAGTATAGAATAAATGCTGTGGTGTTGGATTGGAATTGGAGGTATCAATATGAATGCATGGTTTTTAATATATGTGCAAATAGATACACACAGAAATAATAGATGTGTGTTCTTTGATTGTGTGTGTACATACTGATATTTCCTAGGTCTGTTTGTTGAGAGGGGCTAGAAACAATGACACAGTCCAGTGGCAAGGAGCATACCTAGCACTCAGATCCTGGTTTCTAAATACCGTTCTTCAGTAAAAGAAACTGTTTTTCCTTGGAGAAAGGACTGATACCAGAACTGGAGAAGAGATGGTACAAGATGAGCCTGGAATATTTTGTAGTGCCAGAAAGTAAGGAAGTAGTCAAAAAAACAAAAAAAGTGGGGGATATGTTGAAAGAACATAGGAGCCAACCTGAAAGAACTCCTAGTCACCAAAGCTGTAACAAATAAGTTGAGCAAATAAATGAGTAAATAATAATATTATGTTACAACCCATAGTATAAATAAATATCCATGAATCCAGCCTGATCTAAATAAACATTTGAAAAAGTAAATAAATGGGCAAAAAGGGACTATTTTTTTTTTTTTTTTTTTTGCAGAGAATTCCGTTTAATAAAGGTTTAAAAAATGAAGGAAATAGAAAATCACCATCTGGAAACAACATGGTAGTAATTGATGCAGATCATTTCTAATGATGGAGACTAAATTGGTGGGTAAAAGTCTGTATAGTAACAGGATATTTGCAAAATCTCAAAGTATCTCCTCGAAAATATTCAATAAATTACAGAGGAAACAACAGAAAATGTATGGTGGAAAAATCCTGGAGGCACCAATTTCACGAAGTGATTGAAGTTAATATCAGCAGTGATAAGGCATTAGCAACATGTATCCCTTAGTATGACTGAGAAAGGCCCAACATCATTTTTGTGTTATTCCTGCCCCAAATGCATAACCTCATCTAATCTTGAGAAAACATCAGAGAAACACAGATTGAGGGACATTCACAAAATTACTGATCCATTTTGTACTTTTATTCAAAAGTGTCAAAGTAATGAAATATAAAGGAAGACTGACAACCATCATAGACTGAAGGAGTAAGTGACTAAGGAGTCCTGACAAGTCAAAAGTGAGGTGGACTTATGGATTGGGCCCTAGAACAGAAAACAAGGCATGCATGGGGAGTCTGGTGAAATTCGAATAAGATCTGGAGATTAATACATAGTATTGTATCAATGTTAATTTCCTGGGTTTCATCATCATGTAATGATTTTATAAGATATTAATATTAGAGGAAGATGAGTGAAGAGTGTAAACGAACTCTTGGTACAACGTAAACCTAAAATTATTAAGAAAGAAAGGGGGAGGGATGTGGAGCTTGGGATATGATTTGAGAAATTCAGCAATGGTGAGAAAGCCATGGATTTGAGAAACAATGGATTTTGTGCCTGATTAAATAAGTGAAAGATAGTAGAGGGTAGGCAGAGGGAGAAAGAGTAGAATCTGACTCTTTTTAATCCTACTTGGATAAATTCCACAGCTTCCCCTTCTATTTGAAATATTTATTCAGCATTGAGCAGTTCAGTCCCGCCACTGGGTTTCAAGGAATGAGAGAAGCTCCCAATCTCCAAATGAAGATGGGCTGAGAGCCAAATCTGGAAAATCCTTTCATGGGAGATATTCAATCTTTCCAACCTTTCCTTTTCTTGGGATTTTGGATGTTTCTTGCTTATAAAAGGGGAAAACTAAACCAAATGCAACTGAAATGTGATACAACAATGTGAATTTATTACCAGATGGAAGAATTGTGGGTTCTCTACACATTTTCTTTCCCTTGGATGCTGTGCAGCATCAGGGCTTTTAGAGGATTTTCCAAAGCTGCTTTAAAGAACCTTCTTTCCATAACCAGATATAATAGTGTTAGGTGTGTGTGTGTGTGTGTGTGTGTGTGTGTGTGTGTGTGTATGTGAGAGAGAGAGAGACAGAGAGAGAGAGAGAGAGAGAGAGAGAATGCACATGGCAGAACAAAGGAGGGATTTTGAAGGGATGCTGTCTGAAGACAGGGTGGAAGATGAGATCTATTTCTTTCATCCCTTTATTTCTTTAGACAACACATATTAAGCATTCATAAAGATCTTGCATTACAAAGTATTAAAGGGCAAAAAACTCGGTCTAGGAAATTCAGACAGTTTATTAGGATTTTAAGGTATTAAATGTTGTTCAAGGTAAGTAAGCAGTTCTCTGTACTGGGCAGTAGAATTAATAAAACTTGCCATTTGTTGAGTGGTATGCCCAGCACTAAGGATTATGCTTTCTATATGTGAATTTTAATTTTTCCCAAACCCTGCAGTGTAGTTACTTATCCTTCCCTCTGACAGAGAAAGGATCTAAGGTTTGGAGCAGCATCGCCTAATGGAAATATAACACGGGCAACATATATAATTTAAGTTTTAGTAGCCACATTAAAAAGGTAAAAAGAAACAGGTACAATAAATTTAATATATATATATAATATATATATATATATATATATATATATATATAAAATATATATATTAATGTATATTATTTAACTAATTTCATCCAAAATATTACCATTTCAGTGTGTAATCAATATAAAACATTATTGATGAGATCACTTACATTTTTTATACTAAGCCTTTAAATCAGAGCCTATTTATACATAGAACACATCTTAATTTGAACACTAAGTTTTCACTGGAAACTCTTGATCTGTATTCAGAATTCAAAAAATGCACAGTAGTTTTACACACCTTGGTTGCTCCATCATGCTTAAAATTTGTTCCAATAATTGAATAGAGTATCTGCTTTTAAATTTAATTAAAATGAAATAAAATTTAAAATTCTGCTTCTCAGTCACCCTTGCCACATTTCAAGCGCTTAGTAGCAACACGTGGCTGATGGCTATCATATGGGCCAGGGCAAGTTCGGAGAATTAAAATGAATTACCCAAGGCACTAAGAGCCCATAGTGCTAGAACTGACATTTAAATGTGAGTTAATATGACTCACAATTTTGTGATCTCAGCTCTAACTTCTAGTATAAAAATTTTGTTGCTTAGTTGTGTGGTATTTGGGGGTTTACTTAGTTGAATGCATTCTCTCCTCTGCTTTTTGATAATGCTCCTTCAGCTCATGGGCCTGAATGCCTAAAATCAGTTGTCCACTATGAGGCAGCTTGTTTATCAACATAAGGAGGCTGGCATTCAGAGGGCAGCAAGCAAGCACTTCCCAGGCAAAAATGCAGATGTATTTCTTAGTTAATCTCAGTGGCTGCCACAGTGAAATGAGAACAGAAATGCAAATGGTCAACTGAAAGCATTTTGCTCCAGAGGCTGGTTTTGTTGGACCAGGGTTCCCTAGTTTTACTTCATTAGCAGTCTGGGTTGTTTGTCCTTGTCCTAATGCTTTTTATTTTGTTTTGTGCATTTTAGGGCTCTTTCATGTTTAAAAACAAAGGCTATTAGACTGCATTTCTCAAGGGATTCAAATTGATCTCCCCAACAAGGAGTTTGGCTTTTAAAGGCAAATCTAGAGAAAATCCTTTGATTGGCAGGGGAAATTGCCATGGGCTTGATTTTCTTTTTCCAGCATCACTAGAGAATCATTTTGCTGTTTCATATTTTTCACTAATAATAATATTTAAAAATCCATAGACACTGGTTTCATTTCTTAATGCTGGCCTCTCTGTTACAGACGTGGTTCCTAGGCAAGATACTTGCTTGTTAGTGATTTGCATTTTTGACAGCAGATTTTCTTCTACTTAGAAAAAGAAAATGTGCTGGGCAGTATCTGTCGATGAAAGCAGAAAACTCTGTTTCTTGACTTTGACCATTCTTCACATGGTGGATAATTGTTTTAATACAGAGAGAAGGAAAGAGTGAAAGAAGAGAAATTGAATGACATGCCAGCAATTTTAGTTAATTTCATAATAACTTAATCTATGTCAGACAAAGTAAAATGAATCACAGCCTAAAAGGAAATGGCTTTCTAATGAAAATTGTTCAGGCATGTCATTTACTCTGTGTGTGTGTGTGTGTGTGTGTGTGTGTGTGTGTGTTCCTATTTCAGACAGAAAAGCTGTTGAACAGAAAAAAAGAGTGAATATTAAAAAGCTGTAGTAATTTTGTAAGTCAGTATTTTTTTTTTCTTTAGTTTTCTATGTGAAATCTTGGATGCAAATTATATGGGATAAAACAATTGTTCTCTCCCTGAACTATAGTCACAGTATGACCTATTGGGTTTGCTCTATTTACTGTGTCTGCAGCATAATTATGAAGACTTAGCTGCTCTCCCAAATAGTTACAGATGTGGGAGAAAAATAAATTACTTTTGCATGCTAGCCCTGGAAGTCGTGCTGTTGTAATATAATGTAATTGGCCATGAACAAAAGGAAGTTATTATATTCATTTGTATTAGTTTGAAAGCCACAGAAATGTATTATATTATTTTAGGCTGAATAATTGAAGCAGTGCCATTGATGATTTTTCTCCCTTATCATCCAGCTTTACTCTGAAGGTCATTTTCATGAAATGTAATAATTTCAGCTTTTTCATTTTACTTAAGATATAAGCAAATCATAAGAGCTGTCATCAAATATTTGAAGTCATATAAGAGGGGTTATATTTGTTCTTTATGACTTCAGGTGGGGAGAGATAGGATCAATGGACGGAAGTGCCAACAAGACAGATTCTAACTGAATATAAGAAGGAAATGATTATGGTCAGAACTATCTAAAGGTAGAATAGACTTCTTTGAGAGCTGGTGAATTCCTAGTGTCTTATGTCCTACAGGTAGGTCCCTTTGCTTGAAGCCTACAAGTTCTCCAAAATTAGGTAGGTGAATTAAAAACAAAACAAAAAAAACAACAACTAAGCATGTAAACGCCCTTCCTTCCAACCTAGAGGCCCATTAAATCAGACCTCTAGAGGGAACCTCGGTTTGTAGCAAAATATTGTAGCATTGTGGGTAAGCCATTTGGATTTTATGACTTTGGGAAAATTCCTCCTGCCACAAATTTACACACACACACACACACACACACACTGGAGGTTCCAAAAAATGTATACAAGTGATCACTTTGGTCAACGTTGCTCAAGCAGTATTTTGCCGTAATCAAAAGTGTCTGGATGCTGATGGTAACCACTTTGAGCACCTCTTGTAATTGCAGAAGTCAAACGTGACTTGTATTCATCTTTTGTTATCGGTATATATTGAGTATTACGATTTTAATACAGTTTTCCTTTCTTAAAATGTGTACACATTTGTTTAGCAACCTCTGTATGTGTATACACACACACACACACACATTTGTTTTTAAAGAGGATAATGCTACTTTTCCCCTTTTCGTGTAAAATGTGATTAAGTTAATATGGTTTTCTGTGAGCTGTATTGATCTATTTGATAAACTTTAAATAAGTAAAACTTTGACAGAAAGATAATCGTGTTTCATTCTTCACCTGAAATATTAAAAGAATAATAGTAAGTTGGTTTAAACTTCTAGAATAGTGAATAAATGATGCAAGTTAGGCAAAAGATATAAAATTATGAACTTTGGATCTGGAGGCAGATATTTTTATTTATTTATTTATTTATTTTTCATTTATGAGATGACTTAACCATGTTGTCACCTAATGGTAACCCTATGCCTTATTTGCAAAATATCCACTGATTTTTTTCTTAGTTTCTCAAGTTTATCAGTTATATTTTCAGGTTTGAAATATAATTATATAAACATAATTTTAGTCATTCCTTGAAGGGAAAGATACTGTAAGTGGTGTGGTTTTACCTGAATACCATGAAAAATATTTATTCAGAGAGAGACAGAGACAGACACAGAGAGAGTACTACCCTTTTTAAGGGATTCTGAGTAAGCTCTCTTCATTGTTTAGGTTTTTAAATCCTCAGTGAAATGTTGGTAACTCTTCTGAACTACCTTCAGAAGGGAATTACTGTAGATTTATGTAGGGTGGCTGAAGGAAGAAGACCGTCTGTAATAAATTATCACCGTTATGAATTATCTCTGAAATTTGATATTGAGGAATTTTTTTACAAGGAGCATCTGCCTGAATTGGAACACATTTTCAGGATGAACGGCCATTTTTCTAAGTCTAAACTTCTGTTTATGTTTGGAACAGTTTAAAATTGTTTAACTAGGAATTTGAAACATTATGGATCACATTCATTCTATTGTTTTTGTTGTTTTTAATGCATCATTTGAGATTTCCAATTGAACGACAGTTTGGCAAATCTCAATTTTTGTTAGTAAAAGGTATTCATGATTAGGAAAATAAAAATGTTAGTCAACATTCTAGCTGAGAATTCAAGCATAGGGCGTATTTTGAGGTAAGTGCTGTACTTTGCATTGACTCATCACTACTAACTGATCACAGGCCATTGGCACTGCGATCATTTGCCTAGTATCCTCTAATCTAGCACTGGCTCTTACCCAAGGGACCTCGGTGAGGAGGCGTCATTAATCTAAGCAGCAGATATTCTTCTGTATTCCAGGAGCTGGTTGTGCCCTGCTATTTGTCTGGTACTAGTTACTAAAGGAACTACTGGGGAAACCTAAAACTTGTGCTTTGGTTAAGTGAGGAAAGATTCAAGAGAGATAGGCAAGAAGGGAAGAGTAGGGGAAAGGGAAGTCCCAGTTCGTGTAAAATCCTTTAAATCGCCTTAGATCGAAATGATTGAG
Source organism: Rhinolophus sinicus (assembly GCF_036562045.2). Classification (NCBI taxonomy): domain Eukaryota; kingdom Metazoa; phylum Chordata; class Mammalia; order Chiroptera; family Rhinolophidae; genus Rhinolophus; species Rhinolophus sinicus. The sequence goes on along the minus strand of NC_133754.1, from coordinate 62,999,000 downwards.
TTTGAAATAGAAAGAAAAGCAATGCATTATAATATGCAGTGTACCTGGTTTAATTAACCTTGCATTTCCTCTTGTGCAGTTTTTATTTATTTATTTTTTTTGGTAGGTGAATAGTGAGTGCTCTGGGATAAAATTGACCTTGCTTTTCTACACATGCATATGGAAATTCCATGCAGGGACTTGACAATTAATATTGATTCAATGTCAGAAGCGCAACATTGATTGCAATGGAAAAGACTGTAGGGGGGAAACCTGAAATTTTCATTTGGAGTGTATGAAAGTGCAAGTCCTAATTATTGATTTATGTGGCGATATTGAGGGTATGTGCTGAGGGTATGTGCTGAGGCCTGTGGTAATCCACTTCTCATTTGCTATAGAGGCAGGTTTTTCATTCCACTCTGATTATGCCTTATATACTTCTTACTGAAAAAAAAGAAAAGGTTTGCAGTGGAAGCAAGAGTTACCAATTTTCAGATTTTTCCATATAGTGATATACATGCATCTACAAATACAAGTTTAGCGAGGACAGTTTTTCTTCTAACGCGTGATTTTTGTGTGTATCATGGGTCTCTGTTAAAATGGCTTTCTGTCAGCAAGCAAGTAACAAAGGCTGCACTGAGTAGATGAGTAGACACAACCAAGTTCTTATTGGTTACTGTAATGCTATAGTCTCACCTGGGACACCGTTTTGTGACATGAATCCAAGGACATTCTTAAAATGAAACTATAGACATGTGAAAATGTTTAATGGCCAAATAGTCCTGGGTTAACAACTACCACAGGGAACTCCAATTAGCAAATTTACTCATTTGGGCCCTATTTACACTTCTGCTGTCAACTCTAATTACTTATTTTTGAAATAAAAACTTTGGCCTTCACTGCGGTCTCCAGAGCCTGTCAGTGAGTGATAATCTGTTTGAATCACCTCAGCTATATTAGCATTTCGCAGGTCTGCCATCTGGCTCGTAGGAACCAAAGCTCAATCAATATTTATACATACAAAATGACAGTTCCTGAGAAGGGATGGTTTTGACTTAAGTGAACGCATGGTCAATGTTTATACTAGAATTACAAGCAGAGCCATGATTTGTGAATTAATAATGATTATCCCATGCCATAGATGCTTTAGTATTTATCAGGAAAGGGCCATTAGGTGTAAAAATCACAGGACATGAAACCTGTGCTTTCACTGCTTGAAGGAAGGAGAAGAGGGAGAGAGCCAGGTTGGGTGGATGACAGCCTTGAGCCCACACTAGCAGTAGCTATGGTAAGACAGGCACATCTGCTTGTCATTTCCTTTATACGTGGGGCCTTCCTGACAAAACTGCATCCACAAGAACACTACTGAGAGCTGATCCCTGCTCAGCTGACCTCTCTCTTATTCCTCAACAAATGAACAATTCTGGGACCTTCAGATGCTTGGGAAATTCCCCCAGAATTTTTGGTATTGAGTAATGTTTGCCAACCAGCAGAGCTCTGTTTCAATCTATAGGGTTAGAAACTGAAGCATGACTCAAGTTAATGACTTTTCGACCCAAAGTCATGTATTTTCAGAGTAGAAGGAAGTGTAGTAAGAAGCCTGGCACACTCCTGTTGCAGGTGTGACACTGAGATTTGGAAGAGGTACGCTGAGCGTTGGATGTCGTGGTCACATCCTCACGTGTCCCGGGACAGCACCTGCGGTCACTGTGTATCAGTCTTTCCCTCCTAACTTATGCCAGTTCTTAGTTTCAGTGGGTCTTTGACTCTGTGAAATGGCAAATGTGTGTCTGGAAAAATAGCTTTTCTTTGTCAATGTAAATATTGTTTATGTGTGAGTCCCATTTGAAACAAACCAAGACCATCAAAACATAAATATTAATCCAAGAGGTTAAATTGTGCATAATTATTACTAGCAGTGGCTTTCAGAAATTATTTATTGTCAACTGAAATACCAGAATTCCTGTGAGTCTTTTCTCTCACATTTTTGTCAATCCATGTTACTGTTTTTACTTAACAATTTGGAATGTTCCCAGACTTTAAAAGACATAAGCCTCTCCTAGGGAGCTTATTTAAGATGCAGATTCCAAGGTTATAGCCCCCAGAGATTGTTACTGGGGAGTTCTGGTATGGAGCCCCAGAAGGTGCATGTCCATAAGCCTGCCAGGTGGTTCTGTTACAGATAATCCACAGACATTTTGGGAATCATCCATGAAGTGTGCTGATTTGAATTCTGATTAATTTTATATTTTAGTCACTGCTTCTGTGAGAAATTATGAATTGTAGTATTGTTTTTAAATGAAATATGCATAAGTGTTTGTGTAGGTTGAGTGGTATTCGAGATGCTTCATGGCTCAGCCTCTATTCTGATACTTTGATTTTTATATTTGATACTGTATTCAAATATTCTTTGAAAGCTACAAGTGTCTTTTTTAGAAAGACCACAATGTCATGGCAATTGACACTTAACTTTTTAAAATTTTGTTTATGTCTTAGTAGATAATTCAATGTGAAAGTGAAATTCTGTTTACTTTTATATATTTTTAAAGAAGTCTCCCAATGAACAAATAAAATAAATGAAAGATGAGGAATAGAGCGGGGAGCTATACTTAAATTACCTGTAGTTATTAGGCCTTCAAGAATTCATAGCTAATTTACAAAGCTCTCTAAGGCAAAAAGTAGTATATATAACAGCAATTAGAGCAGCATTCTTCACAGAGTTTTAGTAATAATTTAGAAAAAAAAGGGAATAAATGACGAAGGAAGGAGAAAAAGGGAAGGAAGGAAAAAAGTATCAAAAAATTATGTACCGTAAATTATTTTCATGGAAGCTTGATCTTGCTATATGTGAAGTATATCATGAACTTGTTTCTAATTTAATTCACCAAGTGTTTTTAAGTATCTACTGTGTATGGACTACCATGGATGTACAGTTTGCTAGAGCTGCCATAACAAAGTACCATAACAAAGCCTAGGTGACTTAAGCAACAGAAATTTATTTTCTGGAAGTTTGGCAGGCTAGAAGTCTAAGGTCAACATGCCTTCAGGGTTGGTTTCTCCTGAGGCCTCCGTCCTTGGCTTGTTGATGGATGTCTTCTTACTGTATCCTCACATGACCTTTCCTCTGTGGGTCGATGGCTCCAGTATCTCTCAGTGAGTTGTAATCTTTTCTTACAAGGTCCAGTCAGGTTGCATTAGAACCCCACCATTATGATCTCATTTAACCTTAATTTCCTTCTTAAAGGTCCTCTCTCCAGATCAGTCATATTGGGGGTTAGGAATTCAACATATGAATCTCAGAGGGTGCACAATTTAGTCTATAACAATGGATCTAAAGGTAAAAGTAAGAGTTACAGACGTCAATATACAAAAAAAAATAGTGGGCCAATTGGCTAAAGAAAATGTCCACTCTAAGGTGGAAAACGATGTGATGAGTTGAAAGACAGCCTCTGAAAGCCTAGAGAACAAAGCTGTCATAGGACACTAGGGGGTAAGCTTCACAGAGAGGAAGTCAATTTGAAACAGGCCTGTGGAACTGAACACAATTTATGTGAAAGGTGGGGAGAAGTAGGGGAATTGAGGCAGGGTATATGGCATAGGAATTGCTTATTTGGGTGCCTACAAATAGAAGGCGTAGAAGTGGGAATCGTATAGGGAAATAGTGGGTCATAAAGCTGAACGGTTATTTCAGAGAATATTAGAAAAGGTCTTGGCGCTGTGCTGAGGAGTTTGGACCATGGATGTCCCACATTCATTTTGTAAGAGGAGTCATGTGATCACTGGGTTTGCGTAGATCGCGTAGGAATTGTAAAAAATTCAGACTCAAATGCTGGACTTTGTATACTCTTCATTGGGCAAATTACTCGACCTCAGAAAACCTTTGATTCCTCATGCTGAACTAGGGATCACCATCTCCTCTTCTTCTTCAGGCTGTTGTGAGAACTGAGATCATACATGTAAAATGTTTGGGATACAGCAAGCCCTCAGTGCATTTTAAAGTGGAGCTCAGCAAACATATATGATGGACATGGTGTCCCAGCTGTGGTTTAATATTAAAATGATTTAAATTGTGCAGATTTTAAAATACATTGTCATATCCTCAGCACTGACATACAAAGCCAGTAGTTTGAGGAGTTGGATAGAGGAAAGAGTACAGAGGACCCTTGAGGCAAAGAGAGCAGATCAAAGTGATTTTAAAAGTACACTGAAGAGAGCCATATGTTGGGTTCTGGAAAATTAGTGAGGTATGTTTTAATATGTCATATCTGCAATCCTGCATCAACACTCCTGAGCCCACATTTCCATCCACTTCCTAGAGTATTGGGGGGAAAAAAAATCCCCTACTATTTTTTTTTTCTTTTTAATTTACTCATTCTTTTTAAAATTCTGGGCTTTTATGCTAGTGCTGTACTCCATTCAATCAGTATTTCATTCTCAAAGGTAAAGTCATGTTTCCCAAACTTAACATTGTTTTTCAATTAATTAAAATCTGTTAAGAACAATTTAATTGAATGCTGTCACCAGCAGCATAAATCATTGTGATACCTTGCTGTCATCACCCAGCTTCTGAAAACACCTCTTGTGGCAAGATCCGACACAGCTTATAGCAATATCCAAAATGTTTAACCAGGATGACATAATTGTCAAATATGTAATTGCGCTTTTACTGCCTGTAGCATTCACTACCATTTGAAAAATGTCAGAAATTACTACCATAGGCAAATCAAACACTTAAATCTATGTCCAGAATACATTCTCTGCCAAGATAAAAAAAGCATCACTTCTTCTTGGTGACTTTAAATTTTAATGCCCTGTGTATCAGTGAGTGTGTTCACCCTGTGTGAAGTTTACACAGCACTTCAAGTTTAGAAAGAATGCAGGGTAGTCCAGCCCCATCTGTGCGACTAAGAATCATTAGGTGTAGCAATTAGATACAAGACTCCTTTGAAGGGAATAAGGATGGGTTTGTCACACTGGGTAGTATTTTTAAATGAATTTTGACATGTTCAATAGGCTTCATAACAAATGATTAGCATCTCAGAATACTAATGGACTCCACTGACACCAGCTGCCTCGGGAGAGATATCAGATCATAGCAGATTCACTGATATCAAAGGACGTGTTGAATTTTCTCCTCTGTTTTAGCACTTCGTGTTTCAACTTAGGACAGTCTTCCATAATATAAACTCTCACTAAATTATCACCATTGTCTAATATTTATTTACTCTTTTGCTTTATAACGTATGTTGTCAAATTAGTACCCCCTTGCCAACTTCCTCCCCCATCAGCAGAGTACCTTTCTGTATCATTGCAGCATTTGACAATTTTATGTCAGATGACAAGAAAATTCTGTCAAACACCTGGGTAACCTCTTTAAAATAATTCAACAGGTCGTTTGAAAGGAGCAATCACTTTAAATTCAATGGGAATTTCTCCTTAAAGGGGGGCATTACAGTCACCACTGGAGTAGATATTAGTCCACATTCATTTTGTTAGAGCTCACCTATGATATGTCATTAGTACGGACTGTACTGTTCTTAAAATACAAGGACTGCAAACTCATATAAATTACAAATATGATGCATCCATTTAAATATTTACCTAGAAGGATTTAGTTCGTGGAAATCTTTTCTGTCATCGAGTACAATCATACTCTTTAATATCATGGTGCTTCATTCCCGTGATCCCGATTTTGACTGTGCTGAACTGCAGTACAGAAAACATTTGAACATATTGTAGACGGCTCATCAGATTTTCTCTTCCATGAAATGCAATAGAGCCATGTCCCAAGTGATAGAAAATTACTATGATCATCCCATTCCACATGGAAGTTTTGTGATTATTTGCAGAAAGAAAACCTAACAACCTTTTCAGCCAGAGATGGGCAGACTCTTGATGGTCTTTCACTGACATTGCTTCTAAATGGGATAACGCAGGTGGGAGGTCTGATTGATTACACCAGTCATCCGAGACAGTCCAGTTATCTCTTTTTGTGTCCCCATAGTAGTTAAGAGGATGGACACAGGATAGGGCTGCCTAGGTCCAAATCCTGGTCCTGCCACTTAGGTGCTATGTGACAGTTACAACATTTTTGTAACAGTTCCTTCATCTGTTACATAGAAATACTAATACCCTGTTTCCCCAAAAATAAGACCTAGCTGGACAATCAGCTCTAATGCATCTTTTGGAGCAAAAATTAATGTAAAACCTGGTCTTATTTTACTATACTATAATATATATTATATATATATATATAGTATAATAATATAATATATAATATAATACAATATAATATAATATAATACAATATAATACTGGATCTTATATTAATTTTTGCTCGAAAAGACGCATTCGAGCTTATTGTCCAGCTAGGTCTTATTTTTGGGGAAATGGTAGTACAAACTTTGTAGAATTGTTTTGAAGATTGAATGAGTTTATATACCTAATAAACTTAGAGCAGTCCCTGACGCATAGTAAGAGCTCAGTACATTTAGCCATTATTATTATGATTGTAACTTTTGTTAATTTGAATTGATGTGGTGAAGTTAAATACTGTTCATTGTTTGGATGCTTTATTGAGGATGAGAAGGCTGTCAGGAGAACAGAAATGTTCTAATTTTCTAAATTAATGGAATATTTGGATTCTGGAAATAATGGATTATTACAGTTTCTCCTTTGAAAAAATTCTCTTGTCAGAATTCCTAAACAGATGGCTTTTGAGCACTCAGAAAAAAACTGTAGTGGTCACTATCATGATGTGTTAATTAAAAACAAGCCGTTTCATACTAGCCTAATCTCATTTTTGGAAACAGTTCCTGGATTGTTGGAATAAGAGATGACTTATCTGGATTTCTGAAAAATATAGATTCTTTCATGACACATTTTGATGAAAAGGAAGAAGCATAAGCTTGATCAAGTAGGATTACTCTTTTCATGGGAAAACCACACGGTGACTGTTATTCTCAAGGAAGAGCTCTCAGAGCTTACAAAAGTACAGTCATTTTGCCTACTTTCATTATTTATATCCATTATTTCTTTAAGGACCTGGAAAACATGCACATCGTGTGATAACACATTTTGCAGAGATATCTAATGTTGATGACAAATGTAAGTTTCAAAAAAAACAATGAGTAGGAACAACAATTAGTTGAAACAAATGAGGTAACATTTGTAGTAACATATGTAGTCATGTTAATTTACTTTTAAAAACGCACCATAGTAAAGTGGTCTAGACTTAACAAAGTTTATTTAAAAAACATTTTGAACCTTTGAACATGAATAGTTTTCTTTTGGAGAGCCAGCTCTGGTTGGTTAGATAAGGTTGACTTAAGCACCATGTTAAAAGGTGTCCAAAGTAACGCAGTAACTAATACCCCCTAGTGACATAGCCCCTACCTTTAAGGAGCTTGTAAAACACTGTGGGTGACAAATCTGTAAGTAATAGCAGTAAAGTATTGAAATACTACAATGGGATAAGCATAGAGTTCATAGAATTCAAAGAAGGAACATTTGACACCTAACAATAATGGTGTCAGAAAATGACCCACAAGAGAGGATATAATTAAACTAAGAAGATTAGGAGTTTACCAAGTGAGGGAAGGACAATGGTGTCCTCGGTTAATAAACTGTAGAAAGATGTGAGCCCAGGTATATTCCAGGATTGTAAGTACCAGTGGTACAGATAATAATAGATAGCAAGGTAGAGACCATTGAGTTTTTAATAGCTTATATACATATGTGCCCAGAACTTTTAAAAGTGCTTTACATATATTAACTCATTTAATGTGTTGTATCCTTTAGCTTTTACTGCACAACAAATGTAGTGACTTAAAATAATCATTGACTCTTACTCATGAGTTTGGAAACAGCAGGGTAATTCTGCTGGTGTGGTCCTGGCTTGGATCATGTTGGTTGGATTTGCTCATTCATCTGTGCTCAGCTGGCTGTTCATCTCATCTGGATGTTCTAGAGTGGTCTCACTCACATGTCTGGCAATTGTTTTGCTTTTGGTTGGGGCAATGGAGATGACTTGGCCCTGTGTCTCTGGTCATGCAGCGGTTGTTCACATGATAGTCAAAGGATTCCAAGATCAGCAAGAGGACAGATCTCAGTGGTCAAGTACATTACAAGCCTCACTAATATCCAAAGCAAGTCACAGGACCAACCCAGACTGAAGGATGTGAGAAATGACTCCACATCTTGAAAAAGACAAAAATATGTATGACCAATTTTACAATCTACTGCAACTTTTTTTAAAAAAAATAATCTCAGTGAGGTAGGTACTGTTAGTGTCAACCCCAATTATGTCTGAGTTCCTGGGAGATTTAACTTGGTCATGGTCATATAGGTAGTAAGTTGTAGGCTTGGGGTTTTGCAATGAGGCAGTCTGTTTCTGGAGTCTGATTCTTAACCCTTTAGGAGAGAATAAGGTAGATACACACCATGAAGAACAATGTATGGTGTTTTATGAAGTTGGGATTTTATCCTGAGGGTCAGGGAGAGCCATTGAAGCATGATGTTCAGAAGACTGGCATAATCAACTTTGCAGCTTAGAAAGATCAGTTTAGCTTCATGATGGAGAATGAATTGTAAGAGAGCAAGATTAGAAATTGACCAACCAGCTAGTCAGTATGTTCATCTAGTAAGACACTGATGGAAGACTGTCCTAAAGTAGTGGTAATTGAATAAGTATATAGTTTCATCTAAATTAAGAAAATATCATGTTAAAAACTTCCATATAAATATGACATGATTGAGAATTAGTAGCTTGGGAAAACTAGGGTTGTGAGTTTGTAACACATTTAGGGAAGTACGGTTTAAGCATTTGTTAGTCAATGATAAGTCATTAAGGCAGAAGATTTCAGTTGATATAAATAAATGACTAGAGTTGACAGTGGAGGTGTGAAAGGGACTTTAACAAAACATTTGCTAATTGGCGTTGTAAAGATCCCAGTCCTCATTCTGTCTCTATAAGTGAAACATATAGATGGTGCTTATTCAATGAACACAAAACTCCTTTGTGATTGTCCATCTGCCAAAGTAACTCAAGTTATGAAAATATATTTTTACAGAATACTGACTTAGCATCTTAGAAAAATCAGATGTATTGCTGTAACTATTCAAGAACGAAAGGGGTATTTTGTTATCTTATTTGATTTAGCAATTCTTAGCCTCTTGATTTCTGGGATGGTTCATGTGATTCTAAATGAAAATGATTACAGATTTAATCGAGAGTGTAATTATTTAGGTTAAATTTTTATCGAGCCTGCATTTTGGTGTGATGAGTAAGGTCACGGATAATGTAGAGACTGTGGAAATTAGTTTTCTTCATTGCTTATATTACTTAGCATTTTCAGGAAATATACTGTCAGATGAGTTGCCAATATTAGGGCCCACCAGAGGACATTCATTTAATCACTGAGAGCCACCATGACAGCCAAAAAGCCAGTATTTCAGAGAAAATGAAGTCATTCAGTGTAAAATAAATGTCCTGACTTTTAGAGGCTAAGCTAGAATCTCAAGTTAAAGTGAGAGAATATTAGATCTTCGAAAGGTCCTTAGACAGCATATGTTTCAATTTCTCCATTTTATAAAGATATTGTGGCTCTTAATATCATTTTCAAGGTCATGTAGCTAATTAGCAACAGAGTTAAGAAAATAACCCAACTCTCTAGTTCCTGTTCAATACATCTTCCATCATCATTTGCCATTTCAATGGCCCATAATAGTTATGATTAATTTATCCCCAAATATTGTTTGTCCGAAAATGCTCAGTATACATGTTACTGCCAAAATGAACCTTTTCATTTTCTGAGAGAGAATCTCTCTTCTTGAATAAATGGGGTTCTGAAGATGTTTAAAAGAAGGCAGTTTGAGCTGTTCTGGTTAGCTGACTTCACTGGCTTCAAAGGATGTTATGACAATATCTTGGTAAATTTGTCATGGTCAAAGGTATACTTTTTAACTTACAAGTCCAGAAATGAAGCGATAACAGTATAGCAGGATGAGGTCAACTGAGGGTACAGCATCACATTAACGATTCTTGAAAGAGACTAACAGATAGAAAGCAGAGTGCCCATGTGTTCATTTCATTACAATGAAAAATGTAATCATCAGTCAAAGTAGACGTTTCTGTTGACCCATGACGTGCACTATCCTGATTCCACTGACCTGGGAAGCCAGGTTACTTGGTGAGCTCAGAGTTAGACAGAGGTGACTGGAGTTGACAGTGGAGGTGTGAAAGGGACTTTAACAAATAACAGTTGCTAATTGGTGTTGTAAAGATGCCAATCCTCAGGTTGATAATTGTCAAATACTTTATGGTTCCAAGCTAATATTGCCTATTATTGTCTACGATAGGACCTCCTTCTGCTGGGACAAGATAGCTTAGTTTTAGGTGTTCATAATCCACCTTCCAGTCAGTCTGAGGACAAAGCTTGTTTAGGGACGATCTTCTCTTTTCCTCAAGTTCTGACTCTCCTCTCTTCTGGTTGATAATCCCTCCCCATCCCGACAACCACACATGTTAATACATTTTCAAGTTTTGTATGGTATAAGAGATTGTTTCTCTCTGAAAGGGGGCCTTACATGTTTCTGATCTGATTTTACTATTTAACTCCCAGAGGGCAACATAATTTCCTTTACTTTGAAATTCTTGGAAGACACCACATCACCTCACTGTCATTTCCGTGTTCTGCCTCTATCCCTGCCTAAGTATGAGTCCAAATTCTACATAAATGTCAAAATACTTTGACAGGGGTTTAGATGGACTAATACTGTGTTTCCCCGAAAATAAGACCTAGCCGGACCATCAGCCCTAATGCGTCTTTTGGAACAAAAATTAATATAAGAACCAGTCTTATGTTATATAAGACCTGGTATTATATTATATTATGTATTATATTATATTATATATTATATTATACTATATTATATTATATTAAAGACCCGGTCTTATATTATAGTAAAATAAGACCAGGTCTTATATTAATTTTTGCTCCAAAAGACGCATTAGAGCTGATGGTCAGGCTAGGTCTTGTTTTTGGGGAAACACAATATGTAAAGAGCATTTATCTCAGTAAAGCTCCACAAGTACTTGTTCGCGTTCACCCATTAATAGTGATGAAACTGACAGATGATAAGCAGTATAGAAAGTAAGCACATGATAAATTCATGAATCCTTGAAGTAGGTATAAAAAGGATAGGATTGGAAACAGATGTCATCTGTTATTCTTTCATCTTTTTAGAAAAAGAAAGGATTTTGTGATCTGCCATGGTAACATTTCATAATCATATGTTGTGTGTTTAATACTTTAAGCTGACAAGGCCTCTTGTGCTCAGCTGCATAAGTATGGTGATAAAATCTAGATTTCTTGCCCCCTGTGAGGTATACAGCTCCATGATAACTTCCTATTAAAATATACCCTTTAGGCCAATTTCACATCTCATTTATGGAACCATGAGCCTATCTTTCTCTGCCCCCCATGGGCCTCAACACTGTTGACTTGCTACAGTTTTCAGACAGCATTCATAATTTGCTCCTCTGCTTGTCGGTAATAGGCCACAATTTTTGTTGTTGTTGTTGTGTAAGCAGCAGCCAAGAAGCTTTACGGACTGTGTTTGAGGCTGTCTGAATCCTTGATGCGATGGGCATGTGGGTCAAGTTCAGGTTAATCTGTATTCCTTAATAGAATTGTCTATTTCCCTAGATGTAATAGGTTCTCATGTTTCTGAAATGTGTATTTCGGTGAAGACCACTCCACTGTCACTTTCCATGAGCTTCTGTCTTTTTTCTCTTTTTAAAGTGGTGGTGTGCTAAGAGAATCCCTAGACTAAAATAAATTGATTTCAATTTACATAGTGGGGAAGCCAGTAAACAACAGGACCATATATTGGTCATCAGCTTCTGGTATGATTGAAACTTTGTAAACTGACCAAGTATAGTGTGTTCTTCCACAGTTGTCATGTTCTCTTGGGAAATGTCAGTAGTACTTGGAAACCAAAGAGAAGTAGAGATTATATATTCCTTGTACCACAACTTGCTTTGGCAGTGGGCTCTCACACTGGCAGGTCTTATACCAAATTCTTTTCAACACACATATTTGTTAGCAGGCAGCCTTTCTTTAAGCTCACGAGGGACCTGATTCTGTCCTCATGACTGCAAGCATTGGCATGGGAGGCTAACTCTAGAGCAGATTCAATAATGTGCTGATAACAGGACCAGCCAAGTGAATAGGCAGATCAGGGGCCAGTTTCCTTGGGTCACCAGGCTTCTGTACTGTAAGAGCTGCCTGTGAGATATTAAGAGGCTCCTGGCTTTCTATGTCTTGATATCCTCTCATTTCATCATCTCTTATGCTAATTAACAAACACTGCGGTGCAAATTTTAAGAAAGGGTTTTAAACGTCTGAGTGGGTATTTTTTATGTCCATTTTCTAGGCAAGAAGCTAAAGCCCATAGTACCCAATTCACAGGTTTCTGAAGAGGGTTGCTTTAGGATCATATATATGAAATGCTCAGCCTAGCGCCTTAAACAAAGCATTGTTACCTACAAAATCTAGAATTGGTTTGTAGGAGGAAAATGGTTTCAATATTTTAAAAGTATTAGATTAAAATTATTTTTAATGAATAAAGTACATAGTGTCATTATATCAGATCTTGGTATTAAGAGTTAGCCTTATGTAGGTGTTGGTTATTACTTACTTATTCAAGGATTTTTGTCTTTTAAACATGGCACTTATTTATATTTATTGCCTGCTCATTTCTCAGACATGTTAATTACCAATATTTATTTTTATTGCTTATATAAAGAATTGAAAACAAATAAAGGTTTGTCTCTCTTTGTTTTGGGTGGGGTTCCTTTAAATTAGAAAACTATTTCTTCTACAGGAGTACCTCAAAAGTTGACTAAGACAAAACATTTATAAATCTTGATTTTATATACTCACCTTCTTATCTTGTTGGGATTAACATCTGCCTTGGGTACATCCCTCCACTTGTGGTCTCATACTCCCTGTGTCACACTGTTGCTTTCACTAATACATTTTGGGATTTCCCCCAAGGGACTAAATGAAATTGTGCTTTAGTCTTCTCTCCCATCCTGCCTTTTCAAGAGGACTTAATCCTGCTGTGCATCGAGAATAAATGTATTAGAATGTCCCTCATTTGCAATGCACGTTGTGTCTGCCTCTTTAAATAAACTAAAGGTTAATATGTTGATTTCCTATTTATAGGTAACTTAATGCTTCTAATTTTTCCTAATCATGGCACAAGGTTTTGGCGCAGTACTATGATTTCTTAAATGATCTCTCTAATTGTTATAATGATTTGATGAGTTGACTACTCTCCAAAGAGGTCAGATTGACAGGTTTAAAGAGACAAATCATACAGTATTTTTTCTTTTTTTTTAACCACAAAATATCTACTTATAGTGGCAAGTCCTTCCATTAAGCAAGCTGTATTTCTGGATGATAGATCTCTAGGCTTTTTATTTTAGCCCAGGCATTTCTACCTTGGCAATCCAGTTTTAACACTGGGCTAATGTGACCTTCACATATATCAGACTAGAGTCAGACAACATTTAATCAAAAAGCTGAAATAATACTATCCATCAGAACAAGTAGATGTTAATCTATTACATCATTCTCATTTCTGACATTAAAACAAAACAAAACAAAAATTCTTGACATTTTACTGTTTACTCATCCTACTTACCTTTTATACATGAATTAAACTTTAGAAAAGTCTTTCTTTAGTCATTCTGACAGCTGGGACCATCTTGAGGAAGTGATCAGTACTAAACTTGCCTCAACAGACTAGGGTTATGTTCTCTGAAAAGGAATGGGCCACTTAATTGGTGTCTATAGGTTTTATCTACTTGACACAGCCTTTCCTCTAAGTCACATGGCTTCTAAGGAAATGCAATGGACCATCTTAATGAGCTGCAAAATTACCTGTCTGCTCCTTCCAGTCTGCCCTTTACCTTTTTTTTTTCAGTGACTCTAGAGCATATAGTCTTTGAAAAATACACATTTCTTCGAGGGAGAAACAAGTCTGAAGGTTCATTCATTTACTCAACAAATATCACTGTAGCAGCTATTTGTAGCAAATGTTGCATTAGACACTGGAAATATTACTGCTACTATCTTCAAATACATATATGGTACTTATAGTGTGTGAAGCATATTTCTAAGCATTTTTACATGTCGTAATCTAGTTTTCTTTAGAACATCCATAGGGGGCAGGCACTCTTATTATTTCTATTTTAATGATGAATTGATTGGAGCACAGAATGTGTAAGTTACTTGCCCATCGTGCTTCTGAGGGGTGGAGCTGAATCTGTATCCAACCACTGTGTCTCTTGACTCTGTCCTAGTCAACTCAATATATATCTGCCCACTTTTACAAAGGTAAGTGATAGCAAGGTCATTGCCTTTATCTGGCCATCAGGTTGGCTACTTGTCAATTTTTGTTAGGAAAAGTCCCTGCTCAGTGCTCTTAAGAGCATGCCATGTGTACACAGGTCCTTGCAAACATGAGAACAATGATGAGGCATTCTGGCATCTGTTCATTAAATAGATGTTCACTGAGCACTTACTGTGTACTTAGTACAATATAAGGCAGTTGGAGACAAAAAGAGGAACAATAAAAATCCTTTTCCCGAATTTGTTTGTAATTTAAGTTGTTTATTATATCATTCCTATCTTTTGTTTTCCTGCTGTTTTAAAGTATTTAAAATGGGTAATATAGGTATTAAAAAAAGCACTTCATACAGTCTAAAATGCTGTACAGATATTAGGTTTTATTTTTATCATTGCTTGTTTTATTGAACCACTTTTCATGTACCCTTCTCATAGGTAACTTTTGCCTTTTGTTTCTTTCATTTATATTCTATCTTAATGATTAAACTTGGTGTTTGTGACTACTGAGTAAAAGACACATAGACAATTAAAATTTCAAAAGTAATATTCAGTATGAGACGGCTGTGTTGCTAAATGAAAATGAATATCATATGATGAAGGGAAGCTGCAAATTTGCTTGGATTTTTCTATCAAATTAGCAGCTTGCTAGTTACAGAAAATGAATGCTAATTAGTTCTCTGTGCTGCAGAAGGCATCCCATACCTGCCCCAGTACAGGGTTTGTACAACAGTCTCATTTCTTAAGGACTACTCTTGGCCCTGTTTTCCTCGCATTGACATGAGAAAAGGTCAGGGGAGGATCATTGTTGTGTGCCGGGACCGGTGTTGAGTGATAACACTCATCACCTCATTTATTGACAGGACTGAATCAAAGATAGTCGTGTTCCTCAAAGTAGAAGCAAATCTTAGAACGACTAAAGGTCCCAAATGAAGTGGGTTGTTCCTAGCCAATGAGACACTGAAACTAATAAAGGCCGAGAGAGGGGAGACCCATGGAATCAGGGCTAAAACAGGTATGTAGAATGCAGTAGGAAAATGGCAAAGCAGTCTTTATCAATGAATAAAGAATTTTAGGCTTCGAGGTAAATAGTTAGCCAGCTAGGTTTCAAAACAGGTATTTTAAGGCCACATACATTAAGATAGTCAGGGTTAAAGAAGGAAAACACATTTTCTGGGGATTATTTTAAAAGGGATTTAACTTGATAATGCTCCTTAAATGCTTCTAGTTGAGACTCCTGAGACCACTGTTGAACATTCAGGAGGATCATACATGGTTTTGTAACAAAGGTAGATAGATCTGTGTGTCAGGACAAGGAATATAGGCAGAAAAATAAGATTGAGAAATCTTAGAATAACATGGCAAGAGGCTAGAGGTAGAGGGAGGATTGGGTAGGAGTCTGTGTTAAGTGATCAGGTCTGGTTCATGTGAGTCAACAGAGGGAACGAGGAGTGCGTATTAGAAATATAGGATCAGTATTAAAGAAAGTCACAATTCCTCTATATACTGGCCTGAGCACACGTGACGTAGTACATTCCATTTTGGGTACCATGTTAAAAATATAATCAAGTAGAGCATGGTCAAGGGAGAATCACCACTAGCATTGAAGAATTTGAGATGTAAAGGAGGGCATAACTTGCTCTCAAGTGAAAGAAGTGGAAATAGAAAAGTACAGAACATTTGTTCAATGTCCCCCGTGTTCTAGGCCTTGTACTAGATACTAAAATGGCACAATTAATCTTCACCAAAAATTCAACCAATCAATCAATCAATCAATCAATTAATCATGGTTCCTCAGTAGATAGTTGAGAAGATGAGGCTTGTAGAGTCTGGGTATTATGCACACACCTACGCAGCAAGTACCATGGTGTTGCCATGATCCCACCTGGGGTCGTTTGGACTTCAAAGCCCATATTCCTTATTTTCTGTGTTTTTTTTTTCTTTTTTCCCGAAGTATTGGAAATGTGACCAATGGGTAGAAACTTTAACAATGATTTAGACTCAATATAATGAATATGTTTCTATCAAATTCTCTTACTGTAGAATGGGTTTTTGAATGAGGAAGGAAGCATTTCATTATCGATTTAATCAGGACTAAGCAGGATGTCCCCTTGACTGGAATGTTGTAGGGGCAGTTGTAGATGGATCCCTTCCAACCCTGAATGTGTTTCCTGATTTTATGAACGAACCCGGAGTGGATATCAGAGTGATTGAGTAGCACCTCAGAAGCTAAAAAGGGAAATTGAAAGCAGGAGAAAAGGGACAGGTCAAGGCAGATGTTCAGAAACCAGAAGACACATTTAAAAAACAAGGGGGATAAGGCCCACAGGTAGTTACGAAGCAGAAGATCCACAGCGGCCCAAAGAGGAGAGTCTCAAGTGGAGAAGAAATTAGATCCAAGCCATGAGCACCCTGAGAACACTGATCCTGAGGTGAAGTTCTGCAGAGTCACCCATTCCCAGTGACAGCCACCAGACCAGAGTGTGTGTGACACAGGGCTCCTGGATGAAGGCAAGTCTATAAATGTGTCTGGCTCCCAGAGGTAGCATCATTTTAATGTGTTTCAAGGTTCAGCTGTGGCGCATTTATAATGAACACTGCCCCACACTGTAGGGACTTGTTGAGGGGAAAATTTGTTTGAATTTGTGGAAATGGTCAGATATGCATTTCTAAGAAAGGCGGAACACCGAAGGTGCATTTCCGAGTGTCTTGGCAGAAAGATGAACAGGAGGAATCACCTGTTAAAATTAGACACCCACTGAGTTCTGCAACATATAACCATAATGATATTTTCTAAACCATGTTTCCCAAAGGATATTTCAGTGATAATCATATAGCTCACTTACTTGAAACTATGTAAATCTTGTCAGTTTATTTTTACATAGGCTAAATGACCTTTCCAAATGATTATAGTGATGCTCTTTACTCAGGAATGCTTTCTCTGCATGTATGCTTCCCACACGGCATGTTTGCTCACCTATATCCTGTCAGTGACCTGTGCATACAACTGGTGTCAGTTCATCCCAAGATCTAAGAGAATTCCCAATTTAGAAAAAATGCCATGTAGTCTGTATTTGGCAGGAAGACCATTTCTCTTCATCCATACTTCTCTGACTTCAAGGGAGGCTTAGCAGGGTTCCTCTTCCGGGGCAAGTGTGTGAACTCTCTCTTCTGCATTTACTTGTTCAACTGTCTCCTGGGAACAAGGTGCTTATCTGTTGCAGGGGGGACATTGATTCCTAAACTGCATAATTGCATGCCACTGCTCTTTCTGAGCTTGGCACGGTCTACAGTTGTAGAGCTATGACTCCCTTCCAATCCACAATGATGGATTGAAGGTGACAGCCTGAGTTAAAGTTCTGAGCTCCCAGCTGGTCAGTTGATTTCACAAGTACAATGTTGCAAGACTCATTTATCAGAAGTGTGAACTCGGAGATTTGGATGTTTGAGGTGACAGCTGTTAGACACACTACTTAGAGAAATAACTCAGAAGATTAGGATAAGAAGGTCTTTGATAGATGACAGTAGGTTCATTTGTTAATTTTTGGTCTGTATGATTGGGAAATTGGGGTAAAGAATGGTCTCCATGGACATTTCTACTATTTGAATGCCAAGATGGTTTCTTTTGACTGGAATAACACCAGAAAAGGTTAGGGAGATCCCAAATCTTAATTGATGCAACCCTTATATAATGTGTATGTATGTGTTTGTAAAGAAATTTGAAACTCTAAAGAAAAGATACACTGAAAATAATTCTTTAACACAGATTTACTTTTTGTGTGTGTGCTTAATGCTGTATTAGTGGTATGCAGATATTCCCTTTGAAAAGTCACAGATAGTATTGGGTCGAATCCTATTATTCAGAGACTATAGAGTCTATGACAATTGTGTTCTTTAGATAATGAGCACTTTTAACCTCTACAGGGAAATAAAATTAAATCATCATTTGCGATATTGTTTGTATTTTTGTTGTCAAGTCTAAATATTGGCTCAGAGGTTTTTGACATTCGTTTCCTGGCAGGGACCAAGGCTCAGTTTATTTTTGTGAACTAATAGCTCCAGTTACGGCATAAGACTCAAACTCGGTTTTTCTTCCCACTATAATAATTATCTAAATTACACTTCAAAAATATTTCTCTAGATCTCCCTTCTTGTCAAGTTTAGTTGGTATTGGGCCTCCTGATGTAACATAGCAGTTTCCCAAGGCATATAAGACTTGAATTTGAGAGAAAATTTTAATACACCAGCTCAGACATTACATATAAATTTAATAAAGTCAGATTGGCCCAATGTGTAAACTCCTTCTTCCATGGCAGTCAGTCTGTATCAGGAACTGCATTTACTCTTTGAGGCCCAGGGGCATCATTCAGCATATTACTGCTGAGGTGAACTGTTTCTTTCATAATACATTTTGGAAGTATTCTATTTTTGTTTCTTCTCCAATCACACAAACATACCCATTACACTCTCTATGTGTCTTTTACTCCGTGTGTCTTTCTTACATCTCCTTGCCCCAAATCCCTGCTTGAAAACATACTCCTGCATTAGTCTGTTATCTCAATTGTGTTTTCTGAGATACTGATGAATGAGTTTGTAAGAGTTCCATTTTTGGGATGACTCATAAAATCATCACTTTTTCCAGGTTTTCTTTTTTTATTTTTGTGGAGTGTAGCCTTTTTTCCCCCTTTTCGGACTGCTTACACTCTTATATGTATTACGTCCTCTAATCATTACTGACACCCATAAAATAGATATGATTTCTCTCTTGTACAGGAAATTGTTTTCAGAGATGTTAAATCACTTGCTCAAAGTCAGAACCAAAATTTGATTGTGGAATTCTCCACTTCCCAAGTCCTAGTTTTTATTCCAAGGCATAGCCTCCAAAGACTCTACCTGTTTTCTGTCCTGTAGGAAGAATATACATTTCTGATATATATCAGAAATATATCTATATCTATACATCTGATATCTATATAGATATAGATATAGATATATTTCTGATATATATCAGAAATGTATATTCTTCCTACAGGACAGAAAACAGGTAGAATCTCTCTCTCTCTCTCTATATATATATAAGGCATTTTTCAGCACATTAAAGTAGTGGAGGTAGATAATATTCCCAATTTTCTGGGTTTTATTAGGATGACCTATATTTGAGAAAAAAAAAAAAAAGAAAGGTAGTAAAACATAAGATGTCAATCTTGAAAGCAATAAATTAGATTGGAGTTCTAACGAGACAAGAGAATAGATAAGCACCAGGAAAATGCTGAACATTCTTATTTCTTTTTGTTAGTAATGGCTAGAGTCTCACTCATGATCTCATTTGCATTTTTATATTTCCTCTTGCCTGACTTCTTTCCATGCATTAGGCCATGACCAGGTTTGCTGTAAAGCTGAACCAGTAAAAAACAAACAACTAATAATAATAAAAATAAAAAAGTCTGTAACTGAGGCCCAGCCCAGGTTGCCTGAGGGGGGCCTCAGCCTAAGCAGAATCTGAGGCTCCAGTGCCCTCTGTGCATGCCTCCAGGATTACACTGAACTCTCGCCATCATTAGTCATTGTTTCTCTGCTTGTTTCCACACTTGGATCTTCTAGCACTTGAGCAGGTATGCACAAGGCTTTATTCACCTTGGAATAATAACAATAGCTAACATGTAATGAATCCTTAATACATTCCAGGTACTGTGCTGAGTACTTCATTTGCATGATCTCATTTAATTGTTCACACTTAAAATGGAGAGCACTACATAACATTTGGGAATGTCATAACTTATCTGTTGCTTCACAACTGCTAAGTAATGTGTCCAAAGTCACAGAGATAGTAGTGAAGCCAGATTCAAACTCTTCATTCTTCTGACTCCTACCCCAAGTCCTTACCCCTTGTTCATATTAGATTTCCATTATCTAATGCAGTATTTATTAATTGCTCAATGAATTCATTTTGAATTAAAAAAAAAAGAATGAGACTGTTCTGTGAAGACAAACACTAGGCTTATAATTAGAAGATAAAGGTTTGAATTACATTTATGGCGCTTTTAGCTTTGTGACATCAATAATTGATGTCACCTCTCTGTATTCCATTTGCTTCAGCTGTAGAATGAAGGGGAGAGGGTTAAATGAGTTCTGAAATCTCTTCTAAACTCTGGCAAATAAAACCAGAAGTGATGACTAGAAAAATAATTCAAAACCGCTAGCTGATGCACCAGCATTGGGCAAACAGCTATTGCATTATTGCAGTAGCTCTTCAGTTCTGCTGTAGTGGTATAATTCCATTTAGATCCAATCTAGATACGTTTTTGCAGGGCCTCTATCATTTTTCAGAATGTTTGAAAAACAAAATACATTTAGGCTTCTCACCCTGAGTTTGGAAATCTGAAATATACATAAGATGATATGAACGGAGG
This sequence comes from Rhinolophus sinicus, assembly GCF_036562045.2. Lineage (NCBI taxonomy): Eukaryota > Metazoa > Chordata > Mammalia > Chiroptera > Rhinolophidae > Rhinolophus > Rhinolophus sinicus. Next base: position 62,978,194 of record NC_133754.1, on the reverse strand, counting down.
CTGACTTTGATTACCATATAGGGGCATAGCTGGGGGCTGCAATAAAAAAACCTATAAAATTGAACTTCATATGAGCCATGACAGGCCTCCTTACTGTATGGATGCTTTGGCTTTCAAGTGTATTCTTTCACTGTATTATACAAAATGTGGATAAAGTGATAAGTGAGTTTAAAAATGATTGTATAAGTGAAGTGTACTGTCGCACTGTAAAGTATTTTGCCCCAGGGAGACCAGAAATGTAAGGCAGCCTCATTGCCTTTCTTTTTTTTTCCCCCCAATATTTTATTATTTTTATGTGATCATTTAAATCTTGTTCAGATTTATCCATATGTTTTGGGTTTTTTTTAGTCTTTTTTTTTTTTTTTTTATTAGTTTCAGGTGCACTTGTCTCATTAGGGAGACCACCTTAGGGATGATGTAGATGCCTGATCACTGCACTGTACACCTGAAGCTGAACATTTCCTTTCTTTTAAGTGCTTTTTGGGTTGCTTAGGGTTGCAAGCAATGGCTTTGTTTGTTTGTTGTTTGCGAAATTAAGATAATCTTAGTCTTGATTTTTTTAAGGAATTGTTATCCAAGGTGTTTTTTTTTTTTTTTTTTGAGAGGCAGAAAAAAAAAATAAAGGCTGAGAGAATGACAAAGAGAAAACCCAGAGAAAAAGTAAGAAGATGAGTGACAGAGAGAAATATTAATTCCTAAGCCTGTATAGAATTTGAAAGAGTTTAAGGGAACAAAGCAGTTATATTGGGCAGGTCGCTGGGCTTGCTTTAAGTTCAATGATAAAAAAAAAATGAAAACACCGAAGTTGATGATGACCACAGCTGTCTTCTCTAGCAGTTTATAGACCCCTGAGTGCCGATGTTGCCTCTCCCCAGCCTCAATTGCATGAATATTCAACACAGATTCCTTTGCTTCCTGCATATGGTGGACTGCTCCATCCAGGCAGGGAGCAGTGACCACAGAGCTTCAAGAGGACATGCAGACTGATAGAACAGTCGAGAGCTGTGTCCACTTGTCTTTTTCTGATCTCTTATATCATTTACACTGCTTGTCGGCTGGTTCTCTAGTTAACCAGAGAAAGCAAGTTGAGTTGCACCTGTCTGGCCTAGCTTCCCTCCAGACTCTTTAATGTTTCCTTTGCATTGTGAGCCAGCTGTTCTCGTGAAAAAGGATGATGAAAGTGAAGTGAAACTACCTGATAGAAAATAAGAGCAGGCTTTGGATTCAGCCTTTGTCATGCTTCCATCACTACTAACTGTAGGATGTGTGTCTAGTCCTTCTATCTCTCTGACTCATCTGGAAAAGGGAAAACGTTTTCTTTCCCCAGATCTTGGGAGAGGCGGTGACAATACGTACGTGTAAGGCATACTTCCTAGCAATAGCACACGTTTAATATCTGGTAGTCCTTATCATAATTTTGATTACACTTGTCTTCCCTCTTGTCTGAAGGTGGTAAACGCTTCTTCTTACGTCGGGATTCTGTACATTGAAGTGTCCAGTATATGGTCAGGCTGCAGATTGACTTGGTAAAGATGCCCTGTTGAGGATAAACTCATAAGCTTTCGGATTTAGGCCTAAAAGTGTTAAAATTAGGTTGACATGACACCGGCAGTTTTTAAAAATAATAATGTTAGATACAGGGTTAGCTTTCAGGCACCATCCATTTTGGAGGCTTTTACTGTTTTACTCTATTGCGGAGGGGCAGGTTTATTAAAAGATCAATTTCAAAGTTGTTGGTCTCATATTCTCAAATGCAAATCTTCTAGATTCCAGTGAGGATAGTGATTAACAACAAAAAGAAGCAAATAACTTTCCTTTAATTTTTAGTAGTATCTTGTAAAGTATTGTTCAAAATGCAAAGATTTCATGTGAGCACTTGTTGAATTTAGGCAGCTCTTTTGTTTTAGTTGCTATAGCTATATATGTTGAGTTTTGATGGTCAAAACATTGTTATCAAGAGTATCGTGTGGTTTTAAAACATAAAATATTGGTAATGAAGCTGTATAATTGCACACAATCAACTGTCAAATATATAGGGGCAGACTAGTCATAGTTAAGTTCTAAACAAGTTCTAGACACTTCATTTATGGACCGAGAAATTTGATAATTGGGACACAGCTGATTATTAAATGCTCACCTGTGCCTACCCTTACATGTTCTGCAGTGGGGTCAGAAGGAGAAGTGGGCCTAGTTTCAGGTCTGGGCAGCTGAGTATGGAGACCATGCAGAGAAGGCATGGTTCTCACACCAGCGATAACTGAACTGACATAGGCACCACTCAGAACTCCCAAGTCTTGATTGCTTTTCTGAGTGGGGATAACATACAGTTCTAATGACGTGCTTGCTGTATAATTTTCCAGCCCAGCTGGGGAGAGAAGTATGTCCCTTATGAATAAGCCACTCTGAGATCAGAGGTGGATTTCCCATGTAGCTACAGACACTTAAGCTTTAAACATCTTACGTCAATGGGCTCCTTCCAAATCCTGATTTAATTTTGTATAACATTTAGGTCTCTCAGAAGCTGGAGAATTAGTATTTGTTTCAGCCATGGTTTGGGAGTAAATCTCTTACTTCAAAGTTAGGTTTAGAACATACAAGGGTACTATACTACAGTATTTTGAAATGTTAAAATAATAGTGTAACTTATATCGATAAATTGCCAGTTACCCAGCATTCAGATATTGGAAACTTTGGGGGCACCTCAAATCCAACTCTAAGTACTCTAAGTGAATCCACCATCAATGTCAATACAAATTCCTCTAACAGAGCATTTTAGTCTGTGGGGAAGGTGTGGCAGAAGGCCTCCTTCAGTACAGAACCTTTTTGCTATTTTTTTTACCTGATTTTATACGCAGTGCATACTCGCCATTTTTACGTAACTTTACAACCCAAGATACTAGAATCATAGACAGTGGAAAAAATAGATTAAAGGAATAAGCTAAAAAATAGTCCCACCTAGACAGGCAAAAAATAACTGTAGATATCAGAGATAGCTGGGAGAATACAGAAGCAGCTTCCGTATGAAAACATCAGCAGTTTGGGGCAATTCTGTGTAGGGACAAACGAATCAAAACCAAAATTGTACCCAAGGATTTCATTTGCAGGGAGGTAACAAAATCACTAATTAGAACAATAGTCATCAATTAGTCCTTTGTATCTTATAAAGTAAACTAAGTGATGTTGTGTTGAAGTAA